>NC_081763.1:33557354-33909021 GCF_963082965.1 Carassius carassius
ATTGATTTCTTCACTTCTTCACTTGTCTTCTTCAATTCTCTTTGAAGATCAATTTCTTCAACTTCATTAATTGTTTCATTTTCAATTTTGTTGTGTAGTTTGTTCTCAGTTTCCAGGATGGCACTGCGAAGACTCCAGGACCACTTGCTGTATTTTGTCTCCAGTTTCCTGTAAGCTGAAATCTCCAGAGAATTTCTGAAGCTGAAGACGAATCGTTCATTCAGTAAAGCATCCCAAAGATCTTTAATACGGCCTTTTAAATCTAACAGGACCATTTCATCTGATTTTGAGGCATGAGACATAATAGATTTCTTTAGTTCTTGAATGTTCTCACAGTAGTTTGGGTTTGGTGGTGCCATTGGTGGGCTGCCCTCCCAGAGATGAGCGAAATACTTTACATCATTCTGTACATCAAATGTAATGATATCACTAAAACATTCTGCATCACAGACTTCCTCTTTAGCGGCAAGTTTTGTCATCTCATCCAGTTTCTCCAATAGTCTTCTCCTTCTCTCCATGTTTTTCTCTCCAGCTGTGATGTCAGTAACATTCTGATGCACAAACACACAGCTGGGAGACAGATTTACCTTCTTCATCCTCATTAAGGCCTGGACAACAATCTGAAGAATGTCCTGCATCTCAGATGGGTTTTCTCCAAAGATGTTGATCAAGGTCAGATTTGCAAGACCTACAACAAATGTGGCCAGTTCATTATCATGATCTCTTGTTGATCTTCCAGACAGTTCTAGAGCACAAAGACCCTCTGTATCAACAACCAGAATATAGTCAAAGTTCATCTGTGTTCTCATCTCGTCTGATACTCTGATCAGCTGCATGAAAGCTCCTCTGGTGCACCTCCCAGCACTGACGGCAAACTGGAGTCCAAACATGGCGTTCAGCATGGTGGATTTCCCAGAGCTCTGAAGCCCTAAAACTGACAGCACAAAGACTCTCTGGTCTCCCAGTTTCTGTATGAGTTGATCTAGAACAGCAGAGACCCAGATCACAGGAACATGAGCAGCATCTCCATCCATCAGCTCCAGTGGAAATCCAGAGATCATCATCTCAGCTGCAAGACTCGGGAGAGAAGAGAAGTGAACCTGCAGGTCTTTCTTGTTCTTCTTCACAGATGAACATGATTCATAGATCTGACCGATCTCCCTCATGATGTGCTCCAAACCAAAAGCTGCAGCTTGAAGATCCTCAGATATTCCCGCAAGTTCTGCTTGTTCAACGGTCAGTTTTTCTGTTTCATGTTTTTCTTTCAGTTTTAAAACCATTGACAACTTTTCATAATATTTGTGATGTAGAGCAGAAAGATCAGCAGATGTATATTCATCCAGGAGGATTCTGAGCCATTTAAGGAAAAACATTTTATGCTCAGCATGAGAACTAATTTCTTTAATGAAGAGCTTCAGAAACTCACTGATTTCACATTCATGCTGTTGTTCTCTGATTTTCATAATTTCTGAATGTTTCTCACTTATTTCCATTTCTGTCTCATCAGCTCGAGGCCGATGTAGATTTTTGTTCTTCTGACTCCACTGATGCCAGAGTTTCCCCTGATGAGGCAGAAATGATTCTTTGATTTCTGTCAGATCTTTCTTCTCCAGTAAACTCATCATCTGCTGTGCTGCTTCTCTTCCTCTCCTGCAGTCATCATCATCTTCCTCATCTACTCTGATGTCTGATTGTTTAGACACATCTTCAAGTCTGAAAGTGGAAGATGATTCTGAGAGACAATAGTTTATGGCTCTTCTGAGTTCCTCAGAAACAGCTGGCTGACATCTGTCTTTCAAACCAATTTTATATTTTCCTGTATGCATCAACGTGAGATTTGAATCATCCTCAGTGAATAAACAAAAGAGTGGCTTTGTGTTCCCGTACAGGTTTTGTATCTTTGCTGCATGTTTGTCATTCCTGTCCAGTTGTGGTAGAAGGACAACATTGACTGAGCTCATTTCAGTGAGGATCTGCAGCTGTTTCTCATGGTCTCTTGCGTCACCGTGTAGATTACAGAATGCTACACACTCAGTGAATTTATCTGTGTCTCTTCCAGAAGGGCAGAACCAGACGATCTCCACCACTCCATCCATCAGGACTCTGTTTTCGCTGCTGCCGGGACAGTTCCTGTGGAAGAACGTGTTGTGTTTCTCATTGATCAGACTGTTCATCAGCTGAGACTTGGATGACGACACCGAGCCAAACCTAAAGAAAAACACCATTGGAGTTTTTGCCTTGTAGATGGGCTGGGTTTGACTGATGATTTCATTGTTGATGTTTCTCATCTTCCAGCTCTTATTGATTTGTCTGAATGTCCAGAGAGGAAACTCAATCTGTTGAGTGAATGGATCAGGAACAAGCAGAGGCAGAGCGTACTGACACTGGGACAGTTTAGTGACCATCAGCTGCTTCAGGAAACTATCAGCACAATGAAACACTGCCATCTGAACATCCATTGGGTGAACAGGGTCAGATTGGTTTGTTCCTTTGTTTGACAAAGACACCGCTTTGAATATATCACCACTGTCTTCAGATAAGTCAGTATCTCTTTGTTGTGTTTGATCCTGTGCTCTAGCCTTATTAACATGAATGTGTCTTGCTCTGTAGTTCATCATCAGTAGTTTTTGTATTAAAGTCTGAATCAGCTCTTCTTCAGCACAAGATTCACGGGCCAGTAATGAATGTTCAGTTAACTGAAGGACATCAGCAGCTCTAAGGTTACAGTGCCTGGCTTTAAGATGAAGTCTATCAAAGAGATCTTTTGTTGTTTTAAAAAAATATTTTCCTTCGTCTAGTTCAGATCTTGTTTCTTCTATTGAAACCATTATCTGTAAAAGAAACAGCATTATTTAAAAAAAGAGTTATTCTATATAGCACTTTACCATTGTTTGAGGATGCTTGATGTAGATTACAATAAGAAAAGACAACACCAACAGAGTAGACAATAATGACAAACAAAAGTACAAGCGGAGTATTCGGAAATTACAAAATAGTAGGTTAGAGCAAGGATAATGCAAACAAATAAAAGGGGATTATTAGACAGGGTTGCACACAGCAGCAAAGAATAATGCACAAAGAAATACTAAACACATCCTGCTACAACATAATTGTAACTGTGTTTCCCTTTACAGATTTGCACAAAAATGTGAAATTTTATAAATGTCAAAAAAAAAAATATCCAATTGACGGTGTCTCCATTAACCCTTGTGGATTGTTCAAATTCACTACCCTTTCGGTATGTTCGGGATGAAAACATCCACTCAATTAAACTGCTGTAAAAATGTATCAGATTCATATATTTTTTTCCATTTTTTTGCATAAATTTGTTAATCAACTTCAGTCCTGATCAAAACTACCAAATGTTTTTAAAAAAATCCAAGATTTTAACTCTTTAATTGCCAAGTTCATAAATGATGTCACTGATTTGGGGGAAAAAAACACACAAAATGGCTTATTTTCAATATAAAAGTAATTGTGGCTGGATTTTTTTTTTACTTTTTATAACAGTCTTGGGCATGTCAAAGATTAGTAGCAACATTGGCTTTGATGCATTTTTAGTTTTTGTGCAGCATTAGATTAAAAAATTTTCTCCCTAATTTGTTGTTGGTGGCTGTTTTTGCCCCATTGACTTCCATTATAACAACATTTTTTGATTGCAAAGCCATGACACCATATAATCATACATTCTTGATTTTTTTTGTTTTTCCCACTAGGTGGGACCATTAACCCATTAACCCTGCAAAAAAAGGCTTAGTTTCTGGCTTGTATATGGAGTTATATGGAGTATAACAGCAAATTATAGTGTTTGTGTGTGTGAGAGATTCTTGATTGTTGGTGGTTTTCCCTGTTGGGAAGAGGTAACATTTGTTATTTTTACAGTTGATCACTAGGTGGGACCATTAACCCTTTAGATAGGCCTGTGCAAAAAAAGCTTAGTTTCTGACTTGTATATGAAGCTATATGGAGTATAACAGTATATTATATTGTGTGTGTATGTGTGTGTGTGAGAAAGAGAGAGAGAGAGTGTGTGAGAGAAACCTTTGCACACTTACCTTGATGTATTTCAGAAAATCTAGATGTACACCTCCGCTCTCAGAACTACATGGAGTAAACAAGAGTGTATTTATGCACCTGCTGCCTTTTAAAGGTGGTGACAGTATTCGGTTGTTAAGTGATGACGTAAGAAGCACTGTTTCCGGGTCCAGGCCTCAACTCGCTTCACTTGAGAATATGACCTCAGCAGCCGTTTATGAGCACTGTTTATTCATATTGATAATTTAAGCTAAACGCTTTCAAACTTACGATATACACTACAGTCTTCTTGCTCACAGCGTCCCAAACACAAATAATTTTTATATATTTTTTTATATTTATATTTTCACTGTCTGGCTATCTGGGACTTCGGTATGGAGTTAAAGGTTATTACTTTTTTGCTAGTATTCTATCACATTGTGAGTTTATATTAGCACCTTTTGTTGTTTTCTTGTGGTAACTGATAGAGCGTTTGGACACGGAAGCGCTGCTACGTGACGTCAGACTTAACAAGCGAATAGACTAAACAAAAGCAAAGTGTGGCAGGGGAGGTGTGGTTTAGCGAGGTCTGCAACGGGAGAGAGAGTGAGGAGATCAGCGGTGGTAAGTGAGTTAAGTGAGAAATTAAGTGAAATGCTTCTCATTGCAGTGATTGGCGTGGGGAAGCAGTATTTAAGCCAGCTGGGAACCAGAGACAAAAGAGAGACCTGAGGACTCGTGGGAGGAAGCGACCGACAGAAAGCGAGAGCCTGAAAGTATCAATGTTATGATTTATGCGCATGTGGCGCGACTTTGTTTTCCGTTCTTTTGATCAGTATAATAAAGTTCCCACGAGCCTCAGTACGCCGACTCTGGTCTCCTTCCTTCTCTGCCATACGAACTTTTATCATTACACTGGTGCCGAAGCCCGGGAAGGAAGGAGAACGACGCCGCCATGCAAACCCCGTCAGGATCATCGGGAACACCGTTTGTGGAGCTCATTACATCGCTTGCGGGCCTGCATCAGGAACAACATCAAGCCCTGCTGGAGCTGCGAGCCGACCACGAACATCGGTTTCAGGCAATGATGCAGGTCCAGCGGGAGGACCGCGAGCTGTTCCGGAGCATGCTGGACCGGGAGGTTCGGACGAGGTCGGCCTCCCCCAGTTCCAGCCCTGCTGCCCACATGCCTCTTACGAAGATGGGGCCAACAGATGATCCGGAAGCGTTCCTCGATTTGTTTGAGAGGACGGCCGAGGCGTGTGGGTGGCCGGAGGACAGCTGGCCGGTCCGGATAATTCCGCTGCTGTCAGGGGAGGCCCAGAAGGCTGCTCAACAACTGCCCGTCCAGAACCTCCTGGTATATGCAGACTTAAAAAGAGCAGTGCTCCAAAGGGTCGGCCTCAGCCCCGAGCAGCACCGTCAATGCTTCCGGTCGCTAGAACTGACCGAAGCGGGCCGGCCCTTTGTCTTAGCCCAGCAGCTCCGGGACTCCTGCCGCAAATGGCTGTTGGCCGGAGGAAGCGACGCCGAGACCATTATCAACACCGTGGTGCTGGAGCAGTTCATCTCACGTCTCCCGAAGAGGACTGCTCAGTGGGTCCAGTGCCACCGGCCGGCGTCGCTGGATCTGGCCATCCAACTGGCGGAGGATCAGCTGGCGGCGTGTTCCGGGGTCGGCGAACCCCTTCCATCTGTCTCTCTCTCTCCCCCCCCCCCCCCCTCTCTCTCCTCTTTCTCCAAAGCCTGTCCCTTTACCCAGGTCTCGGTACACGGGGCCACCGAGGGCCGCACCCCGTCGGAGAGCAGGGACGGAGCCGGCCGCCATGTCACGGGGTCCGGCCAGGGGAATGGGGCCGCCGCACGGGGAGGGACTGGCTGAGCTACCAGCTGCTTCCCCACGTCAATCACCTGACCCACTTCCAACCACTAGGGTGGCGGGGAGGCCTGGGCCGGCCTGCTGGCGTTGCGGGGATCCGGGCCATTTCGTGGACCGGTGCCCGGTTATGGAGGTGGGGACGTGGGTCCGGATCCCGGACGACCCGCAGGCTGGCCCCGATCAAGCCGGGTTGTACCAAATACCCGTGAGTATTAAGGGGGGTACCTATCAGGCTTTGGTGGATTCAGGTTGTAACCAGACCTCCATCCATCAAAGCCTGATACAATCCGGGGCATTGGATACGGGCCGCGTGGTTAAGGTGAGGTGTGTGCACGGGGATATAGTGGAATACCCCATAAAAACCATAGGCATCAAATTTAGGGGACAAAAGCATTATGTGGAGGTGGCCGTTAGTCCGCGCCTCCGGCATCCACTAATCTTGGGTACCAATTGGCCAGCTTTTAGAACAATTATTGGGGTGTTTAACAGTGGATGCCTCTGGGAAAAAGAGAGGCCCGGTTGGCGGGGCGTGCGCTCAGGTGGGAGAATCTGTACCCGGACCCAGTGGGGAAGCTTCAGGGGAACCGAGCGAGTTGGCGAGGCTAAACCTTTCCAGTCGCGATGACTTTCCCCTGGAGCAGTCCCAGGATGAGACCCTTAAACATGCATTCGAGCAGGTCCGTTCCATCGATGGGCAGGTCCTCCATCCTGACCGCGCGCTCTCTTATCCGTATTTTGCCGTTATTAAGGACCGGTTGTATCGAGTGACCCATGACGCTCAGACAAAGGAAGATACGGCCCAATTATTAGTACCTAAGAGCCGTCGGGAAATGCTTTTCCAGGCGGCACATTGCAAACCAATGGCGGGGCATTTAGGTATGACAGCCACGCTAAATCATCTAATGACCCGATTTTTTTGGCCGGGCATTCACGAGAACGTCCGCAGATGGTGCGCATCGTGTCGGGAATGTCAGTTGGTGAACCCACCGGCCACCCCAAAAGCACCGTTGCGCCCTCTACCTCTAGTGCAGGTCCCCTTCGAACGAATTGGTATGGACCTCATCGGGCCATTAGAACGATCCGCACGGGGACATCGTTTTGCGTTAGTCATAGTGGACTATGCAACACGATATCCCGAAGCAGTGGCGCTCCGCAATATCTCGGCGAAGAGTGTGGCGGACGCCCTGTTTCGTTTAATCTCCCGTCTGGGAATCCCAAAAGAGATTCTCACGGACCAAGGCACCGCGTTTATGTCACGCACGTTACGCGAATTATACGAATTATTGGGCATTAAAGCGGTACGGACCAGCGTCTATCACCCACAAACAGACGGACTGGTCGAACGATTTAATCGCACTTTGAAAACAATGATTCGTAAATTCGTACAAGAAGACGCGAAAAATTGGGATAGATGGCTAGAGCCCCTCTTATTCGCTGTGCGCGAGGTCCCCCAAGCCTCCACGGGGTTTTCCCCCTTCGAGCTTCTTTACGGACGCCAGCCCCGCGGGGTGCTGGACGTCCTGAAAGAAACTTGGGAGGAAGGACATTCGGATAGCAAAAATGAAATTCAGTATGTCATGGACCTGAGAGCAAAACTCCATACACTGGGGCGGCTCTCAATGGAGAATTTGCTTCAGGCCCAGGGCAGACAAAGCCAGCTGTATAACAGGGGAACTAAGCTCCGAGAATTTGCACCGGGAGATAAAGTGCTCGTATTACTGCCAACCTCCAGCTCCAAATTATTATCAAAGTGGCAAGGACCCTTTGAGGTCACACAGCGAATAGGCAATCTCAATTATGAAGTAGTACGAACAGACAGAGGCGACTCCAGGCAAATTTACCACCTTAACCTCCTTAAAAAATGGAGCGAAGAGGAGTCAGTGTTGCTAGCGACGGCAGTGAGCGGAGAGGAGGATCTCGGGCCAGAGGCGATCATTAAAGAAAAATCCCTCGCCCTGGCCCCGGGAGGGGATCACCTCTCGCCCTCGCAGCTCACTGACATTGGACAGTTACAGTCCGAATTTGCAGACGTGTTTTCGCCTCTACCTGGTCGTACTAATCTGATTCAGCACCATATTGAGACAGAGCCGGGCGTGGTGGTTCGCAGCCGGCCATATAGACTACCTGAACACAAGAAAAAAGTGGTTCAGACAGAATTAGAGGCGATGCTGGGGTTAGGAGTAATCGAGGAGTCCCACAGTGATTGGGCGAGCCCGATTGTTTTGGTCCCTAAAACGGACGGCTCGGTGCGATTTTGTGTGGACTATCGCAGGGTGAACGCAGTGTCAAAATTTGATGCTTATCCAATGCCACGGATTGACGAGTTGCTCGATCGGTTAGGTACGGCTCGCTTTTATTCGACATTGGACTTGACAAAAGGATATTGGCAGATCCCCTTATCTCCCATGTCTAGAGAAAAAACAGCCTTCACCACGCCGTTTGGTTTACACCAATTTGTGACGCTTCCGTTCGGCTTGTTCGGGGCCCCCGCTACGTTCCAGCGTCTCATGGATCGAGTGCTGCGCCCGCATGCTGCATATGCCGCCGCCTACCTGGATGATATTATCATTTATAGTGGCGACTGGCGGCGGCATATGGAGCATGTGAGGGCTGTCCTCGAGGCGCTGAGACGGGCGGGGCTAACGGCCAACCCGAAGAAGTGCGCGGTTGGGCGGGTGGAGGTAAGGTATCTGGGCTTCCACTTGGGTCACGGGCAAATGCGTCCCCAAATTGACAAGACGGCAGCAATTGCGACTTGCCCCAGAACCAAGACCAAAAAGGAGGTGAGGCAGTTCCTGGGGCTGGCGGGATATTATAGGAGATTTATTCCTGGTTATTCGGACCTCACTAGCCCCCTGACTGACCTCACTAAAAAGGAGGTACCAGATACGGTCCAATGGACGGAGCGGTGCCAACAGGCCTTTACCCGAGTTAAGGCTGCCCTGTGTGGTGGACCGCTCCTGCACTCTCCTAACTTTTCTCTCCCCTTTTTGTTGCAGACTGACGCGTCGGACAGGGGGCTGGGCGCGGTCCTGTCCCAGGAGGTGGGGGGGGAGGATCGCCCGGTGCTGTACATTAGCCGGAAGCTCTCTAAGAGAGAGGCTAAGTACAGCACCATAGAAAAGGAGTGTTTGGCCATCAGGTGGGCGGTCCTCACCCTTCGTTACTACCTCCTGGGCCGGGAGTTCACCCTCTGCTCGGACCACGCGCCCCTCCAGTGGCTCCACCGCATGAAGGATACCAACGCGCGAATCACCCGTTGGTATCTAGCTTTACAGCCATTTAAGTTCAAGGTGATTCACAGGCCGGGGGCGCAGATGGCTGTGGCCGACTTCCTCTCCAGGAATGGGGGGGGGGGTAGGTTTGCAGGCCGGATGGCTCCCCGGCCTGAGTTGGGCGGTGGGGGTATGTGGCAGGGGAGGTGTGGTTTAGCGAGGTCTGCGACGGGAGAGAGAGTGAGGAGATCAGCGGTGGTAAGTGAGTTAAGTGAGAGACAAGTGACACCTGCTTCTCATTGCAGTGATTGGCGTGGGGAAGCAGTATTTAAGCCAGCTGGGAACCAGAGACAAAAGAGAGACCTGAGGACTCGTGGGAGGAAGCGACCGACAGAAAGCGAGAGCCTGAAAGTATCAATGTTATGATTTATGCGCATGTGGCGCGACTTTGTTTTCCGTTCTTTTGATCAGTATAATAAAGTTCCCACGAGCCTCAGTACGCCGACTCTGGTCTCCTTCCTTCTCTGCCATACGAACTTTTATCATTACACAAAGTATGTGGATTTAAACACTTGCATGCCATCGTGCTGGTCATTTAATGGTGAGAAGAGCAGCAAGCAACACGAGAAAGGGCTTGACTTGTACCAAAGTTTTAGAATTGATTATGTAGCTTGACCCCTCCAGCGAGCTGCAGCTTATTTGAAGTTGGTATTGCATTTTGGTTCATAATACAGTCGTGGCCAAAGGTTTTGAGAATTACATAAATATTGGAAATTGGAAAAGTTGCTGCTTAAGTTTTTATAATAGCAATTTGCATATACTCCAGAATGTTATGAAGAGAGATCAGATGAATTGCATAGTCCTTCTTTGCCATGAAAATTAACTTAATCCCAAAAAAACCTTTCCACTGCATTTCATTGCTGTCATTAAAGGACCTGCTGAGATCATTTCAGTAATTGTTTTGTTAACTCAGGTGAGAATGTTGACGAGCACAAGGCTGGAGATCAATATGTCAGGCTGATTGGGTTAGAATGGCAGACTTGACATGTTAAAAGGAGGGTGATGCTTGAAATCATTGTTCTTCCATTGTTAACCATGGTGACCTGCACAGAAACGTGTGCAGCCATCATTGCGTTGCATAAAAAGGGCTTCACAGGCAAGGATATTGTGGCTACTAAGATTGCACCTAAATCAACAATTTATAGGATCATCAATAACTTCAAGGAAAGAGGTTCAATTCTTGTAAAGAAGGCTTCAGGGTGTCCAAGAAAGTCCAGCAAGCGCTGGGATCGTCTCCTAAAGAGGATTCAGCTGCGGGATCGGAGTGCCAACAGTGCAGAGCTTGCTCAGGAATGGCATCAGACAGGTGTGAGCGCATCTGCACGCACAGTGAGGCCAAGACTTTTGAAAGATGGCCTGGTGTCAAGAAGGGCAGCAAAGAAGCCACTTCTCTCCAAAAAAAACATCAGGGACAGATTGATCTTCTGCGGAAAGTATAGTGAATGGACTGCTGAGGACTGGGGCAAAGTCATATTCTCCGATGAAGCCCCTTTCCGATTGTTTGGGGCATCTGGAAAAAGGCTTGTCCGGAGAAGAAAAGGTGAGCGCTACCATCAGTCCTGTGTCATGCCAACAGTAAAGCATCCTGACACCATTCATGTGTGGGGTTGCTTCTCATCCAAGGGAGTGGGTTCACTCACAATTCTGCCCAAAAACACAGCCATGAATAAAGAATGGTACCAAAACACCCTCCAACAGCAACTTCTTCCAACAATCCAACAACAGTTTGGTGAAGAACAATGCATTTTCCAGCACGACGGAGCACCGTGCCATAAGGCAAAAGTGATAACTAAGTGGCTTGGGGATCAGAATGTTGAAATTTTGGGTCCATGGCCTGGAAACTCCCCAGATCTTAATCCCATTGAGAACTTGTGGTCAATCCTCAAGAGGCGGGTGGACAAACAAAAACCCACTAATTCTGACAAACCCCAAGACGTGATTATGAAAGAATGGGTTTGCTATCAGTCAGGATTTGGCCCAGAAGTTGATTGAGAGCATGCCCAGTCGAATTGCAGAGGTCCTGAAAAAGAAGGACCAACACTGCAAATACTGACTCTTGGCATAAATGTCATGTAATTGTCGATAAAAGCCTTTGAAATGTATGAAGTGCTTGTAATTATATTTCAGTACATCACAGAAACAACTGAAACAAAGATCTAAAAGCAGTTTAGCAGCAAACTTTTTGAAAACGAATATTTATGTAATTCTCAAAACTTTTGGCCACGACTGTACATTATGTTCATAAATTTGATGCAAAATATATTTTTTTACAGGATTTTAAGGTTTTAAACTGGCTTTACCATCAAGAAAAGACGAGCATTTCACATATAGGCCATCTGTACTTTTCATCAAAAGGCAGCAGGTGCATAAACACACTTATTTTTATGTTTACTCCATGTAGTTCTGAGAGCATGAGGTGCATATTTGGATTTTTTCAGATACTAACATCAAGGTACAAGTAAGTGCACAAAGGTCTCTCTCACACCCTCTCTCTCTCTCTCTCTGTCTCTCTCTCACACACACACACAATGTCAATGTCAATGTCACCTTTATTTATATAGCGCTTTAAACAAAATACATTGCGTCAAAGCAACTGAACAACATTCATTAGGAAAACAGTGTCAATAATGCAAAGATGATAGTTAAAGGCAGTTCATCATTGGATTCAGTTATGTCATCTCTGTTCAGTTAAATAGTGTCTGTCCATTTATTTGCAATCAAGTCAACGATATCGCTGTAGATGAAGTGTCCCCAACTAAGCAAGCCAGAGGCAACAGCGGCAAGGAACCGAAACTCCATCGGTGACAGAATGGAGAAAAAAACCTTGGGAGAAACCAGGCTCAGTTGGGGGGCCAGTTCTCCTCTGACCAGACGAAACCAGTAGTTCAATTCCAGGCTGCAGCAAAGTCAGATTGTGCAGAAGAATCATCTGTTTCCTGTGGTTTTGTCCTGGTGCTCCTCTGAGACAAGGTCTTTACAGGGGATCTGTATCTGGGGCTCTAGTTGTCCTGGTCTCCGCTGTCTTTCAGGGATGTAGAGGTCCTTTCTAGGTGCTGATCCAGCATCTGGTCTGGATACGTACTGGATCCGGGTGACTGCAGTGACCCTCTGATCTGGACACAGACTGGATCTGGTGGCCACGGTGACCTCGGAACAAGAGAGAAACAGACAAATATTAGCGTAGATGCCATTCTTCTAATGATGTAGCAAGTACATAGGTTGTTATGGGAAGTGTTTCCGGTTCCGGTTTACCTAATTAATGCAGCCTAAAAATCCTTTAACGGATTTGGATAATAAAAGCATATTAGTATGTTATGTGTATGCCAGGTTAAAGAGATGGGTCTTTAATCTAGATTTAAACTGCAAGAGTGTGTCTGCCTCCCGAACAATGTTAGGTAGGTTATTCCAGAGTTTGGGCGCCAAATAGGAAAAGGATCTGCCGCCTGCAGTTGATTTTGATATTCTAGGTATTATCAAATTGCCTGAGTTTTGAGAACGTAGCGGACGTAGAGGATTATAATGTAAAAGGAGCTCATTCAAATACTGAGGTGCTAAACCATTCAGGGCTTTATAAGTAATAAGCAATATTTTAAAATCTATGCGATGCTTGATAGGGAGCCAGTGCAGTGTTGACAGGACCGGGCTAATATGGTCATACTTCCTGGTTCTAGTAAGAACTCTTGCTGCTGCATTTTGGACTAGCTGTAGTTTGTTTACTAAGCGTGCAGAACAACCACCCAATAAAGCATTACAATAATCTAACCTTGAGGTCATAAATGCATGGATTAACATTTCTGCATTTGACATTGAGAGCATAGGCCGTAATTTAGATATATTTTTGAGATGGAAAAATGCAGTTTTACAAATGCTAGAAACGTGGCTTTCTAAGGAAAGATTGCGATCAAGTAGCACACCTAGGTTCCTAACTGATGACGAAGAATTGACAGAGCAACCATCAAGTCTTAGACAGTGTTCTAGGTTATTACAAGCAGAGTTTTTAGGTCCTATAATTAACACCTCTGTTTTTTCAGAATTTAGCAGTAAGAAATTACTCGTCATCCAGTTTTTTATATCGACTATGCAATCCATTAGTTTTTCAAATTGGTGTGTTTCACCGGGCTGCGAAGAAATATAGAGCTGAGTATCATCAGCATAACAGTGAAAGCTAACACCATGTTTCCTGATGATATCTCCCAAGGGTAACATATAAAGCGTGAAGAGTAGCGGCCCTAGTACTGAGCCTTGAGGTACTCCATACTGCACTTGTGATCGATAGGATACATCTTCATTCACTGCTACGAACTGATGGCGGTCATATAAGTACGATTTAAACCATGCTAATGCACTTCCACTGATGCCAACAAAGTATTCAAGTCTATGCAAAAGAATGTTGTGGTCAATTGTGTCAAACGCAGCACTAAGATCCAATAAAACTAATAGAGAGATACACCCACGATCAGATGATAAGAGCAGATCATTTGTAACTCTAAGAAGAGCAGTCTCAGTACTATGATACGGTCTAAATCCTGACTGGAAATCCTCACATATACCATTTTTCTCTAAGAAGGAATATAATTGTGTGGATACCACCTTTTCTAGTATCTTGGACAGAAAAGGGAGATTCGAGATTGGTCTATAATTAACTAGTTCTTTGGGGTCAAGTTGTGGTTTTTTGATGAGAGGCTTAATAACAGCCAGTTTGAAGGTTTTGGGGACATGTCCTAATGACAATGAGGAATTAATAATAGTCAGAAGAGGATCTATGACTTCTGGAAGCACCTCTTTCAGGAGCTTAGATGGTATAGGGTCTAACATACATGTTGTTGGTTTAGATGATTTAACAAGTTTATACAATTCTTCCTCTCCTATGGTAGAGAATGAGTGGAACTGTTCCTCAGGGGGTCTATAGTGCACTGTCTGATGTGATACTGTAGCTGACGGCTGAATGGTTGCAATTTTTTCTCTAATAGTATCGATTTTAGAAGTAAAGTAGTTCATAAACTCATTACTGCTGTGGTGTTGGGAAATGTCAACACTTGTTGAGGCTTTATTTTTCGTTAATTTAGCCACTGTATTGAATAAATACCTGGGGTTATGTTTGTTTTCTTCTAAAAGAGAAGAAAAGTAATCGGATCTAGCAGTTTTTAATGCTTTTCTGTAGGATATGTTACTTTCCCGCCAAGCAATACGAAATACCTCTAGTTTTGTTTTCCTCCAGCTGCGCTCCATTTTTCGGGCTGCTCTCTTTAGGGTGCGAGTATGCTCATTATACCATGGTGTCAAACTGTTTTCCTTAACCTTCCTTAAGCGTAAAGGAGCAACTTTATTTAAAGTGCTAGAAAAGAGAGAGTCCATAGTTTCTGTTACATCATCAAGTTGTTCTGAGGTTTTGGATATGCTAAGGAATTTGGATACATCAGGAAGATAACTTAAAAAGCAGTCTTTTGTGTTAGAAATGATGGTTCTTCCATACTTGTAACAAGAAGTAGAATTTACAATTTTGGCTATATGAATTTTGCAAAGAACTAAATAATGATCTGAGATATCATCACTTGGCTGAATAATTTCAACACCATCAACATCAATTCCATGTGACAGTATTAAATCTAGAGTATGATTTCGACAATGAGTAGGTCCTGAAACGTGTTGTCTAACACCAATAGAGTTCAGAATGTCTATAAATGCTGATCCCAATGCATCGTTTTCATTATCAACATGGATATTAAAATCACCAACTATTAAAACTTTATCTGCAGCCAGAACTAACTCAGATGTAAAATCACCAAACTCTCTAATAAAGTGTGTATGGTGCCCTGGTGGCCTGTATACAGTAGCCAGTACAAACATAACAGGGGATTTATCATTAACATTTGTTTCTTTGGATAATGTTATATGAAGTACCATTACTTCAAACGAGTTATACTTGTAGCCTGCCCTCTGAGAAATCCTGAAAACGTTGTTATAAATTGAAGCAACACCTCCACCTTTGCCTTTTAGACGTGGCTCATGTTTATAACAGTAATCTTGGGGGGTGGACTCATTTAAAATAATGTAATCATCAGGTTTTAGCCAGGTTTCTGTCAAACAGAGTACATCTATATTATGATCAGTGATCATATTATTTACAAAAAGTGTTTTCGTAGAAAGGGATCTGATATTCAATAAGCCAAGCTTTATCATTTGTTTATCCATATTGCTTCTGTTTTTTATTTGTTGAACCTCAATTAAATTGTTAATCTTAACCTGGTTTGGACGTTTTTTGTTTTTTCTAGTTCGGGGAACAGACACAGTCTCTATAGTGTGATATCTAGGTGAAAAAGTCTCTATGTGCTGAGAATTAACTGACCTCTGTGACGGGAGGCAGCTAGCAGACGGTCGGTTTAGCCAGTCTGTCTGCTTCCTGACCTGGGCCCCAGTTAGTCAAGTATAAACACTAAGACTATTTGCCATATTTCTAGAGAGAAGAGTGGCGCCACCCCAGGAGGGATGAAGACCATCTCTTTTAAACAGGTCAGGTCTGCCCCAAAAGCTCGTCCAATTGTCTATGAAACCTATGTTATTCTGTGGGCACCACTTAGACATCCAGGCATTGAGTGATGACAATCTGCTATGCATCTCGTCACCACGGTAAGCAGGGAGGGGACCAGAGCATATTACAGTGTCTGACATCGTGCTTGCAAGTTCACACACCTCTTTAATGTTATTTTTAGTGATCTCCGACTGGCGAAGTCGAACATCATTAGCGCCGGCATGAATAACAATCTTACTGTATTTACGTTTAGCATTAGCCAGCACTTTTAAATTTGCCAAGATGTCAGGCGCTCTGGCTCCCGGTAAACATTTGACTATGGTGGCTGGTGTCTCTATATTCACGTTCCGTACAATAGAATCACCAATAACTAGAGCACTTTCATCAGGTTTCTCAGTGGGTGCATCACTGAGTGGGGAGAACCTGTTTAATGTTTTGATCGGAACAGAAGAGCGGTGTTTTGACCCACGACTACGCTGCCTCACTGTCACCCAGTTGCCCTGCTGCTGGGGCTCTGTTTCCGGAACCGAACAATGTACAGGAATCCCTGAGCTAGACGCATCCAAAGCCGTATCTAGAGCCCTAACATTTTTACTATCCTCAATTAAAGTTTGGATGCGTGTCTCTAATTCTGAAATCTTCTCTGTCAGCCTAACTATTTCCCTGCATTTATCACATGTGAATCCCTCATCAGCGACAGAGATAGATAAACTGTACATGTGGCAAGAGGTGCAAGAAACAATGATAGGAGAAGCCATTACTCACCGTGCTTGATGAAAATTCTTACTGCGGTTGTTTGATGAACTTGTGACACACTATAATTTGCTATTATACTTCATATAACTCCATATACAAGCCAGAAACTAAGCCTTTTTTTGCACAGGCCTATCTAAAGGGTTAATGGTCCCACCTAGTGATCAACTGTAAAAAATAACAAATGTTACCTCTTCCGAACAGGGAAAACCACCAACAATCAAGAATCTCACACACACACAAACACTATCATTCAAAAAATGTAGTTATAATGGAAGTCAATGGGGCAAAAACAGCCACCAACAACAAATGATGGAGAAAAAATTAAAATCTAATGCTGCACAAAAACTAACAATGCATCAAAGCCAATCTTGTGACTAATCTTTGACATGCCCATGACATGCCCAAAAAATATCCAGTCCACAATCACTTTTTATATTGAAAATATGTAATTTTTTTTTTTTTTTCCCAAATCAGTGACATCATTTATGAACTTGGTAATTAAAGAGTTAAAATCTTGGAATTTTTTTAAACATTTGGTAGTTTTGATCAGGACTGAGGTTGATTAATAGATTTATGCAAAAAAAAAAAAAAAAAAAAAAAATTATCTGATACATTTTTACAGCAGTTTAATTTAGTGGATGTTTTCATCCATGAACATATCGAAAGGGTAGTGAATTTGCCCACAGTGTACCGTTTAGTTTTTGAAAAATTTCATTTTCCCAAAGTATGGGTCAAAATAAGATTTGTCACCAAAAATCATTCCATTAGCTCAAACTAGTGATGTATGTCTCGAGACCGGTCTTGGTCTCGAGACCGGTCTCGAGACCACTTTTACGTGGTCTCGGTCTTGTCACGGCCTCGACGGTCTTTGGTCTTGGTCTTGTCTTGGTCTCGGACCTCTCGGTCTTGTCTAGGTCTCGTTGTCTCAGACCGACATAGTGGTCGCGGGATTTAGCAATACACAACAATATCCACGACTACACAACGTTCGATAATGTAACATTATTATTTATTTCGCGCCCTTCAAATGCAGCCAATCACATGCATGTATTTTTTTGTGACGCAGCCGTTGGCGCTCATCCATCCATAACATTATGCCTCAGTGAGTGTAGCGTAAAGCGTAAAGAGCACAGATCCAGCATCTATAGTCAGTCAGTAGTATGTCAGCGAATTCCTTGGTCATAAAATTTGCTTTCGTAGAACACAATGAGTTCTTCTGCATCGTCAAATAAAAAGAAGCATTCGGCGAAATGTAGATTCTGCAAAGTCTGCTTGACAGAGACAGCCGGGACCACCTCAACCTTCACCAGACACCTGGAGCGTAAACACAGGGAAAGGTAAGCTATCTAACGTTACCCATTTCAAACTCTTTGAGGTAAAACCTTTCCAACCTCCCATGACCAAACAGATAATTTATCTGCTGAATTATTGTTGTTTTTTATCATGTGTTCTTGTGTGGTAAGTTATTTAGGGACATGTATGTTTATGTCAGTGGCGGATACAGAACGTCATTAATACGTGGGCCTGGTTAATATACGGAGGGGCAATATCAGATATATGTACAATAACATTACGATGTCCAGCAATCGATTTAAATAGTAGGCTACATGGGGTTTAGGTTGTCGTTTAATGAGATGTAACGTTAGCCTAATATACTTATATATAAGTGCTGAGAATTTTCGTGTGACTCGTTTCGCCTATTTGAATAATGTATTTCTTAATGGTCCAGTGGTAGAACTTTCGCCAATCGTGTCAGAGGTTCTAGTTTCTAATCCACACGCGTATAGGTTTTTTTTTTTCTCGTATAGTTTTTTTTTCCCTCATCAAAACCGATTATGTTCATCAGTGGTTGTATATCAAGCAGAGACACGTTTGTGTGCATTGTTTCGTGATTTCACCAGAACAGAGAGTATCCGCAACGGATTGAAGGATGCGTTCGAGTGACGACTGTGCGGTGTGTGCGCGAGGCCGCGAGCCACACGAGAAAACTTTATCCGCGCCAATGATCGCATAGGCAACGAGCACTTTGATCACTTGATTTAAAAAACACATATCAGTGACATGATGGGTTTTAACTTCATTCAGGAGATTTTGGGTAACTGCACAACTGACAGATGACTTTGAGTGCACCGCCAACAGTGTGTGTGTGTAACCATAGCGACAAAACTCTCGGATCCTGCTCTTAAAGGAGAACTGCTTTAAAGCACACACAGGTGCGTGAGGGCGGGTGTCTTCAATTAGCCATCCCATAGCCCTACTCTCTGGATCCATACAGTGGACACACTGGACCCTCAAGATCTAAATGAGGATTTAGATCTATCTTGCTTCCTTTAGACCTGGAATCTTTCCAGTGAATGGACTCAGATCCCCTCAATAAAATTCACACTGGTTCCCTAACCATAGAATAATATGTTCTTTTCAGCTAATCCACTCTGGTTCTAATTTTAATATCCACACTGGTTCTGCGCACATGATATAGTATGCCTTTCATTCTAGTTTTTGATGTATTAGTTTATCAATCTGTTCTTTGTCTATGGTATCTGTGTTCTATGGTTCTTGCACCACTGAACAACATGTTTGATTTCATTGACAGTGTGTTATAATAACATGCCACTGCAGACATCAAGATATCAGAATCTTATAAGCTCTTATTCTTATTAATGTACAATTTGATGTACAGTTTTTGATGTATTAATATTTCATATTTGTATTTTGCATTTGTTTAGATGAATTTGTGTCTTTGATATCTGTGTGTGTGTGTGTGTGTGTGTGTGTGTGTGTGTTTGATTACAGTATTGTATTTAAGATGATGTTAAATAAATGGTCTTTTAAATATCATCTGCATATCTCCGTTGTGTTGACGAAACATTAGGCCTAATCCAAGTTTATAATTGTGTATCTTTAATTTGATGTTACGATTTCATCTACACATTAAGTATAATTTCAATTGGTTACATATTTCTCATTCTTTAGACAGTTGTCGGAGGAGCAAGATGTTGTTGGAGGTGTTTGATGTTTTGTCAGATGAACCAGTCAGTACCAGTCATGTCAGTCCTCAACGGTACACAAAAGTTAAGGGAGTCTCAATCCTCTAATAGTGCAGTAACAGCCGTCATGCAATTGCTACACATAGTTGATCTCACCCAGTCTGCAAATTATTTACAGAGCTCACAGTCACACACATGTCATGGTCTGTCTCTGTATTGTTCTGCCTGTGTAGTTGAAGTAATACCGTCTAATATGTAAACTGCGGCTGAACCCTAGTATGCTGCTGTTCTTGAATTCATACGAATTCATAAGTTATTGCTTAGCTTCAACACTAGTCTGTTTTTTTTTCCTCCGGTCTCGACTTGGTCTCGGTCTTGGTCTCAACTTGGTCTTGGTCTTGACTTGGTCTGTCTTGGTCTTGGTCTTGTCTTGGTCTCGATACCCTCTGGTCTTGGTAGTGTCTTGGTCTCGGTTTAGTCGGTCTTGACTACAAGTCTAGCTCAAACACAGAGAAAGTTGTGGTCAAAATAAGACTCAACTTTACCCCCTAGTGGACGAAAACGTCCCCAACAACGCATAAGGGTTAACCGATATTTATACTATTACTATTTTTTTCCTCTCTCGATAAGTCATGGTGAGGGATGTTGGTAGGTTTATGTATCAACCAGCACACTAGCCATTATTTTTAATCAAACATTGCTGAAGTCCGACACTAGGGGTACCTATACAAAATGCCACAACGACTGAACCACATTATGAGTTCATAGCAGCACAAATGTTGACAAGTCCAGCATGTCACAACCAAATGCACCTCTCCTCCTCGTAACCTTCTAAGACTTATGACCTCACTTCTCACAGCTGCCATATAAGGCAAAGGTCACCTCAGCCTGAGCCTTTTTTTGTCTTTTCACAAATAAGAATTCAGATTAAAAGTTTAAAACATTTTCCCCAGTGGAGAAAAAAAAGCGACCATATCATATCAAAAGATACCATATGGAGACCATATCCTACCCAATGGGGGAGGTAACATGAGGGTATACATCCTATGGACTCACTGAATTAAGTACTACATAGGCAAGGTTTCTGTGGTGTTCTCCCCATGAGGGTAGAACTACCAAGCACAGAAACAAGACAGATCAGTTCTCCATCTAAGGGAAACACAGTCTTGGTTATTTACAGGATGGTGAATAAATACACATAGGGCCTCAAGAGGAGGCACTACCTTTGGAGCACTAATCCATTATGAGAGATCACTTGAGAGACACTTACATGTAATAGACTCATGTAGTGAGTTTCTCTGCAAACCTCAACTACGTAAGAAGTGCTGAAGTGATGGTAGTCCAGGGTTCATAAGAACTGGACTCAATACGTTCAAATTTGAATCTCAAAAAAGTGGAAGTGCTAAACAAGCTCTACACCATACTAGCCATCTAAGTAAAAAATTTAGTACACAGCACCCTAGGTGAAACGGGTTCCATTCTCAGATTATAAAATCTGGAAAATGTGTTTGGTGTATCCCAACAAGCAGCTTTACAAATCTCTGCTAATGAGGCACCATTCACTAAAGCTGATGAAGCCACAATGCCTCTGGTTGAGTGAGCCCTCACTCCCAATGGGCATAGTAAACCTCTGGCCTCATAGTGTGCTACTAATACTCTACTAACTGCTAGTTGACATGTAGTTGCAAAGTTACTTACTGCTAGTAGAATGTCTAAAGTGGACTATCAAAATAAAGTGTTACCACGCAAACTAAGCAAGCCAAAACAAAATCGCGGATGTCACGAGCCATACATGGCCACCAGAATCGTTGTTTAAACAACCCATTAGTTCGACCTATCCCTGGGTGACAAGCCACATTAGAACAATGACCCCACTGGACGACCTCGGACCTTAACTCCTCCGGCACAAATAAACGGTTCGGTGGACAACCGGACGGAGGCGTTACCCCTTGTAAGGCCGTCTTGACCTTCGACTCGACCTCCCATACGAGTGCTGAGACCACTAATTTCTCAGGTAAAATACACTCGGGAGTCACCGGGTGGGCGGAGGGATCAAAAAGACGTGATAAAGAATCGGGCTTGACATTTTCGGAAGCCGGGCGGTATGATAAAGTAAACTCAAAGCGACCGAAAAAGAGTGCCCACTGAGCCTGCCTGGAATTCAGTCTTTTGGCAGTTCTAATGTACTCTAAATTCTTATGATCGGTCCAAACAATGAAAGGTACCCCTGAGCCTTCCAACCAGTGACGCCACTCCTCTAACGCTAATTTGACGGCCAACAACTCTCTGTTACCAATGTCATAATTACGTTCAGCAGGAGATAATCGATGAGAAAAAAAATGCGCAAGGATGTACCTTATCGTCCGAAACCGCACGTTGGGACAACACTGCTCCTACCCCCACCTCTGACGCGTCGACCTCCACCACGAACTGCCGTGTGGGATCAGGGGCCACAAGGATGGGAGCCGAAACGAAGCGACTCTTGAGGTTAGTGAACGCAGCTTCCGACCACCTGAACGGAGTACTGGGAGAGGTCAAAGCTGTCAGAGGTGAGGCTAGTTGGCTGAAATTGCGAATGAAACGCCGATAGAAATTGGTGAACCCCAGAAACCGCTGTAGGGCCTTACGAGAATCTGGAGATGTCTAATCTATCACAGCCTTAATCTTGTCAGGGTCCATACGTATTCCCTCGGACGAGACGATATACCCTAGGAAGGGTTCAGACTGTGCATGGAATACGCATTTCTCCGCCTTGACAAAAAGCCCATTCTCAAGTAACCTCTGGAGCACTCGTCTGACGTGTTGAACGTGTTCCTGGAGAGATGTCATCCAGGTAAACATATATAAACTGATCTACCATATGTCTCAACACGTCATTAACGAGTGCTTGGAAAACTCCGGGCGAGTTGGAGAGCCCGAACGGCATCACCAGGTATTCAAAGTGCCCCCTGGGGGTATTAAAGGCGGTTTTCCATTCATCCCCCTTCCTGATGCGGACCAAATGATAAGCATTACGTAAATCCAATTTTGTGAATACAGATGCTCCCTGCAACCTCTCGAAAGCTGAAGACATGAGTGGTAATGGATAGGTGTTCTTTATCGTGATGTTATTCAGCTCTCGGTAATCACTGCAAGGTTGCAGAGAACCATCCTTCTTACCCACAAAAAAGAATCCCGCCCCCGCTGGAGAAGAGGAAGGAAGGATGAATCCAGATGCTAAGGAATCAGAAATGTTTTTCTCCATGGCCTCCCTCTCAGGAATAGAAAGAGAGTATAACTTGCCCTTAGGCGGAGACTTACCTGGCACTAAATCTATGGCACAGTCGTAGGGATGATGCGGAGGAAGAGAAGCAGCACGGGACTTACTGAACATTTCCTTCAGGTCCAGATACTCTGCAGGCACATTTGGCAATACCATGTTCTCCTTCTGAAAGACAGAAACAGGGACAACAGGACAAGCAGAAACCAGACAAGACTCATGACAATTTTCACTCCACAATGTGACTGTGTTGGAACCCCACTCCACTCGTGGATTATGTTTAGTTAACCAGGGGTTAACTAAGAAGTCCAGAAGGGCGTGACAGTGAGAGTGATTCTTCCACCGCAGTTTCACTGGAAGGAGGGACGATGATGTTGATGAGGACTTCCCAGCGGAGATCCCACCCGATAGTAGCCTCAAGTTTACTACCGGGCTGACTGTTTTAAAGGGCATGAGAAGATGTTGTGTTCCGAGCCTCCACAGTATAAACATAGTCCTTGGGACTTCCGCCTTTCCCTCTCTCTCCGGGACAGCCGAGCTCTACCCACCTGCATGGGCTCGTGGTCGTCGACGGGACCGACCGCGTTCCCTCGACTCGAGCGCCCCCTAACTGGAGAGATGGTATGGCGCGTAGGACTGGGCTGGCGACCCAGGTGATTAATCCGTGCATCAACTCGTAAGGCCAAGTCTATTAGTCCATTAAGTTTGGGGGGCAGCTTGAGGAGGTAGATCTCCTTTTGAACACGGTTGGATGACCCATGCAGGAATCGATCCCGCGGCCGCCAGGGTACGGAATTCGATGGAGTAGTTCGTGACTGAAGATGTTCCTTGGCGAAGGTCTGAGAGATGTTGAGCGGCTTCCCTGCCGGCCGCGGCTCAATCAAATACCCTCCTCATCTCCTCCGAGAGGGTGTGGAACGAGGCGCAACACGGATGTTGATTTTCCCACACCGCCGTCCCCCATTGGGCGGCCTTGCCCAACAGTAGCGTGAGCGTAAATGCCACTTTGGATTCCTCGGTGGCAAAGGTGCGGGGCTGCAAGGCGAAGTGCATAGAACATTTATTCAGAAAAGTTCTGCAAAAAGCTGGCTCACCGGAATAGTTTTCTGGCACCGGAAGTCGCGGCTCTGGCCGGAAGTGATCCTGGGTGGTCTCCCGGGGGACGAGTGGCGCAGGCGGTGCGATGGGCGCAGTGGGAGAGGTGAGCTGATGGATCTGCTTGATGAGCTCGGACACCTGTGCCACCAGCGCTTGGACAGTGCGTCCGGTGTTCGAGATACTCTCCTGCTGCTGATCCATGCGTTTCACACTGTGGTGCATAAAGTCCGTGAGGGTTTTGGTGCTTGCTGCTTCCATGCTGGTGAGAACTTTCTGTGACGGCTGGGTGAATGAAGGACTGGAAACAATAGCGAGTTTAACAATTTAATAAAAGTAAATAAACAGAAAGGAGTACAAAGACGATGCTGGGAAGACGACAATCCAAGATGGCGGTGAGGTGGTTAGGAATCCGGGTGATGACGGTGAGAAGGCAGCAGGAGAGGATGGCACAGGAACTGCAGGGAATAGAGCCGAAGGTAAGTCTTTGTTGCTGAGTGAAAGTGCGGAGAGTGGATGAGGTTCCGGGGAAAACACGGACATCCAAACGCATACAACACTGAAGCCAACAGACAGAGGAAGCGACATTAAACAACGTTCTCACAAACACAAGACGTGAGACAAGCCAATATATAGGGAGTATGTAATGAGTGACAGCTGCTGCTGATGACAATTAACGGAGACCACAAAGTGCAAAAACCCAGAGATCACGGTTTACCAACCGTGACACATAGGCCTTAAGGAAACACTCCTTTTTACTCAATAATTTGTACAGTGTCCCAACTTTTTTGGAATCGGGTTTGTAAATGAATGTAAGATGACAAAGATTAATGCACTTTTGGAAGTTGAATGCAAGGGAAATGTCATATTGGAATTTCTGATGTCTAATGTGATGTTGTTCATGTTTTTTTGCTGTAATTAATTTATAGGATTAACAAGATGACCCGTTAAATTCATTTTGGGAGTGATGACTAATTAAATGTATTTTTAGTCAAGTGCCTGCATATAAGATTAGTACTGACCAAGTTCAGAGGCTGGCATATATGTATTAACCATGTTGTTTATTTGAAAAATAGATTTTTATATTGATTAATGGACTCATCACATAAAAAAAGTGTCATGGATTTTTTTATTTTTTATAAATCTTTTAAATCAAAATCTGGATTCAAATTTTTATGTTATTATATCCCAAAGATGCTATGTGAAAGTTTAAAGCAGAAAATAGGGGTTTTCATCTTGCCACTTTCTTGGTAAAGAAAACTAATTTTTATTAATTTTACTCAAATTAATCAAAATGAATTTATAGAGTTTTGGTACCAATCTCTTCTTATGATTCTTAAAGGTGAGAGATTAATCAAAATAAAACCTAGATTTTCCACAGTACTTGATGGTTTGATAAGAGTACTAGCAACCTCACAGGTAAAATCAATAGAATTTTGAGTTTAGAGTTTAGCCATTCTTTTTTTTTAATCCACAATGTAATTCTGTTTGAATGGATAAAGCAGGCATACAGATAGTGTGTATTTAAATGTCATCAGAAAATAAATGATTATTAAAACCAGGTTGATGAAAAATAGGTTTATTTGCAGTAAAGCACATTATTAACTAGTGTAGGAATGCAACTGGCTATTTTGATGTTATTTTGCTGGATTTTAGGCTAATGCCATATATGCTTAAATATAAAGTTATTTGAATTTTATGGGCCCTATTTTAACGATCTAAACGCAAAGTATAAAGCGCATGGCGTAGGTGCACTCAGGGTGTGTCCAAATCCACTTTTGCTATTTTAACGACAGAAAAGCGGTCTCTACGACAGGGTGCATTTTTGGAATGGGTTGTCCCTATTTTCTTAATTAGTAATGGGCGTAACGTTCAATAAACCAACCAGAGTGTCATCTCCTATTCCCTTTAAGAGAGAGATGTGCTCGCGCCATGGCGGATCGATATTTACATGGGACAATTTGTTGATGGAAAAGCTGAATGCTTGTCAAGCGAAGAAACCGATCTGCTCATGCGTGCAGTTAAAGCGTGCGATCAGATTATCTACGGGATGAGCAGGAATCCACCAAAGTTTCCTGAGGTGAAGGAGGAGGATTAAGTAGAATTTCATTCATCATTATAAGCAGGGCCGTCGCTAGTGGGGTGAAAGGTGGTCACGATTATAGGGGCCCACGGCTGAGGGGGGGCTGCTAATTATATATAATATATATATATATATAATTATATTGGGATCAAAAATTATTCAGCAACTTATAAAGCACGGTGCATTCCTTATGTGTTTTTTTTTCTGAATTGCTAATGCAATCTTTTCACACCACAGTCTGAACAAAATTAAGCATTGCTTGGTAATTGGTCAGCAAAGTATTGATAGTTGTGTAAATACTGTCATAATAACAGTAGTCTGTAGTTTAGGATGATTGTAATCCATTACATACATTTCTAAATTATGAAATTATCAAGACGAATTTGTTCTGACACAAGTTCTTGTCATATTTTATAACCATTTTATAAGCGATAGCAAATAAACTGTGATAATGTGAGAAATGTTGAAGGTGTCTGAATACATTTTGGTTTGATTTTATATTTAATTTTTACATTAAAGACTATCCAGTGCTACTGTATTTTACATTTAATTATTTGGTCTCTGTACCTGGAGAACTACAAACTAAACGTAACGTAACTTAAACGTAAACATTGTGTAAATGGCACAAATAAATAAAAATGAACAATTTCAAACAGGGCCCACTGGTACAACCTTCACCGGGGCCCCGCTGACCCCAGCTACGGCCCTGATTATAAGCAGTAATAGGCTGAATTGCAAATAGGTAGCTTAATTCTAATACGACTATCCATCATTACATTTTTATATTTATGTAACCTACACAATAATATTATTTTACACTGTAATCCTTTTGTTTTAAATATTTGGCATGTTTGTGTGATGCGCATCCCTGTGTGTAATAAGCCAAGTCAATGTGCACTGTGGACATGCCCAGAGGCGCATTTTTACCAACGCGCTCTTTAAATAACAAAAAAATATTTAGACTTTAGCCTTTAGACCAGGTTTGAGTTGGTCTATGGCGGAGTCTGTTTTCAGCTCCTTAAAATAGCAATGCGCAAGCAATGCGCCTGAACACACCTCTTTTTTAGACCAGCACGCCCATGGGCGCACAAATGGTTGCAAATCCATTTGCTAATTAAACGACGTGGCGCTGGATGGGAAAATGTGAACGGCGCCGGACTGAAACTAGCAAACACACTTGCGCTGCGCCTTGCGTCGCATTGCTCCGGGTGTATGATAGGGCCCTATGTGTTTGGAAAGTACATGAAATACATCAAATGATATCGATGCAGAGTATAAACAAATGCACTTGACCTTCTTTGTTTGTAATGTAGAACAGGATGATATGAGCTAAAAGGGAAAATCAATGTACTTACTAATGTCTGCAATTAACAACAAATGTTAATGAAAATGTGCGTAAAGAAAATAATCGCAGGTGACAGCACAAGGACCTCTGGTGAATTAGATATGATTTTCAGAGACTGATACTGTTACAACAGTAAGATAGGATTGTGTGAGAGGAGTTAATGAATGAGATAGAAGTGGAAGGGTATAGCATATTGCCAAACCACTCTATATACTGAACTGCCCTAAGACATCAATAACCCTGTATGATGAGCACACACTCAGAAGTTAAACTCTGGAAAGTTGCTCTACAAGAGCAAGATTTGAAGCCCCTACAGTTTTGCATCCAAAATGTAAAAAAAACAGATAAAATTAGATTAAAAAAAACACGTAATACTGTAATCAAACTCTTGCATCCTATGTTAATTAAAAGTTTAAAAAGTCTAATTTTGACATTGTGCACCTTCTGTATTATACAGTTACCCTTCAGCCAGCACATACCTTTTGTGTTCCCCTGGTTGCTCTTGTAGTGGGTTGCTCAGGGCTCTCATTCTTGCCTGTGGTTTTATCTTTTGAAACAACAGAAACAGTGGAAAACAAATAGTATTACATTATCGGAAGTGGTAATTACTGTGCTTGGATCAATGTAGTATAGTTCTTTTCTGGGTAAAACATTTATACAATTTAAAATAACTTTTGGGGAGTAAAACATTTACTGGTTTATGCATGAAACCATAGTTCCCTTAGTTAAGGAATGAGACACTGCAACTCTACTGGGTCACAATGGGGAATGCCGTCAAAAAGACCAATGTCTGAAGCACATGAGAAAACACTCCATGACGTCATTAATAGAGCATCTGGAAGTATAAGAAGGTCCTTACAATACAAAACATCAATTTGTTGTCTGAAAGGGACGTAACCAGGCAGACCCTAGGCATGGCACAGACAAAGTGTCTTGTTGCCTATCCCAGGTAACCATTGTCATATGCGTAACTTGAGGTGTTCCCTTTCAATCTTGCACTACATTCCCTGGTGGACACTAAGGGGAATGAAATTCCCACTCTGCCATGCTGAGGAGGATGCCTGCCTAACTGCGGCAAAGAACACCAACAACAATAGACCGGAATACATTGACTTCAACAGAACTAAACTGGACATCTGCCAAGGCACACCGATGATATTGGTGATATTTGATTTCTTCCTTGATCCTAACAAAGGAAACATGCCTCAACCATTAAACCTTTTACAAAAAACTTCCTGTCACAGTGTCTGGGTTGTGTTCCCTGGGTTTCCACTAGGTGTCCTCCTTTTCCACGGTGTCTGTCACCTTATCACTTCCTGTTCCCTTATTTGGTCACCTTCCTCCTTGTTTGAGTTAATTGATTGTTCCCCACCTGTCTCCAGTTTCCCCATTATCCTTTTGTGTATTTATACCCGGTCTGTCTGAGTCCTTGTCACAGAGTTCTTGTCTTATGTGTGATACATTTCATAGTCTGCTCTCACTGTGTGTTCTTGTTTTGCTTTCATGTCTTATTGGATTTTCTGGTTGTGACCCTGCCTGGACTGTTTACCCATTTGGATTTGCCCTTTTAATAAATCTCACACCTGCATTTGGATCTCTTTGTATCACCGGCCAGAAAAGAAAAACATGGGGAACAGGCACCAGAATGTAAACACAAAACAGGAAGACCAGGAGGGAGGAGGACCGGAGGAGGTTCACGGGGAGGGATGGAGGGCCAGACTAACAGAGGGGAACAGGGACAGAAGTGAACACACACGGAACAGCATCGGTCACCGCCTCGGCCTCCGGAACAGCTTTGGTCACTGCCTCGGCATCGGTCACCGCCTCGGCCTCCGGAACAGCATCGGTCACCGCCTCGGCCTCCGGAACAGCCTCGGTCACCGCCTCGGCCTCCGGATCAGCATCTGGCACCGCCTCGGGAACGGTCTCGGGAACGGCATCGGGCACCGCCTCGGCCTCCGGAACGGCATCGGGCACCGCCTCGGCCTCCGGAATGGCATCGGGCACCGCCTCGGCCTCCGGAACGGCATCGGGCACCGCCTCGGCCTCCGGAACGGCATCGGGCACCGCCTCGGCCTCCGGAACAGCTTCGGTCACCGCCTCGGCCTCTGGAACAGCATCGGGCACCGCCTCGGCATCGGTCACCGCCTCGGCCTCCGGAACAGCATCGGTCACCGCCTCGGCCTCCAGAACAGCATCGGGCACCGCCTCGGCCTCCGGAACAGCATCGGGCACCGCCTCGAGAACGGCCTCGGGAACGGCATTGGGCACCGCCTCGGCCTCCGGAACAGCATCGGTCACCGCCTCCTGGACGGCAGTGGCCCGCTCGGGAATGTTCTCCGGACCTTGAGGGACGGTAGACGCCTGTCTCCTCCTCCTCCGCCCTCTATGATGGCGAGTCGTGGCACCTTGTCTGGAGACTCAGGCGTTGAGTCGGCCATGTTGTGCTGTGGTGCTGGGCTGGCGGCCATCTTGTGCTGTGGCTCTAAGCTGCTGGCCATCTTGTGCTGTGGCACTGGGCTAGCGGCCATCTTGTGCTGTGGCTCTGAGCTGGCGGCCATCTTGTGCTGTGGCTCTGGGCTGGCGGCTATTTTGTGCTGTGGCGCTGGGCTGGCGGCCATCTTCTCTGGAGACTCAGGTGTGGTTGCTGCATCCCACTGAGCACGATGGCGCAGGTAATGGGTAAACCCCCAAAAGTCCAGGATCTCCAACCTTCATCTCCCATTGAGGCAAAGGGTCATCCAGGCAATTATTAAATAAGTCTTTCAGTGCCGCGTCATTATACCCTAACCCGACTGCCATGGTCCAAAACAATTGTGCCAGACCACCCACCTCACTCCCCCTTTGACGAAGGGTGGTCAAGTTCAGGAATCTCCCCCTCCGTTCCTCCATGGTGTCTGGGGAACAGATTCGAAATCCCACACCGCTGGATCTAGGCATGACGGAGTCCTCCTGAGCCTCCACCTGTCCGCCTCCCTCCTGGTCTCTGTTTTGTTTCTGTCTTGGAGCGTCTGGGAGCCGCTCCGTAGAGGGGGGGGGGGGGGGGTACTGTCAGAGTGTCTGGGTTGTGTTCCCTGGGTTTCCACTAGGTGTCCTCCTTTTCCACGGTGTCTGTCATCTTATCACTTCCTGTTCCCTTATTTGGTCACCTTCCTCCTTGTTTGAGTTAATTGATTGTTCCCCACCTGTCTCCAGTTTCCCCATTATCCTTTTGTGTATTTATACCCGGTCTGTCTGAGTCCTTGTCACGGAGTCCTTGTCTTATGTGTGATACATTTCATAGTCTGCTCTCACCGTGTGTTCTTGTTTTGTTTTCATGTCTTATTGGATTTTCTGATTGTGACCCTGCCTGGACGGTTTACCCATTTGGATTTGCCCTTTAATAAATCTCACACCTGCATTTGGATCTCTCCTCGTTCTTTGTATCACCGAACGTGACACTTCCAGAATAAGCAGCCTAAAAGTGACTCAACCTATATCCATAAGTGGACCACCTAAAACCTCTAATTACAAGGGAAACAGCCCAAGCCTAAAACAGTAACAAATAGGTTTGTCCTCAGAGCTTTTTTTAAAGCCAAGCAGACATGCACAGTAAGTGCCGGTATCTTATCGGCTAAATGAATAACCCATTCTGTCACTCTTTTTGACAAACAATGTTATTAGCTAGCTAGCTAGCTAGCAGTTACGCACGTCAGCTGAGCTGCACCTGCCTCAGTGACACGATGACTCCCCCTCCCCCTCCCCCAACCTAGAACGTATCCCAATGTTACAGTTGTTGCAGTTTTAATGAACAGAAAAGCGTGTAGCCAGCGCAGCAGCAGAACGGCTAAATTGAACTCGAGGTTTTCAAAAAAAAAAAAAAAGTGGTGGGTACAAAATGACTTATGACGAAATCTGGGGGGGACGCGTCCCCCCCGTCCCCCCCGAAATCGACGCCTATGCACATGACCCTCCAAGAATGGGCATGAGGTACTGGGTGTGGCAAACAATGCCTCTGACGACCTTTGGATTGCCACTTTGGGATAACTGTGAGCTTGCTCCACAGCTAACTTCACCCTGATGGCTGAGCTGCTCAACTGCAGAGCCAGGTTAATGTAGTCTGGGTCCAAATGCAGGGCTTTATTTATAAGCCACAAAAGTAAACAAAATCACAACTGAAAGCACCCCAAAGGGGAAAAGAACAGAGTAACGTAAATACTGAAACAGGGATATGACACAAAAATGGCCACTTAGTGCTTGCATCAGTCAACATTCAACAACTAATAATCCAGCCCAGAAAGCCATGGGGAAGAAGTGTAAATAGCCATCAGGATGGGCAACAGCTTTGTGTGTATGACTGAGTGAACATGTGTGCGGAGGTAAAGCAAAGGAGTCTGGGAGGATGGGGAATGGCGACCTCTGGTGGTGAGAGGGAGAAGCACCAGACTCGGACTCATAACACAGACACAATGATGACCAAGTAGAACTGTATAAACAGCTCATGTGGCAGGTTAAATCTCCCCAACTGGCAGAAGAAGTACAGCTTCTGCTGGGCAAAAGAATCCAGCAAGGGTCCTCTGTGTGTACCCTATGACTATTTTTGTTTTGAATTTGTAGCAATGTCTGACAGGCAAAGGACTGCCTTAAGAATTATTATTATTTATTACAATTTTAATTAAATAATAATATCGAAAGGGACATACTGCACTTAATCTATATACCTGTAAATTGATCACATGACTTTGGGGTTGTGCTTTAAATCCAAATGCTATGTGTTATGCAGTTGAAAAAAAGGCTGCTTCTGAGGTTTTCACTTGGGTTCATAACTCAGCTCACCTATGCAATTATACTCAAATATCCAGATCCATGTATGTTAGGGGTCTCCAAACTCAGTTTAGCTCCAACTAAAATTAAACACCAGAAGCAGCTAATCAAGGTATTTTTAGGTATACTTAAACTTCCAGGCAGATGTTTCAAGGCAAGTTTTATAATTTTTTATCGAGTAATTATTCATCATTGGTGCTGTTTTTGTTTGTAATCACATAACACACCAGTTAGGTTATATTGAAGTGACAACATTTAGAGTAAAAATATATAAACTCACAAAAATATAAAACAGGTGAAATAGCAGGAAACAAACTGATTTCTTACCGGTCTCATCTTTATTCTTTTGGAAGATGTTTTGCGTTGGTAACACTGTGTTGTAAATGTCTGCAGTGTAGCACTGCTGTTGATTCTCATTAAACAGATGCTCAATCTTGTTTATCAATTCACTCATCTCTGATTGTTTGTTCAATCTCTTGTTACAGGTCTGATATTTTCCTCCACATTTCTCCAGGAGCTGCTCCAGAACAATTTTGTTCTTCACATCATCAATTATAGTGTCACACTCTTCTTCTGTCTCATAGGTGAAGAGAGTCATCACAAATTCAAGAACTTTGTCACCAAACACTCTCTGAAGCCATTCAAATCCCATCTTATCAGCATCTGTTAACTGGCCCAGTTGCACAACAAAGATGAATGCATGGATTTTATTTTCATTCAAAAGTTGATTGATGAGATGATGCACAGAGTCAGTTTCATGTAAACTAATCATGTTTATTACTGACACGTGACGTCCTGCTATCTCCCTCTGTACAGGAACTATCCTGGATGCTTCTACAGTTTTAAAGGGTTTTTCTTCTCCAAGTAGAATGTTTTCAGGGTTAAACTGGACAGATTCAGAGCTTCCAAACAGTGCAACAGTCAGGGGTGACTCTGTATGACCTAAAGTAAATACATGATTTTAAACTCCACAGTGAAACTATGACGTATGTGGTTGTTATTTCAATATATTTTTTTGTATTTTACCTAGATTTCTTAGAAACTATATCAAATATTTTAATACTCACCTCCTTCTGTAACCTGTTGCTCCATGGAATTCTCTGAACCTTCTGAATGTGCAAATTCATTACAGACCAGATAGTGTCTACTGTTAGTTTGCGCAAAATTCTCTATTTTCTCTCTAAGATTAGCAGGAGGGCTGCTTTTCTTGAGTTGGTAATGTCTGCTAGAACATTTTTTTATAATTTCCTTTATAACATCATTGACTTCAGTCGGCTCACTGTCTGGTTCTTGTATACTGAGGACCATGGTATGTTCATAAACCATGTCGGAGAAAGAGTGCAGCACCTTCTCCACATGCTCTTGATCTTCTCTTGAACACTGATATTTTTGAGGACCAGCATGATCAAGTGTGGTCCTGGATCAGACAGACGGATACACTCTTTCACTGCCTCTGTGATCTGATGATCGGAGAGATGTGGCTGAAGCAGGTGAGGAACGTTTATGACTGACTTGTGCATTCTTCTTTGTTTCTGTACTTGATCTGGAGCCTCACTGTCAAACATTTTTTTACCTAATATTAAGTCTCCTACTTTGCAGTTTTCTGACAAGCTCTTGCCCAGCAGAACAATCCGCAGATCACCCACTGAAGCACACACTGTTATGAAAAAGCATTACAAGAAAATAAAAATGATAAAATGTTCAAAGTTTCAGAATCATATTTAACTATACGGTTACACTTTATTTCGATAGTCCACTTAAGGCATTCTACTGACTATAAGTAACTTTGTAACTACATGTCAACTACATATCAACTAAAAATCTCAGAAATTTGCAACTACATGTCTACTAACTCTCAGAGTAGACTGTTAGGGGTAGGTTTAGGCTTAGTATAAGTTGACAATAAGTTGACAAAGAAAGTGTTAGAAGATATTAAGCAGACAGTCTACTAATACTCTACTAGCTGCTAGTTGACATGTAGTTGCAAAGTTACTTACTGCTAGTAGAATGTCTAAAGTGAACTATCAAAATAAAGTGTTACCAACTATACTTACAAAGTGTGTGCCAGTTGTGTGTGTGCAATCAACAAATTCTAAAGTTTAATTTAAATACTTACTTATGAGAGGTCTCTCCTTGCTTTGCTTCTCCACTGCTGCTGAAGAGAAAGAAGCATTACAACTAAGTTTTGAATAGACTGAAACGGTAATATACCGGGCTGTATTCAAAAGTACATATCTCAATTACAAGTACTATTTACGGACTGTATGATTATAAGACAACCCCATTTCTTCAAGATGTAGCCTACCTTTTGAAAAAAGACTTTTTGAAGACCAAATCTTGTCCTGTCTTGACCTAATTCCTAGAAAATGTCAAACATTTTCCAGTTACGTAATTTATTGGTAATTTTATAATTTACCAACATAACTATGACAATGCTTGCTTGTACTTTCGTATGAGCTTTATTTATAATGTAGTGATATACAGCACACACTGTCGCTGCATTATACTAGAAAGGGACTTTGATTAGCGCATGCAATTGAAGAGTGTGAGGAACAAACAGGTGGGTGTCACAATTTTGTTGCAATGGCATGCATGACGAAGAAGATTCTCATTCACTGGCTACGTTGAACTTACATGCAACCGAATAATGTAATTGTAATTGGATTGATGGCTCAATCAGATTTACATGAAAAGCCTTCATGAAAACACCTTAATCGATCCGATGGAAGGGGGTGGTTTATTCCTTTTCTAATATGATTGCGAGTGCATGTAAATACTCGATCGGATTAAACCACGAAACTGAAAGGACTGCGCATGTGCAATGACGCAGAAATAACATAATGACCTATAACGCACAAAACGAGCGCCTCTTCCTTTTGAATAAAGTGTTGTGTAAATGCATGTCTTGTCCATAGACTATAAAAAACATGGATGTAATGTCCGTGACGTCACCCATAGGTTTACGAAGAGCGTTTTTGAAGCCAAAAGTGGGCGGAGGCGGCCGTGGCCATCTTGGCACGCCCCGATAATCGAAAATGGGCATAAAGGCGGGAGCTGGTTGCTGAAACCACACCCATCTAGCTCGAGGGTAGAGACAGCAGCTGCAATCAACCTGTCACTCAAGTGGCCACGCCCTTAATTATGCAGAACTTTAAGGCTTGATACAATTTAATACAATATGAGTTATTAATAAATTCACCCCCCTCACAGTTGTTATGAAAGGCAAAATTAGCTATATAGACCAAAATCATTTATTGAAACAGGCTGTAAACATGTTTTTTTTTTTTTTTCAGCTGTGAAGTTGGGCATTTTAACATGGGGAGTCTATGGGACTGACTCCCTTTTGCAGCCAGCCTCAAGCGGCCAGTCGATGATTACAGTTTAAGTCATTTCCGTATGGCTTCACGAGAGAGAGCGGGAGGTTGGGGCTTCGTCCTGTCATGATAAAACTCGGCAATTGTGAAGTGGAGCAGGACAACCTTGTTTTGGATATTCATCCACAGGCGTGATAAATTAGCAGCACAGCACTTTATATGTATGATTATCCATAAATGGGTAAATATTAATTCTGCTGTTAAAAAACAAGTAAAGAAAACATGTAGGAGAGTGGTTATTATGTGCAAACAGTGATAAACTATATTATATATATATGTCACTTTCACTTTCACTATTTGTGCAGTGTGCGCATGTAAAAGAAAACAAAAAAACAAACTCTTCCTAATTGAAGCTTGTGACATGATTCGATAACTATATTTAATGTTCATGTAAACACTACATTCAGATTCATCAAATGGAATGAATTCAGTCCGATTGAACCAAAAAGTGTGAATGTAAACATAACTTCTGTCTTTAACAAAATCCACAGGAAATATCCAAACGATGACATGGAACTTCTAGGGGACAAATTAGGAAACAGCTGAACATATTGACTAATCAAATGAGTAACCAAAAGAAACTAACTATGAACTAAATGTCAAACCTGAACATAAATGTGACAGTGAGTACAACATAGTTGACATTTTTACTTTTCACTGGCACGAGGAAGTTTCACCTACTCCGGAATGAGTGAAACAAGCAATCAACAGTGGAGTGCTCTGCACCAGAGTATGTGAGTGGAGCTGGAGTGGCACGGTGAGAATTTAAATGGTCGGAAAGTCAGAGCGTTGTGGTGTTGCAACCCTTTCTCAACAATGTGCATATAAATAACACTTCCCAGTTGTGTGTAATGCATATTCCAAATGGCAATTTTGCTTGCATATGACACACCAATCCTTCCCATTAACTTTGGTGAAAAGTAGATGCATACAAATATCCCGTGTCATCTTCAACGGCAATGACATCACCAGCGAGGCTCGCCCAGTTCTGATGCACGTACACCTTCAAACAGGTAGGTAAGGGCAATAATCTTTTTTTTTTTGCAATGAGATCACTGGGGTTAACGGGATATGACAATAATAAGCATAAACCTAGAATATAGAAACCTGTAACAACAGAATTCTTCAATTTGAGTATTCACATCTCTCTCTCTCTGTCTCTCTCTCTGTGTGTGTGTGTGTCATGTTAATCAGACTTATCAACTTTAACTCGTGTGTGTGTGTGTGTTCGTGTTCACTGCTCCGGGTGTGTGTGTGTGTGTTCGTGTTCACTGCTCCGGGTGTGTGTGTGTGTGTGTGTGTGTGTGTTCGTGTTCACTGCTCCGGGTGTGTGTGTGTGTGTGTGTGTGTGTTCGTGTTCACTGCTCCGGGTGTGTGTGTGTTCGTGTTCACTGCTCCAGGTGTGTGTGTGTGTGTGTGTGTGTGTTCGTGTTCACTGCTCCGGGTGTGTGTGTGTGTGTGGGTGTGTGTGTTCGTGTTCACTGCTCCGGGTGTGTGTGTGTGTGTGTTCGTGTTCACTGCTCCGGGTGTGTGTGTGTTCGTGTTCACTGCTCCGGGTGTGTGTGTGTGGGTGTGTGTGTGTATTTGTGTTCACTGCTCCGGGTGTGTGTGTGTGTGTGTGTGGGTGTGTGTGTTCGTGTTCACTGCTCCGGGTGTGTGTGTGTGGGTGTGTGTGTTTGTGTTCACTGCTCCGGGTGTGTGTGTGTGTGTGTGTGTGTGGGTGTGTGTGTTTGTGTTCACTGCTCCGGGTGTGTGTGGGTGTGTGTGTTTGTGTTCACTGCTCCGGGTGTGTGTGTGTGTGTGTTCGTGTTCACTGCTCCGGGTGTGTGTGTGTGTGTGTGTGTGTGGGTGTGTGTGTTCGTGTTCACTGCTCCGGGTGTGTGTGTGTGTGTGGGTGTGTGTGTGTGTGTTTGTGTTCACTGCTCCGGGTGTGTGTGTGTGTGTGTGTTCGTGTTCACTGCTCCGGGTGTGTGTGTGTGTGTGTTCGTGTTCACTGCTCCGGGTGTGTGTGTGTGTGTGTGTGTGTGTGTGTGTGTGTGTGTGTGTTCGTGTTCACTGCTCCGGGTGTGTGTGTGTGTGTGGGTGTGTGTGTGTGTGTTTGTGTTCACTGCTCCGGGTGTGTGTGTGTGTGTGTTCGTGTTCACTGCTCCGGGTGTGTGTGTGTGTGTGTGTGTGTGTGTGGGTGTGTGTGTGTGTTCGTGTTCACTGCTCCGGGTGTGTGTGTGTGTGTGTGTGTTCGTGTTCACTGCTCCGGGTGTGTGTGTGTGTGTGTGTGTGTGTGTGTGTGTGTGTGTGTGTTTGTGTTCACTGCTCCGGGTGTGTGTGTGTGTGTGTTCGTGTTCACTGCTCCGGGTGTGTGTGTGTGTGTGTGTGTGTGTGTGTGGGTGTGTGTGTGTGTTCGTGTTCACTGCTCCGGGTGTGTGTGTGTGTGTGTGTGTTCGTGTTCACTGCTCCGGGTGTGTGTGTGTGGGTGTGTGTGTTCGTGTTCACTGCTCCGGGTGTGTGTGTGTGTGTTCGTGTTCACTGCTCCGGGTGTGTGTGTGTGTGTTTGTGTTCACTGCTCCGGGTGTGTGTGTGTGTGTTCGTGTTCACTGCTCCGGGTGTGTGTGTGTGTGTGTGTGTGTGTGTGTTTGTGTTCACTGCTCCGGGTGTGTGTGTGTGTGTGTGTGTGTGTGTGTGTGTTCACTGCTCCGGGTGTGTGTGTGTGTGTGTGTGGGTGTGTGTGTGTGTTTGTGTTCACTGCTCCGGGTGTGTGTGTGTGTGTGTGTGTGTGTGTGTGTGTTCGTGTTCACTGCTCCGGGTGTGTGTGTGTGTGTGTTTGTGTTCACTGCTCCGGGTGTGTGTGTGTGTGTGTGTGTGTGTGTGTGTTCGTGTTCACTGCTCCGGGTGTGTGTGTGTGTGGGTGTGTGTGTGTGTGTTTGTGTTCACTGCTCCGGGGGTGTGTTTACTTCTCACTGCTGTATGTGTGCACTTGGATGGGTTAAATACAGAGCACCAATTCTGAGTATGGGTTACAATACTTGGCAAATGTCACCACAGTCACTTTCACTTTTTTGCTACAAAGTTAATCATTAAAAAAAAAAAAAAACTTTAAATACACACAATAATAAAATATTGTTACACGTGGTTAATAAATGTTGAATATATACCAGTTTTGTGTAGTACTTTTAATGTTTTACTAAATGGAATAGCACAGGCCATTCTTGTAAAGGAAACCACTCAGCAGCAGAACAATAAATATAGCCCGTTAACTTTTTTTCCTGACTCTGTAGTAGTTCTTATGTAGAACACTTTGAATTATCTGGCATAAGATGTAAATGAGCTTGCCTTGTTTAAAGTGTGTTAAAGACAGCCAGTTTAGGCAGGGGCGGAGCCAGGGGTGGCCACCCCTTTGGCCACCCCACTCAAAACTGCAGTTTTTGTCCCTTTTTTTTGTTACCAAGAAATGCATTTATTAAGATGCGGAACACCGTATCTCTCGTTATGACCACATCAAACGTGAGAATTTTCAGAAGCGCACTTCAAACAAGCGCGGAAAAGCTACAGCAGCCAAATCAGCTTAAGTAGAACAACTGTGAACTTCGGTCTGATGAAATGTTGTTAGATGTCAGTGAAACACACTTTCCGGTCCCAGCAGCTGTTTTACTTTGCTCACGGCGCATACTATTCAACAGTACGCAGATATGTTGCGCAAGCTCTATATCACTTCATCATAAATAACCCGCACAAGAAATATGAGCATACATACCCAGTTCTGTCATCAGTCATGCAATCTCCAAAAAGATGATTAAAGCTGCAAACTTTGCATGTATCTTTGCATGTATCTTTGCATGGGAAGTCGTGGCCTAATGGTAAGAGAGTCGGACTCCCAATCGAAAGGTTGTGAGTTCGAGTCCCGGGCCGGCAGAAATTGTGGGTGGGGGGAGTGCATGTACAGTTCTCTCTACACCTTCAATACCACGACTTAGGTGCCCTTGAGCAAGGCATCGAACCCCCAACTGCTCCCCGGGCGCCGCAGCATAAATGGCTGCCCACTGCTCTGGGTGTGTGCTCACAGTGTGTGTGTGTGTTCACTGCTCTGTGTGTGTGTGCATTTCGGATGGGTTAAATGCAGAGTACAAATTCTGAGTATGGGTCACTGTACTTGGCTGAATGTCACTTCACTTCACTTATACGCAGCATGCAAGAACGTCGCTCAAATGCATGTACTAAAATATATTCTATAATTTCGAGAATACCTAAGATATGTATTTTTATTTGTAATTTAATGCATAGATAAATGTGAGCACAGTGCACTTAAGTGTATTTAATAAGTGTACTGTGTTCACATTTATTTGTGCATTAAATTACAAATTTTACAAATCTAGTAGAACGTATATGAAAATTGAAATGCATAAAATAACTAATTTTATATCCTGGCATCTATGTCTACTGTTGACTTCCAGCCATTTTCACATCTTTCTGCGTGTCTCATCCATATTGGAGAGCAAGCATTTGGGAGTTTTGAGAAGTTGAATGAGCAATAAAGCTATAGTGAGCCCCTTTATTAAAATACCTGGAGGTTAGGAATAATACAAAAAATGTCATATTCACTCAGTATTACTTGATCTAATTCACAAATATCTCAATTACAGTTTAGTAGAAATGAATTGTACTTAGTTGTGTTTTTGGAAAGAAAACAGTCCAGTACATTATAGTCAAACACATTTTTATATTGAAATAATGAAGATTTCTGTGCCACCCCAGACTGTCCTGGCTCCGCCACTGAGTTTAGGCAAAGTATACTGTGGTGATACTCATGCAAAAGCTCATGTCTTTATAGTAGAAAGTGTTGTACAAATAAAGGTACTTCACCCCTGATTTAGTGCATTGATTAATGTTTATAGGTTAATAAATGCCTAAATTAAATTTCATGATACATGTCTCTTCAGATGACTTAGATTAAACCGCTCAATTCATATGGATTATTTTTGTATGACTTTTGGTGCTTTTTGAATTGTGCAGAATTTGGCTGTGTGAACCTTAATTACACAGAATGATAAAATGGTGTTACAGATGGTGTATAAATGTTGAAATGTAATATAGCATGGTGTCTTACATTTTTGTTTGTGTAACATTGAGATTATTACAAGTAGTAATACCACAGGTTTATGACAGACAAACCAGGGTTTTCTTGAAGTAATATCATAGCATATTAAGTGTTACCATGAACTTCTCGAAAGTAATCCTGCTAAATTATTGCAGGAATATCACAAAAATATAACAAAAGGACCACAGGATTACTAAAGGAAAGTCAGGTATTACTGAAGAAATATGAAACCGGACCATCACAGATATTGTATATTACATACAAATACAACACAAATGCTAAAAGGAGCACACTACTTTGTGTAGTACTTTTAATGTTTTACTAAATGGAATAGCACAGGCCATTCTTGTAAGGGAAACCACTCAGCAGCAGGACATTAAAAATAGCCCTTACATTTATCGTTAACTTTTTTCCTGACTCTGTAGTAGTTCTTATGTAGAACACTTTGAATTATCTAGCATAAGATGTAAATGATCATGTACATGTAAATGAAAGACAGCCAGTTTAGGCAAAGTATACTGTTGTGATACTCATGCAAAAGCTCATATCTTTGGACAGTGAGCAAATTTAGCAGCTCACTGACGACGTATATAAATATTTCTGCTATATATATATATATTTCTAAATCTACAGTAGTTTAAGATTAACTTAATGGACCGAGGGAACGTTGAGGTAAGATTCTACATACTTAAAACAAACTACTAAATAATAAAATATCAACTTTTCAAAAAGTTATTTAATTTTTATTTTATTTTATTAATAAATCTTTCTACTATTACCAATTTATTTCCTTTACTTAAGAATGTTTGACCAAACACTGTTCTGTATTTCTAGAAAGTCAATGCTATTGTGAGTTTTTCTTCATATTCATAATCATCTGACAATGAGGAGCCTATTTGTTCTGCTGAGTTTTCTGATCGGTGTTCAGAACTTTTATATCTTGAGAAAAGATAATTCCAAAAATCATCAAGAGATCACAAGAATTGCCATTTTACGTGTAACTAAAGAAGTCCGCAAGAGCATGGATAGGCGATTTCAAGAGGTATGAAACTGACAATATGAACAGATTGTCCTTTTTTCAGTCATATAATTTGTGATCTACACAACAAAATGTATCTTTTTAGCTGTTTATTTGCTCACGATTAATGTGATTACATAAAATGTGCAGGATAACAGAAAAAATCATGAATGTGAACCAATCAAGTACTGTAGTTGAAAAGCATTTCCACTCTTGATGATATTTCCAAGCATGTTTTTATGGGGCCTAGTAAGCAAACTTGTTAAAAAGTAAATATTATTTGATGTATTTTTGAGAAAGAATTTGACTCGATAGTGTTTAATGTTCATTTATATTTCAATTCAAACTGATGTGGAGATTTTGATTATACGTTTAAACTTTGAAAAAATTCTCACTTTGAAAAAAGCATCCTCTTTAAATAGTGTTTATTATTATTTTACTAATTGCTAGCAAGTTTCACAAACTTACAGCATGTAAAATGTTTAATCATGAAAATCTAAAGCATACAATTTCAATATTTTTACCTTTTTTGTTTTATAAGTTTAATGCGTTGCTGTAAATTTGCAGAATTCACATATGGTCATTAACTATTTCTATGTTTAAACTGATTGAAAATAATCAGTTTATGTAAGAGAATGTTTTTCACTGCTTTACTCGGCACTTAATAAACTACTTAGCATTTAGCATGCTAATATGTGCTGCTGCTAGGTATTAGCTTGTATTGTCTTATTCAATGATGTGTGTATATATATATATATATATATATATATATATATATATATATATATCATCTATACATATATCACATCATCTGTGACTAGTTCCATCATACAACACAATTTGTTAACGGAAATTCAATATTGTTGAATGAATGTATTTCTATGTGACCAAACCCTCCCTGACAGGATTAATTTATTCAGTATTATATTTACTTTTTTGTCACACACACACATACTTACTTTGTAAGTACACACATACTTTTTTGTATTGTTTTTTTTCTGAACAGCCAAATAAACTGGATGTAAAATCACTGGCAAGGGCTTGCAAAAAACAGGAGCATGAAAGTCATTTTCAAAGAGGTATAAGAGTTATCCTCTATTATAACGTGATGACAGACCTGACATATTCTGCTAGTCCACATCATCACTTTGACAACGAGATGTTTAAGGAGGGAAAAGAGCTTATAACCAAAGGAATACATACAACTATAGACCAAATGAACAGAAACCTATTTGATGATGCAAGAAAGAAACTTGGGGAAATCATGCATACTTTACAGGTATAAAGTTTGATTGATACTTCATTAAACATAAGATCCGAACATCTGAATATTTAATAACTTGTCTTATAAATGAAAGGATTTCTACAGCCACAGTAACTGGATAGAGATGGGAAACACTGAACCATGTACTGCCCTGATCAATTCAGACGAGAACATACCCAACCCTGCAGGTTAAGTGTGTGTGTGTGTGTGTGTGTGTGCGCTCACACATGTGCACCCAGCAGTGAGATAAAGCTGACAGAAGCAGCTTTTAGAACATCCTCATTTGTTAAAATTATGATTATTTGATAGATAATTTTTATTTTTATAAAACCTTCCACAAGATAAGAACACAAAAACATGCGAGGACAATCCCGATGGAGTAGATTTAAAAGTTAAGAAAGACATTCTCGAGCGAAAGATACTGACATCAGGATACACAAGAAAATCCAACCCAAAAGGAAAAACTCTTAATCACATTATTCAAAGCCTCCAAATGCTCGTCTGTTAAATAAAGTGACCGTACCAACTATCATGGTTGACAGGGAAGTGCAGCCATGGAGGTTTTCGTGATTTCCCGAGTGGTATTAATAAGGATTTCAGTGCTTCTTGTCATGGTTCACTGCATAATAAAGCTGCAGACGTTGGCATTGCTGCCAGTGTGCAGCTGCTGGAGAAGATCTGGAAGAACAATGATGGCCCCAGGTTTCTCAGGTACAGAACTCATCTAACCCATCTTCACCCAGTCAAGTCAAATCAACTTTATTAACTGTTGATTCGCTCTTGTGGTACTTCGTTGTCATACACTGATCCTTCTCCACAGTGCTGCTTCAAGTCAAACACACCTAGTTTCTCCTCAAGTTCACACATGTACAAAAATCACATTAACTAGCAGTATGATCCACTAACAAACATTGATCTTTATTTTCAATCTTACATCTATTGTTTTAGCATTTCAAATCAGAGAGAGACAGATAGACACCTTTGTGTAGTGTGCATCTTCACATTATACTACTGGGCTGTTGAACGCTTGAATCTGATCTTTGATAAATTTTCTAAGGTGTTAAAAATTTTTTCTGGGAAAATAAATAGCTCTTTCTCTAATAAAGTTATTTTTAACTGCTTTTGTATGCTATCAACTCAAGCCACTCAAGTTTTGGAACTAACAACAGTGGCACTGAAAAAACAAGAGCATTTGAAGGACAAAAGAACAGTTTTAAAATGCATCATCTGAACAATGGCTTTATGTGTAGTAGCCATATAAGAGGATCAGCCTTAAGAGAAAATGACTCCATTACAACGTCAGTAAAATTCTTAGAGTATCTGATTAGTCCTAAAAGTTTAAACCTAGATAAATTACCTAAAAAATAAAATAAGTAAAAGACAGCCGTCTTAACTTTCTCCCTGACTAGCAGGAAATAAACAGGAGAAAAGTTTAGGGATGAATAATCCAAATGAATTAGCGCCAGTCTCCCTACACGGTTTAAAACTCACCCAGTCTAAATGGTCGTTGTACTCAGACAACAGGTTTCACAACAGAATAAAAGTTCTCTTTTCAACAGCAATTCACACAACAATGTCTGTGATAGCTGGAGAGGGATTCCTGTCGATCACAGTCTCTTTGCTGCAGGCTGCCAACAGAAAAGCCACACTCTTGCTAGTTAACATCAGCTGCGGACGATTTGGAGTGTTGCATTAAAGAAAGAGAGATAAAAAAGAGAACACGTTCACCAGCCCAATACAAACACAAGACTACGTCACAGGACGTAACAATAAACTCAAAGATGCACTCGTCAAAGAGACAGACAATGCCAGTGAAAAAAAGAAAGAGTTGATTTGTAAGGAGTGCAATCATTTATATGTTCTAAAACCAAAATAAAACAAAAACAACAACAACAAAAAACAACAACTATATCTTTCAAAAAAGGTCTCTTCAGTATAATGGATGAATAAAATAATGTTGAATACAATGGAAAAGTCAAAGCCTTCTTGTACTGGATGTATAAAAATCTACACACTGAATATGCAGGCAGAGTTAACAAAGTAATAATTGTGTTTTTTGTCTTTCTGTCATCTCTCAGACTGGTGGGACTTGATGAAGTAAGGCCGGCCTGAAAATGGAAAGCTCTTCTTTTTTCTGTCTTTAAATCCAGATATCCAGATGCAAGCGAGAGCCCAAATGAAGTTGTGGAAGTTGAACTAACAGATTAACATTTTCTAAAATGTCTAAACATCTGAATCTTTTTGCTTTTTATCTCTCTTGTGTGCCTTTCCATCCAATGATTAAATGTGGCAAATCAAAATCAACAGTACATGTATATAATATCACTCGGGTCAATGTTTATTATAAAGCTAATTTGAATGCTTTTAGAACTGTTCAGATTTACAAATTATAACTAACACTTAGACATACATTCCAAATGGAATATAGAAAGTTATGATAGTATGTTTTAGAACCATGTTTCCCAATCCTGAGCGCACTCCAACACTGCACATTTTGCATATCTCCCTTATCTAACGCACCTACTTCAGTTCCTGGAGTTTTTTCTAATGAGCAAATGAGTTTAAATTAATGTTTGATTTAGGGAGACACACAAAATTTGCATGGTGCCGCCCAAGACCAGGGTTGAGAAACACTGTTTTAGAATGACAGTTTCTGAATTTTCATCTAGTCTCCCGTACTCATGTACAAATTGCCAGATTTGTTTCAAAATGTTATCTATGATTGCTGATTGTGGATTTTCAATTTCAATGATAAGAATTGCTCATTAAATCAATGCATATGCAAAGGAATCTTTTATTTCTATAAAATACTTTACAGTTGTTGTAGCAAATTTAGTTTGGACCATCAGTCTAGTTTCCTCTGTGTGTAACCCCATGCGCTCTCGAACCAGCATTTCTGGGATGGGAAGCAGAGACACTAACTAGGACTCTAGTCCGCTGCCTCTATTGTGTCAGTTTCTAATGCACCTCTTGAGATCAAGGGAGTGAGGTTTTCCTGCACAGCTCTTATTTACATTTACATTTATTCACTTAGCTGACGCTTTTATCCAAAGCGACTTACAATTGCCACATATGTCAGAGGTCGCACACCTCTGGAGCAACTAGGGGTTAAGTGTCTTGCTCAGGAACACATTGGTGTCTCACAGTGGATTCGAACCCGGGTCTCTCACACCAAAGACATGTGTCTTATCCACTGCCCTAGCACCACCCCACCACCCCACCACCCCATCTTATCAGCTGGCCTGTAACATGTGCAAATGCATTTGAAGACTCATACAAATCCCGCTAGTCACATGACATTCGCAGATAAGCAGAGTGCTATAAACATCCAACAAAGCATCTTAATAATGAAAGTGAAAAAAAGTAAAAGTCGTGACATTTCCCAAGTATGGTAGCCCATACTTTGAATTGGTGCTCTGCATTTAACCCATCCAAATGCACACACACAGTAGTGAGAAGTGAACACACACCTGGAGCAGGAGGCAGCTATATCCAGTGCCTGGGGAGCAACTGGGAGTTCAGTGCCTTGCTCAAGGGCAGTTCAGCCATGGGTGTTGAGGACGGAAGAGAGCACTGTTCATTAACTCCCCCCACCTACAACTCCTGCTTAAATCGCGCTCAAATTGATTTGATTTTGAAGCAATATTTACACTGAATCTAGCAGGCGGCTATGATAAGGGGCATGACATTTCTTGACCAAAGGGGTATTGCACACTGGCTCAACTCACCAATCACAGCACACTGTCCCAGCTAACCAATCACAGCAAACCCTGGCCCAGCTAACCAATCACAGCACACCCTGGCCCAACTCACCAATCACAGCACACACTGGCCCAGCTCACCAATCACAACACACCCTCACCCAGCTAACCAATCACAGCACACCCTCACCCAGCTAACCAATCATAACACACCCTGGCCCAGCTCAAGCAATCACAGCACACCCTCACCCAGCTGATTAATCACAGCACACTGGCCCAGCTCACCAATCACAGCACACACTCGCCCAGCTCACCAATCACAGCACACTGGCCCAGCTCAACAATAACAGTACACCCTGGTCCAACTAACCAATCACATCAAACACTGGCCCATCAAACCAATCACAGAACACCCTGGCCCAGCTCAACAATCACAGCACACCCTGACCAATCATAACACACCCTGGCCCAGCTGGGCCAGCTCAAGCAATCACAGCACACCCTCACCCAGCTGATTAATCACAGCACACTGGCCCAGCTCACCAATCACAGCACACACTTGCCCAGCTCTCCAATCACAGCACTCACTGGCCCAGTTCAACAATCACAGTACACCCTGGCCCAACTAACCAATCACAGCACTCACTGGCCCAGTTCAACAGTCACAGTACACCCTGGCCCAACTAACCAATCATAACACACTGGCCCAACTAACCAATCACAGCACACATTGGCCCAGCTCATAAATCACAGCACACACTGGCCCAGCCAACCAATCACAGCACACACTGGCCCAGCTTTCCAATCACAGCACACACTGGCCCAGCTCTCCAATCACAGCACACACTGGCCCAGCTGATTAACCACAGCACACTGGCCCAGCTCTCCAATCACAGCACACACTGGCCCAGCTCTCCAATCACAGCACTCACTGGCCCAGTTCAACAATCACAGTACACCCTGGCCCAACTAACCAATCACAGCACTCACTGGCCCAGTTCAACAATCACAGTACACCCTGGCCCAACTAACCAATCACAACACACTGGCCCAACTAACCAATCACAGCACACATTGGCCCAGCTCACAAATCACAGCACACACTGGCCCAGCAAACCAATCACAGCACACACTGGCCCAGCTCTCCAATTACAGCACACACTGGCCCAGCTCACCAATAATAACACACTGGCCCAACTCAACAATCACAGCACACACTGGCCCAGCTCACCAATCACAGCACACACTGGCCCAGCTCTCCAATCACAACACACTGGCCCAACTAACCAATCACAGCACACACTGGTCCAGCTCACAAATCACAGGACACACTGGCCCAGCAAACCAATCACAGCACACACTGGCCCAGCTCAACAATCACAGCACACACTGGCCCAGCTCACCAATCACAGCACACACTGGCCCAGCTCTCCAATCACAGCACACACTGGCCCAGCTCTCCAATCACAGCACACATTGGCCAAGCTCACCAATTATAACACACTGGCCCAACTCTACAATGACAGCACACACTGGCCCAGCTCACCAATCACAGCACACACTGGCTCAGCTCACCAATCACAGCACACACTGGCCCAGCTCACCAATCACAGCACACACTGGCCCAGCTCTCCAATCACAACACACTGGCCCAACTAACCAATCACAGCACACATTGGTCCAGCTCACAAATCACAGCACACACTGGCCCAGCAAACCAATCACAGCACACACTGGCCCAGCTCTCCAATCACAGCACACACTGGCCCAGCTCACCAATCATAGTGTGTGCTGTGATTGGTGAGCTGGGCCAGTGTGTGCTGTGATTGTTGAGTTGGGCCAGTTTGTTATGATTGTTATGAACCAATCACAGCACACACTGGCCCAGCTCTCCAATCACAGCACACACTGGCCCAGCTCACCAATCATAACACACTGGCCCAACTCAACAATCATAGCACACACTGGCCCAGCTCACCAATCACAGCACACACTGGCCCAGCTCTCCAATCACAGCACACACTGGCCCAGCTCACCAATCACAGCACACACTGGCCCAGCTCTCCAATCACAGCACACACTGGCCCAGCTCTCCAATCACAGCACACATTGGCCCAGCTCACCAATTATAACACACTGGCCCAACTCAACAATGACAGCACACACTGGCCCAGCTCACCAATCACAGCACACACTGGCCCAGCTCACGAATCACAGCACACACTGGCCCAGCTCACCAATCACAGCACACACTGGCCCAGCTCTCCAATCACATCAAACACTGGCCCAGCTCACCAATCACAGCACACACTGGACCAGCTCTCCAATCACAACACAATGGCACAACTCAACAATCACAGCACACACTGGCCCATACTTTATTTGTAAAACAAAACAAAAAATGTCAAGAGATATTTTTAAAAGCACATTGTCCTTTAAGAATTAAAAACAATGACATGTGCATGTTCCTAAACTTTTTTTATTTTATTTAACACTTATTAACAGTAAATTATATACACTTTTCTACTATATAAGAAACTCCTAAATTAATTCTGCATATATTCACTGCATATATGAATATTATTAATTTGTGATTAATATTACTTGTTCGCTCAGAAATAAGAATATCTGTCAGCATTAAGTATAAAACTGGACCAATTATTCTGGTAAAATATACAACTGGAATTGGTTTATAAAATCTAAATGTCACAATGGAAAAAAAATGACAAATAACATGAATGTCGTTGTGTTCACACTGGCTTTAGCAGACAGATCTACTGTAGATCTATATCTAATTAACTGTAGACGCTTAAGATCCTGGTTATTGCCTTTTGGTTTTGTAAATGCATATGCATATTTAAACAACATTGAAATATAAATGTACTTGTGAAAATATCATACAGAACAGTTTTAACGAATACTTGATTCCAAGATTAAATCAATTTACAGCTGAATGTTTGTTCATCTGAATGATGTTTGTTAATAGAGAAAGATGGCTCTCCATTCGTCTCTTTCAAGTCCTTTAAATTGTCCAAATAAAAATCCCTGGATTCTTATTTTCAAAATGTATTTCAATTGGACTTATAAAGACTGTAATATATATTTTTTAAATCAAACTGGTTTTTAATATCATAACTGTCCTTATGTTTAATTACTGATATTCATACTTTGATTTCATCCTCTGTTTCAGTGAAGCTGTATGGCGTCCTTGTGTGTCTGAAAGAGGACGGTCTCTGACGCTCCTCTTCAGGTTTTCCTCCTCCAAAGTGACGTGCTAGCACGCTAGCAGCCTGCCGAAACCTCCTGGGCTCGATGGTGACGTCTGCTGCAATCGGAGTTGTCTGACATTCATGATCCATCTCAAACACAGAACTCTGCTGCTCTTCTTCCTCCTCCTCCTCCTGATCTTGATGGCTCCTAATGAGGCAGCAGGAGCTGTCAATCAACTCCAACACCTCACTCATGAGGGAGGGGCCGAGGTCCACCGTGAAGGACGAGAGCGAATCAGATCGTGTCATTGAGACCTCGTTGTTCTCAGGTAAGGAACTACGTCGACTATCTAAGCTGAGCAACTCAGATGTTTCTGCAAAGCTCTGGTCGAGACGAGATGAACGAGGCAGCGTGACGAAACCAGAACGAAGACCTGCAGGAGACAAGAGGAGAAATCACATGTTTCTGCAGACATTTTAAAACATTACCACATTTGATAAGTGTGCAAGAACTTAGAAGATCACTATAAAACAAGACATAAATAAATACATTTTGCCTGAAGCTTATGGTTTTTTTTCTGCATTGTTTATATGTCATAATAATTTACATTTACATTTAATCATTTAGCAGACGCTTTTATCCAAAGCGACTTACAAATGAGAACAACAGAAGCAGTCAGGTCAACAAGAGAACAACAACAGTATACAAGTGCCATGACAAGTCTCAGTTAGTCTAGTATAGAACGCATCGGTAGATTTTTTTTTTAAATATAAAATGAAAAGACAAGAAAAGGAAAAGTGCTAGTGTTAGTTGGTTAAGTGCAGGCGAAAAAGATGAGTCTTTAGATGTTTCTTGAAAATGAGTAAAGACTCAGCTGTACGAATTGAGATTGGGAGGTCATTCCACAAGCTGGGCACAGTCCAGGAAAAGGTCCGTGAGAGCGATTTTGAACTTCTTTGGGATGGCACCACAAGGCATCGTTCACTTGCAGAGCGCAAACTTCTGGAGGGCACATAAGATTTAACCAATGAGTTTAGGTAAGTTGGTGCCGTGCCAGTGGTCGTCTTGTAGGCAAGCATCAGTACCTTGAATTTGATGCGAGCAGCTACTGGTAGACAGTGTAACCTGATGAGGAGAGGAGTAACGTGAGCTTTTTTTGGCTCATTGAAGACAACCCTCGCTGCTGCATTCTGGATCAATTGCAGAGGCCTGACAGTACATAATAATAATTAATAATAATTCATTACATTTATATAGCGCTTTTCTGGGTACTCAAAGCGCTTTACATAGACAGGGGGTATCTCCTCATCCACCTGGATGATGCGACGGCAGCCATAGTGCGCCAGAACGCCCACCACACACCAGCTTACTGGTGGAGAGGAGATAGAGTGATGAAGCCAATCAGCAGATATGGGGATTGTTAGGAGGCCATGATGGTCGGAGGCCAATGGGCGAATTTAGCCAGGATGCCGAGGTCACACCTCTACTCTGCTCGAAAGACATCCTGGGATTTTTAATGACCACAGAGAGTCAGGACCTCGGTTTAACGTCTCATCCGAAGAATGGTGCTTGTTGACAGTATAGTGTCCCCATCACTACACTGGGGCGCTAGGACCCACACAGACCACAGGGTGAGCACCCCCTGCTGGCCTCACTAGCACCTCTTCCAGCAGCAACCTAGTTTTCTCAGGAGGTCTCCCATCCAGGTACTGACCAGGCTCAGCCATGCTTAGCTTCAGTGGGAAACCAGTCTTGGGCTCCAGGGTGATATGGCTGCCGGCCATGGCATGGCATACATGCAGGAAGGCCCGCCAGGAGAGCATTACAATAGTCCAGTCTGGAGAGAACAAGAGCTTGGACAAGAAGTTGGGTTGCTTGCTCTGAAAGGAAGGGTCTAATCTTCCTAATGTTGTATAAGGCAAACCTGCAGGACCGGGTAGTTGTAGCAATGTGGTCTGTGAAGCTTAACTGATGATCCATCACAACTCCTAGGTTTCTGGCTGTCCTCGAAGGAGTAATGGTTGATGAGCCCAGCTGTATAGAGAAGTTGTGATGAAGCAATGGGTAAGCTGGAATCACCAGGAGTTCTGTCTTCGTAAGGTTAAGCTGAAGGTGATGGTCATTCATCCAGCTAGAGATGTCACTCAGACAGGCTGAAATGCGAGCAGCTACCGTCGGGTCATCGGGTTGGAATGAGAGGTAGAGTTGGGTGTCATCAGCGTAGCAGTGATAAGAAAAGCCATGCTTCTGAATGACAGATCCTAATGATGTCATGTAGATGGAGAAGAGAAGTGGTCCAAGTACTGAGCCTTGAGGAACCCCAGTAGCAAGGTGGTGTGACTTTGAAACATCACCCCTCCAAGACACACTGAAGGATCTGTCAGAGAGGTAGGACTTAACCCACAGGAGTGCTGTTCCAGAGATGCCCATCTTTCTGAGGGTGGACAGGAGAATCTGGTGATTAACAGTGTCAAAAGCAGCAGAAAGGTCCAGTAAGATGAGTACCGAGGATTTTGAACCTGCTCTTGCTAGTCGCAGGGCTTCAGTAACCGAGAGCAGAGCAGTCTCAGTTGAGTGGCCACTTTTAAAGCCAGATTGGTTGCTGTCCAGGAAGTTGTTCTGTACAAGGAACATAGAAAGCTGGTTGAACACAGTTCGCTCAAGTGTCTTTGCAGTGAATGGAAGAAGGGATACCGGTCTGTAGTTTTCAAGAAGCGCTGGATTTAGAGATGGTTTCTTGAGCAGTGGGCTTACCCGAGCCTGCTTGAATGCTGAGGGAAATGTTCCAGAGTGAAGAGAGGAGTTGATAACGTGAGTAAGCGAAGGTATAACTGAAGAAGAGATCGCTTGAAGGAAGTAAGTGGGGATCGGATCAAGTGGACAAGTAGTAGGATGATTGGACAGGAGAAGTTTGTGGACGTCCATCTCTGAGAGTGTGAAGGAGGAGAAAGAGTGTGCATCGGTCATTGTGAAGTTGTCCTCAGTCTGCGGTGTGGAGATTGGTCACTGATGGATCTAATCTTATTTGTGAAGAAAACTGCAAAGTCATCCGCTGTAAGAGTCGATGGAGGAGGTGGTGGCGGTGGATTAAGAAGAGAAGAGAAAGTCTTGAAGAGTGTCCGAGCGTCACAACAACTGTTAATTTTGTTGTGGTAGTAGGATGTTTTAGCCATGAAGACATTTGCAGAGAAGGAAGAGAGGAGAGACTGATACACACTGAGGTCAGTAGAGTTTCTTGATTTATGCCATTTGCTCTCTGCAGCCCTGAGTTTAGAGCGATGTTCATGGAGAACCTCAGACAGCCAGGGGGCAGATGGGGAGGTGCATGCTGGTCTAGACAACAGTGGGCAATAATTATCCAAGCAAGATGTTAAAGTGGAGCAAAGAGTGTCCATAGCGCTGTTCGTGTCCAGAGCAGAGAACTGAGAGAGTGCAGGAAGCGAGGATGAAACCACAGAAGATAGGCGAGATGGAGAGAGGGAGCGTAGGGAGCGCCATAATAATATAATGGCACGTTTAAACCCCCAATTCTCATTTTATCTAATTAATATATTTAAAATGCATAGGTTTTTTTTTTAATAAAAAAACAACAACATTTAATTACAAAGTATATCCTTGGCATAAAGTTTGAGAAAACAAGATCTCTTGGGGCTTATTATACACTTTAGTACTTTTAAGTTTTAGTAAGATTTTTTGTGTAACATTTTAGAATAGGTAACACTTGTTAACTATTAAATACCACATTTCTCTCAATAAATTCTTAGTTTGCTGCTTATTAATAGTTAGTAAGGTAGTTGTTAGGTTTAGTTATTGGGTAAGATTAGGGATGTAGAATAAGGTCAAGTAGAATAAGGCATTAATATATTCTTAATTAGCACTAATACATGGCTAATATTCTAACCTATTCTAAAGTGTTACCATATATAGTACTAAAAACTAATATGCATGTATATTCAGGAGGTCCGTAAAAGTTATGTTTATTTATTTGAATCTTTATGCACTTCATATTTTCATCACAAAGGATATATTCTCGGCCTAACCGTTTGAGTGAGAAGTTGTATTAGAAAAAACTATAATATAAATTTGAGAATCAAAATTAATTTAAATTTATATCTTAATTGGAGTAAAATTCGCTATGAATAACAGTGCCTGCCAAATGCATAAATGTAAATGAAATATAAAATCTGCATATTTGTTTTGTGTATCTTTTGTTTTAATGACAGCAGCACATAGGAGCTACATGAAAATCTGAAATCAGAGTCATTGATTCTTGTGTTGCAGTCAATGTCCAGTAAGTGGCAGGACAAGACCAACGTGCAGTATGTGCGTTTCATTTAGTGGTCTTTGTGTCAGTCTTCCAGAGTTGGTTTTGGGTTCCCAGAATAAAGGAAATTCCAGAATTCCAGAGACATTAAACACACACACACACACACACACACACACACACACACACACACACCACCGAAAACATCACTGCACTTTCCCCTCATACACTCAACTATGTAGAGTCTCTGCTAACTTTTCTTCAGGTGTGTGTGTGTCTGTATGTGTGTGTGTTAGTGCACAAACTGATCAAAGGTCAGTCTGTCTGTGTATTTGGTCACTATAGATCGTATCACTGTTTTCTCAATGTCTCCTTTTTGAGTTTGGATGTTTTAAAGATACAGTGTCAAGTTAAAAATAGCTCAACTTCAGACATAGTACAGCAGATCAATGTCAGTTTCAAACAACAGACCAATCAAGATGAATTAGAAAGAGATATATTTACATAAGGAAAAACGTATGAAGTGTTTACATAGAAATAGTGTATTGGAATTTAATTTGATTATGATTGCAGTATCTGTTCATTTCCGGCTGAACCATTATGTAAGTTTAGTTGTTTTGGTGGAGAAACCAAAAAGACCAAAGCCATGACTAAAACTGTGGCGCAGGAGGTGTCTTCTCCTCCTGAGAGAAACACAGGTGAGGAGAGAGGAGTGGAGTATGAAGTCCTGGCGCTATATTCATGAAAACTGTTGGTGCTAAGAGTTGATCCTTGTGACAAAATTCTTAGAAATGTGGGTGTTTTCTTTAAAAATTTAATAAAAGATCCTGGTAAAGAAGAAAGTAATTCAAAAATAATCTTAACGCTTAAAAGAGCTCTTAAGACCCTAAAATGTTAGGAGTTTTGACAAGGCTTAAGATTTTCTTTAGCAGTTGAGAAAACCAACGAAATGTGAAGAGGGAGAAGAAATGCATTGCACACTACACATGACAGTGTGTTGTTAATAAGACATTACACACATTAGATCGTGCAGGGACCATGTTTGTGACCGATAATATTAGAGACACGCTAACATCTCCAACACAGTTTAAAAATGCCAAAGTGCCAGAAATGAAAGTTATCGCAACGTTAACTATGGCCACGTTCACATTGTCAGTTTAGGGATAGACAACCGCATTTCCTGACAGATGTGAGTCTTGAAACGTCCCATTCAAACAGCAGCTAACAGTAAGCTTGTATATGTATCTCGCACATGACACTGCTTTTGAGTCATGCACAGAACACGAAACTGATGGAAACCACTCCAGTGAAGAACAGTGTTTGGTCACAGAATGTGGTTGTCACCCCCCCCCCTAAATAACTGTATTGTGTGAATGCAACCACGTTAAGGACTCAAATACAATCTTTTCCTCACTTTGATTTGCTCTCAGGTTGGTCCTGGATCTCTCTATGCCAAAACTCATACATAAAAAATGTAAGCTAAATTATGATCAAAGTACACACTTTTTCAGATTTCCAAATCTGGAGTACCAGTGCTCTATAGAGACCTTAAATAGATATGGTGATGGAAAAAAGGAATAAAAGATGACGAAATATATATATATATATATATATATATATATATATATATATATATATATATATATATATATATATATATATATATATATATATATATATGCAATGATCTGAAGGACCCATTCCTCCACCCCTGGAATAGGATTTTAAAGGGTTCACCGGATGAAAATCTTAACTTTTTCCATGTTTCAACGATATAATTGAGTGTCTTGTGTTCATGTTGTCATTTTTAGGAACCTGCAACTGCATTTTGTTACAGATGTGAGTCTCGAAATGTCTATAATGCTATAATTGAGTGTCCAGTGCATCTACCAACTCAGACTTGTTCAGACGCCACGGCAAAATTTAGCGGAAAACATGCTAAATGTTCTCCCGTTGGCTGCACAGATGAAAACAAATCACTATTTAGAGTCCCAGTCTCAGAGGAGACGAGAGAGGAGTGGATTTATTTTATTTTTAGTGGAAATCCCAGAAGGGGGGTGGGGTGCAAAGTAAATCATTATCATTTAACTCTGGAGTCGATTAACGCTGATATGCGTTATGAGTCATTTTCTCCTGATAACCCCGAAAAGAACTTAAATTACACTTTCAGTTTTAATCGTACAGATAAGAGCAATACATCAATCGAATCTGTAAAGGGTCTACTTTTTTGTATACATAATAACAACAAAACTTTGTGCACTTATAAAATAAGGATAACAAACAAGGTGTGCTGTCTGCAGCCTTTGCCTGTGCTGATCTTCATTTACAAACACATCATTAAAATGCACTGTAACTCCGTGAATACTCAATACTAACTGAATACTACTGTTAAAAGGATTTCTGAAGGATTGTGTGACTGGAGTAATGATGCAAAACAATTTGTTTGAAAGTCAGCTTTGATTGTTCCTAATAAACTGTTTAACTGCTCCCCCAAGTGGATATTAAATTATGTTGTGGGATAATTAAATATATTCTGAATAAACTACAAACATAAAATTATATAGATTTATTTTGTCCTCACATTCTTTTTTGTAACTCTTCCCTCTCAGTCACACAGCTGACTGAAAGGCTCATTATGCAGCTCATTATGCAGCTCATTATGCAGCTCATTATGCAGCTCATTATGCAGCTCATTATGCAGGCCTTTGTCTTCTCAGGTGTAAATCACAATGATATCCTGATTGTTGACGCCTACTCGCATATGACTTTTACCAACAAAAGTGTCTTATAAAATTTAAATCAATATATTGTTTTCTGTAAGTGAGTAAACAAGATGATTTTCACATAATTTAGAAAGAAAAATTCTAGGCTACAAGCTCCAGTTCTCAAAAGTCCCGGGAACCATTGTTCTTTATGTGTTTTATGGCCTTATTCAAGTGATTTAACATTTTTAGTTTTTCACTAACCACGCATAACATTTTTTTTCTCAAAAACACAATCATGTCTATTAGGGGTGTAACGGTTCACAAAATTCACGGTTCGGTTCGATACGATACACTGGTGTCACGGTTCGGTTCGGTAGGGTTCGGTACATTTTAGATACAGCAAAAAGAAAAAAATTGGCAGATAAATTTCCTTGATTTTTAAAAAATGTTTAATTTATTAAAACTAACAAAGTATGTTTTTTTTTTACATTGAACAATGATGGAGCTATTCTTTACCCATCTTCTATGGTGTTTTCTTAGCAGCATTTTGTATAAAACAAAAACAGCTCCTTATAAAAAAAAATTAAAATGTTATAGTTATGAACAAATACAAAGATGTAACTTTTTATATGGAACTCTATAACTCTTTATATTGAGTGTGTTTTTACTCAATTGGTTCTCTATAGGGCTTATGTTTTTTGGAACAAAGCAGGAATTACGGTCTGTCTGAAATGGGCTCGTGAAGGAATATTGTAACGGGGCTCAATTACATTAAGCATGTTCTTAAAACCTACGTTTTCCACTACAGAGTAAGGCGCTTGCTCACTCAGTACGCGCTGAAGGCTCGGTGCAAAATGGCTAATGCGTTTAACAGACCAGAAATAGAAGATCCTCCAATAACCAACAGGTCTGGTGTTTGGGTGCACTTTGGATTCCCTGTAAGCTATAATGGTGATGATAGAATGAATAGTAAATAGTAAGGTCTCATATCCGCGGCTATAACGTAAATGTAGCCAGCCAATCGCCGTGGTGATGTCTTTTGCCCTGTTTGAATCCGTTGGTAATGTCTGTCTAAATGCTGCGGGGATAGTTTGTTGCTTGTATGTTTCTCTTTTTTTCCGTCTTTTCCCAGATACTGACACACTAAGGTGATGTCGGCGTAAATGAGTAGACATGTTTCAAGTATTCCCGCTGGTGTGTTTTTTTTTTTTTTTTGTATTCCCGCTGGTGTACCCTAGATGCGACATATCATTGTTTTTTTATCCACCACTCTCTTGCCATCACCATTATAGCTTACAGGGAATCCAAAGTGCACCCAAACACCAGACCTGTTGGTTATTGGAGGATCTTCTATTTCTGGTCTGTTTGGCCATTTTGCAACGAGCCTTCAGCGCGTACTGAGTGAGCGAGCGCCTGACTGAGTAGCCTAACATAAACATAGAAGTTGGTGTTTTTTCTTCTTCGGGGGTGTCAGGGGCGTTGCCTGTTACGTCGTTTGGGTTCTTGGGCTACCTTGTTGAACGCATATCATTATATTTCACAATTTTTTTTATTTTCCAAATATAATTAATTAGTCCAACGAACCGAACGGTTCAATACGAATACGCGTATCGTTACACCCCTAATGTCCATACATGCTGCTCACATATTACTACAGCCCAGTTTTTGCTGATTACAGTGAGATTAGACTTTACCCATTTAGATATTTATAAGAAACTGAAAAAAGCACAAATGTCAGGGCATGGCAAAACTTCTCCAGGCCCCAAAAATACCCTTAGACTCCAGAGGGTTAAAGAGACATACACCAAAACGGGTGTGAGTAGAGCTGTTTTAGACAAGGCAAAAAGCAATTACGCTAATTATAAAAATATCTACAACAAGAACTATAACGATGACTAGTGATAAACAATGATATATGTTGTATAATTGGTAAGTGTGGTGTCTGTGTTGGTACCGTAGGAGCAGAGTGGTTCGTCTGGTGAGCTGGTGGAGGTGGGCAGCAGCGCCCTCATCAGACCGACGTCATTCATGTTCAGCTGAGGCAGAGAGATGGCATTTTTAATGATGGGTGAGATGGGAGGCGGAGGGGATGAGAAGTCACGTGACCCTCCTCTCAGCCGGGGCAGGGGAGTCTTTCTCACATGCTGCAGGGTTCGCGATAAAAAGCGCGTTGGTTTGGAGCCGGAGGGCGAATCCGGGTATCGTATCCCATCACTGTTACTTGATCCGCCGTAGTTACTCAGAAACGAAGTGTCACCGAAGACGTCCCCGCCGCGGCCCACATGCATGGTGTGGCGGAAGTCTCCGAGTGGCGGACTGATCATGTCCACCGACAGGTCACTCTTAAACCGCCGTTTGCCCTGAGACGTGGACACCAGGCCCTTGATCGCCGGCAGCTTACCCAGACTCATGGCGAGAAATATGACTTGAATGATCCTTAAAATCAAAGCCAAAAAGTCTGTCAAAAATATAAGCTGAAGATGATGTGCTCCTCAAATTAAAAACCGATGCCAGATGTGACTGCAGCAGAATGAATAGCACATTAATGTCAAATAAGTATTAGACAATATAACAAAAATGTCACGTGGAACAAATTGTTTACAAATTAAAAAACTAGTTTAACGAAGTGATTAAATACCCAGAAAAATTAACATCAAATCATTCTGAAAACAGATCCAGAGAGCAAACAATGGTGGAAAAAATACTAAAAAGGATTAATGTTAGTTTTATGAAGCAATTAATCAATCAGAAAAATACACTTGAGTAAATGTTAATGTCAAATAATCATTAAAAGATATTTAGAGGAAGATTATTTGTTGAAAAATAATAATAATAAAAAAATCTACCTCAACGAAGCAAACAAAAACCCAGATAAATACAGCTAAATAAATGCTAAATTAACTCCAAAAAATCATTTTAATAGATTCAAAGAGAGAAAAATGGCAGAAAAACATAGTATAAATGTAAATATAAAGACATTAATTCAAACAGTAGTTTAAGCTAATTGCTAATAAGCTAATAAGTGTTTTTCTGTGAGCTGATCAGATTCACTTTAGAAAGAGCAGCAAAAACACAAAAAATCTCACTTTGATTATAATATCCTGCAAAAATGTCACTGAAGAACTGAAGCATCGTGACAAACTCTCAGGTAAAATATATGAATGCCATCATATCTACTAATGAATACTTAGTACAGTTACCCAAATGCTTTTAAGTGTTCACACGTCTGTGATATATGAGCTGCTGCCCATCGCGAGCTGGAGTTTATAAATAACCTGTTAAAGAAGCCTAATAGGATTTACGAAGAACTTAAACACCTTCTAGCGAGTGCAAAAACACTGCACTCTCTCTGATGGTAGAACTAAATTATGTTTCTTGAACAAAAAAGACTTCAAAAACCATCTAACGTGTCGCCATGCTTGTAAAAGAATCACTGAATCTCTCTTTAAACAACATTTAGAAACACGTTCAGATTTACATCAAGCAGAACTTCTTCCAAACATCTGTTTCACACCATCAAGTCTTTTACGTCTCCTTTAAAACTGCATCTGAGTGCATGTCCACACCAAAGCTGAACAGCGTTTCTCCAGAAAAGTGACGTTTTGTAAGATGAGTGACATCCAGGATTGTCCTTTTCCTTCAGTTTAGTCCCGACACACCTGACGTCCACCAGCGCTCTGAGAAGTTACTTTAGTGTTTCCGAATCCCACCACAGGACTTCAGCATCCCAGGATCCCCCCAAACAGCCGGTCTGAAGCGCATCAGACGCACATATGATCCGCTGTGTTTGGTCTGTGGCTCAGAGGAGTCTGAACGACTGGATTAGCTGGATTATTCGTCCTCGCTCTCTCTTTCTCACTCACTTCTTTTATTCTTCCTCTTGCCGGACCGTCTCAATCCAATTAGCCGCACGTCAGTCAGTATTATCCTTTCACACCGTGACACGCATCCTGAGAAAGAGAGAGTCAACACCAGATGACTAGAGCAATGCCAGGTCATCTTTATGATGAACATTTTTGTGGCAAGTAGACACATTTCCCCCAATTTTCTGATTAATTTTATAATACATGCATACATATGGTATACTGTATGGTATGTATACATATGGTAGTATTTCTTTTACCTATATTCCCATATAATTTCAAAAACGTATCAATTATTATTAATGTAAGAGAAATATAATTAGAACCACAACTGAGAGTAATTGGAATTTCAAAAATAAGATACAATAAAAATAATAAAACATTCAGAGATATACTAATAATGTGAAACATGCTTCATCATCATGAAAGTACAGATTAAAGTCTGTCCTGACAGACACACTCATTTACACAAATTAACATACAGTAAAAACACACTTCTCCATCCAGACTGTTGTTGCTGGGGTTTAATTACACCTCTGTGCGTTTCTACACACACACACACACACACACACACACACACACACACACTGGTTCAGCCCATCAGACAGACGGAGGAAGTGAGTGGGAAGTAATGGGAACAGTCTGTGATGTATTTAGCTCGTGCTGCTCTCTCTCTCTCACTCACAGACCATGCATTATGCTTTTTATCCTGATTTTTCATCTGCATAGCAACTCCTTGGCAGCCTGACAATACCTAGCATCATCATTAAAATATTTTAAGTATTTTTTTTTTATCTGTTTAGAAACACAACAGGAGAAATAAAAAACGTTTTTAATTTGCAGTCAATCTTTAGAAAATCAACTATTACGATTTTCAACTAATAACTGAACCATGTCATTGTCTGTATAACGTGTCAGTTTATTTAAAACTCTTCAGTTTAGCGAAAGAACACTTGTTTACTTACAATAACCAAACTCATAATAACATAATAAAATAAGCAATCTTTCACATTAGTTTCTAATGTTTCTGCTCAAATGTTCATTAAAAAGCCAATTTTATATTGCTTTAACGTTATACACTTTTAATCTTACCTCAAACGCAGAATAATACCGAAGTTTGAGAGCGTTGATGAATAAACTCCAGACCAGACGCGCCACCGCTGAGCGCGCTCCCGAGAGGCGAGGACCACGCGCATGCGCACGGCGGAATCACAGTCAGGCGCGTGCATCTGAAAAACAGAGTTGACTTTTGTTCAGTAAAGACTCCGAGAGACACGACAAATAATACAAACATTTTACAGGAAGTTTGTGAACGTGTAAAATGTGAAATGATCCAAGTCCAAGTCACTCTCAAAAAGACCAGGATGAATTCACACAGATCGTTTCAGCTTTAATCCTGGATCAGCCATGACCTCTTGACCTTCAGGGACATTCAACCTCTGAACACGAAGCTCCCAAACACAGAGTATATTCTATCAGGCTTTGAAGAGTTTGAGGAGGAGGTGAGCTTCAGATGTGTAATGAAGGTGTTTACAGTGAGAGGTTTGTGCTACCCAGCTAACAGCGAACAATCTCTGAAGTTTAGCTAACGTTCCTGCAAGCTTCTCTCAAAGTTATGAACAAACCTTCTTCCAGCAACATTAATAGAATGTTCAAAGCTATCTGTTCTCAAAATGTTAGCACAAAAGATTATTATTAGTTGGTCATTTGTGCAACTTAAAAAATAAAAATAAAATGTTAATAATTAGTAGTCTCAACATTCAAAAGTAACGTTCCCATAATGTTAGAAAATGCTAAAATGGAACATGCCAAAAACTTTTTAAACGTTTAAACACTATACAACTTGAATGTTTAGAGGGCATTCAGAATTAAGGTTTTCATGACATAATGAAACTCATTTTTGTTAGTTATGGGGATATGTTTGTGTGCATATGGTGAAAGTGTATTAGGGGAATGAACATGATTTCTCCTAGACATCTTTTTTATTCTGCTCCTCCTTTCTCTTCTTTTTGCTCTGATTCTCATTCCATTCATCTCCAAGTAAAACAATCTCCAGCCGAGAAACTTTATTCAGCTTGAAGTGAAAAAGGTTTTTTGGACTTGACTGCGGACGAATTGCTCCCACTGCAAGGACAAAATTTCTTTGCTGTCATCTGCGTTTCTTTTTCTTGTTCTTGTGAAAATCACTGTGTGGATGTGTGATCTTTCTTCCGTGCATATTCTCTGTTTCATTGGCCGGTTCCTTCGCTCTGATGCTTGTGAACCCTCAGGCTCCTCCAGCTGCTGTTTCTCCTCAAAGTCTGTGACCACAGACACACCCTGATCCTCGAGCCAAACTGCCCACACTGGCTTTCCATAACACTTTACCACCTTCTCACAACATTTATGCAACTTTTAATAGTGTCTGCGTACTGCCACTCGTCACATGAGGATCCGTCACGGGCCGGTTATGCTTAGAAATGGTTTTGCTGGTATTTTCTGGTGTGGGCTGATGGTTTTGATGATCCCATGTTTCCATACAACATTGTTAAAGTGAATAATAGTGTAATAGTGTTTCTGTTGCTTAGAATAAAAAAATATCATAGTGTGTTTCTGATGGTTTTAAAGAGATCTGTGGTTTGTTGTTACCTCTGGACTGTCCAGTTCCCGCTAAATAGTAAAAAAAAACATTGTCTCAATTGAATTACATTTTATATAAAACCATCTTTATGTGCCTGAATTACTAATACATGAGGCATTTGTGTGAGAGTAGGTCTGTTTGAGGTGTTTGAGGTTTTCCCGCCCCCTCATCCATAATCATGACATCACGCAGAGATAGAGAGAAGAGAACGATTCTCTAGTAATGAAGAGGATGATTGTGTTTTGGGGGATTTTAATCAAGGATGACTCAGCAGCAATCCCAGGATTCCTTCAATGTGTCTTTCACTGGAAACTCACTTTGTACTACATATGAACATACTCTTAAAAAACCTCACATAACCTACTGTAGGCTACACACAGAGGTTTGATTGTGGGAATAAAAACCTTGTTAAAATCGTGATAGTATGACCCAGCTTCTCTATGACTGTTGTGTGTTTCAAGTTAAGACATTGTATATTTAATCATCAAATTAAACCGGTCTCATGAACGTTTTTCCAGGAAACATTGTTACTTCTGCAGCTGGTGTCGGGACAACCGGAGCGCCCCGGGAAGCGTGAGGACATTCTCCTGTTTTTGAGGAATCAATCACTGCAGAAGGAAGCTCACAGTCAGAGATTTCAATGCTCATGGTGCTTTATTTTAGCCTCCGCAGCAGAATTCCACAGCGACATGAGCGCCGTCTCCTTGGTTTCGTTTTCACAAGTTCATAAACTAGAGTCCGGAGATAACACTCATCGTACAGTTTGTGTGCGGAGTGTAAAACTGAACAGGGCAGCCGCAGGAGAGAAATCTTGCACAATACCCTGATAGCACACATACATCTCGGAGATGTCTATTTGGCATCTGCAAAACATATTTTTTTGTGTTTGCTATTCTACAATACATCTATACGATGAGAAAAATCACAGTGTTGTCGAAAACCCCGTTCACGTGGATCTGTCACACATAAGTGTTACTGTGGATTGAAAACTTAATATGCATGTGCACGACGCTTTTACAAATTTGTGTTTTTGTAGTTCATACGGAGACGATAATGGTATGGTTTACAAAAACATGCATTTTTAAAAAACATTTTCAAAAGTTTGCATTTTAGGCCCTCAAGAAGTTTTTTCATGTGAATCACCGACATGCATAAAAAGTTTTCCGATTTGTTGATAAAAACTGAACATTTAGTGCTCTGTGTTGTACTTGATATTTTGCAATGATACAAGCAATCAGGCATTTGAGAGTTGGTATATCACACTTAAGAGCTAGGTGATGTGAAGTTTCATATTTGCTATAAAGTAGGATATATATATACATATATATCACATTACTCGTGTAGTGTATGAGAATAAAGATCAAATATATTATATATTCAACTTTATAGCCTAGAGCTGTGAAATTGTCTACAGTTTACTTTTTTTTGCATCAATATAAACAATCAAGTGGGCGAGATTTGCTAAAAGCTTATAGATATCACTCTCTGACTGGTTGAACATGGTAAAGTTTTTTTTTGACGTGTAGTTTGCCAATCAACTCATAATTAAAATTATTAACAACAATTTTAACTTACAAACAGACTTCACATTAGGGACAGTGCGCTGATGACTCACATGACTTCGTTATTTGAATCAGTTTATTGAAATGACTCAAACTATTCTACCATATCAAGCTTAGTCACAGATCTCAATATGAACTCCAACATTTCTCATTACATTATTATTTTTTCTTATACCGTTTGATACCGATTGATTAATCTGTGTCATACATTAATACATATGAACAGAAAGATCTGAAAAACATGCTCTTTTCTATGTCTTCTGAGCAGTGAAATGTTAACGTGTTTCTCCATCCGCAGCCGCTCTGATGATGTCAGATCTTATTCAGCTGTCTATTAATGGCTCAACAGCAGTTAAATGTGTCTGAAAGGAGTCATAAAGCGTCATTCTTCTGCAGAACAAAGCTCTGATTATGTGTTTGGATCAGACGGACAGAAGCTGCTGGACGCTCGGCTGTCCTTTGTTGCATTCCTCCCTCGCAGGACCGCTGGACGTCTCTTCTGCTTCTGGTCGAGTGTTCAGAGTTGTGCTGGTGGCACAGAGAGCTGATTGAGCACAAGACAGACGAATGAACCGTAGAAGCATGATGAGACCCTATAAAACTGTCAAACGCCGAGGTGAACATCTGAAACACATCATCAACATAATAGCCCTCAATCATGGTGGCGTCATACTGAATCTTTGTCAGGAACTAAAATGAGGCTGTGATTGAGGTACAGGGTGCTGCTGTTTAACAACATGCCAATTCAGCTGAGGAAAAATCTTTACTAAAACTTTGTCCTTCCATGTAGAATTCAATACGGCATCTAAAGAAGACTTTCTACAGCAGGTACAGCTAATATATAAATTGTTTTATTATTATTATTATTGAGAACCAAGCATTTTGTGCAAACAAAAATACATATACCAACATGTCAGGGGTATATATAAAGAAAAAAAGACAATAAATAAGTAAATAAAACATCTTAAATACTGCATATTTTGTATTGCTTTCAAGTTCATTCTTTTAGATATTTGGGTCATTCCGTGCCAGAAACGGGTGAATTTTTTTCAGAAACTTACCTGGCTCAAATATTTTGATTTTAAATTATATATATATATATAATTATATATAACAAAACATTTTCTCTTAAGAGTTTGTAGCAAATTTCACAAGTAATTACAAAGTTAAACTGAGGTGCAAGTGAATTAAATGTGACAATCTGAAGTAAAAAAAACTGAAAGAGTAAGTTCTTTTTTTATTTCAGTAATCTTTAAACTTAAGTTAAAAGTTAGAGATGTCAACGTGAATGATTTTATAGATCTGCGCTCTAACTAGATGATGGCAATTGAGTCGTTTGGGTATGTTTTTATTCCTGTGAAGGAATTTTAGAAGTATCTAGAGAAAGGCGATGGTTAAATGAATCTTAACCTCAGAGCAGTAATATTTTGCTGTGCAGGATTATAAGCAGGCCTGGATGAAAGAGCAGTTTGTGTTTCCCTCCAGCTGTGTTACTGGAGCATAAATATCATACAAAAACAAAGTGAATGAGATTGTACATTATCATACAAAGATACCAGTTCGCCAAAACATAAACTGGAAAGAATAAAAATAAAAACCTAGTGTAGAAACTAGTAGAAGCTAGTAAAAGTAGAAGCTAGTAAATTTTGCAATTACAAAGAAACAGCAAGTATCACATTAGTAAACATTGATTAGAAAGAATGAAATAGTCTTTTCTTATAAAACATACTCAAATGTTTTTTGTTTTATTTACAACTTATAGCTAAAAAACTTTTTTTTACAGAATAAAATAGTTTTGATTTTCCGTGAGAGTGTTGCATGCATTTGGACTTATTGTGCTTGTGTTCAGTTAGAGGCAAATATCCCACTGCTGTACGATCACTGCATGAGATTTGAATCCTTTGAATCAGAAAATCTTACTCAAATTCGTTCACTGATTCATTGGTATGAAGGTGCATTAACTTTACTGGTATAAGAAGTCTGCACAAGTCTAACCAAAGAGGTCTGAACTTCAAATAATTATTAAATATTGCAATGAATGTGCTTTTACCAAATCGACCTGAATAGAACCAAATAATTTTTCCATCATTCGTTTGCATTTTATTTTATTTTTTTCTCTAAAATGTGATTTAAGCAAGTCAGGTTTGAATGAGAAGTGGTTCGTGTCGAGTCAGGTCCAGTGTGGTTTTTTCTCCACAAATAAAAGTTTCATTTTCTCAACTTTTGTTGTATATCACCAACTTAAAAATTATTCAATTGTAAGGTTCAATATCGTTTTTTTAAAAAGTGTGTTTAAAACGATTGAGCTGTTGTTACAGTGCTGCATTACCAGATTGGATCACATTGGACGAAAGGTTCTTTATAATGAAAAAAAAAAAAGGGTCTTTAGGTTATTCAAATTTCTTCCGACTAAAGAAAACAATGGCTCTTTTATGAACTATTCTTTGGGAAACCAAAATGTTTATTTTATCACTGCGAAAACCCCAATAGGAGTCATTAGTTTTAAGAAGTAGTTTCTCCTGACATTGATGAATAGCTCCCATCTGGAGTGTTGATGATTTCTTGTTTTGGTTTGTACAGTAGGTGTCTTATGACCCAAAAGTTATTTGACCTTTGACCATTTTTGAAATACTAACTAAAGCAACCACAAAAACAGGAATGTACCACCATGTTTCTTGGTTCCCACACCACCTACAGTTAAAAAAGAGCCACTTGAGGAGCAGCTGCTTCGTGTTATGACTGTAAGATCGTAAAAGTGTTCTGTTTTGTTTTGAATGGCAAATGGCTGCTGGGAGAGGCGGGTTCAATTCTTTCTCCGTCAGAGGAGGAGCTGTGGGAGCGAGTGGAAGTAGTGTGACATAAACTGACCTGCATTTTAAACCTGGTCAAGTTGAGGCTGTATCTGAGACAACACAAGGTGATCAATGAACAGGACGAGGTGCTGAACTCCAGTCAGTATCCACTGAGAATCATCAGAGCTGGGGAGATGCAAAACATGACAGAGAGAGATAAATAATTTATATTGAGAGTAATTTTTGACAGTTAGACAGTTTACTAATACTCTTCTTGTAATTGCATTTACACAGTTGTGAACAGCCAGTGTCATCAGCATGCTTCCTGAGCTCTTTACAATAGTGAATCTCTTTGCAAAGCAATTTGTTCAGTTGATTCCGTTCAGCTGATTCTCTCTCCCATCACTTACGTATACTAAATATGTTATCCAAACATTATTTGCATACTATGTACTGTGTGCATACTGTATAGTTCAGAGGTATGACAGCATGATAAATGTCTCACCAAAATTGGGTGAGTTTATCCTCAAAACAAGAACATATTTTTTCAAAATGAAGTGGGTTTATGCTTTAAGCAAGAACAAATTTATAAATTAATGTTGATAAATTTTTCAGAAAACAAGATATAATATTTTAAGTCATTTTGCTTTATATGCAACTTGATTTTAGAATGTTCAGATATTTGCACTGGGGAAAGAAGACAAATAATGTAATACATTTTGAAATATAGAGGCCAACTCTTCCTCTAGGAAGAGACTTTAATCAGCACTTTACACTTTCACACATTTATTACTTTCATTTAAAAAAAAAAACCTGTTATATTAAAACCACTCAGACATAAAATAAAAATCTATACAAATCTGTTTAGACATTGAAATAAATGTAAATTGCACAACTAATCCAAAACAGAAAGTGTTAACGCTCAGAAAAAAAAAAAAAAAAGTTTATTGTAATACATTTGTTTCAGTTATTTTTAGTTCTATTTAATGAGCTGTTATAATCATATATGTATTTTTCATTAAAGAAAAATAGTTCATATTTCATGCCTTATTTACTTGTGCTAACATTTTATTTATTGCATGACATTTTTTATAATTTCTATAGATGTGTATTTAATTTTGTCTGTTAAATTACTCCATATAAGTAAAGTAAACCTCTGCGTGCGTGTCTGAGGTGTTTGTAGTCTCAGTGTGGAATCTACTAATCATACTACTCTGTTTCTCTCTCTATATATGACATGGTTGTTATGCTTATTAGTTTTGTTTGCACACTGAAAGCGGATTTGACATTTAAATAATATGTATTTGGAAGATAAAAGTAATTAAAGGTCCATACAAAATAAAAGTCAGGTTCATTCATGTAGCACTTTTTACTGTAATAAACCAGAAAACCCTTTCCTCTCCCCTTTCCTCTCCAGATGAACTCCATTAACCGCAGAGCAAGCACAGAGTAAGAAAAAACAAACACTGTAAATTGTGTTAAACATTGATGTCACTTCTCAAACTAGTGAAGGACGACACCTGATGCATGATTCAGTGGTGTCTCACCGTCTGTGTGTGTGTGCAGGTTTGATCTGAACGAGCCACACACAGGTGTGTGAAGCCACTCTTTGTCTGTCTGAGCATCTTCCTCCAAACCTGACTGTCTGTTAGGGCTGGGAGGAACAACCGATTCTCTGATGCCTTTAACTGTCATTTTGCATTATTGACACAATGTTTTCCTAATGAATGTTGTTCAGTTGCTTCAACGCAATCTTTTTTGTTTAAAGCGCTGTATAAATAAAGGTGACTTGACTTGATGCATCATAATTCTTTCTTCAACAACTTTAAATTGATTCAAAGTTGATTCAAAGAAATTGATATGCTCTGCTAGGGCAGAGCATATCCACAAACTCATTGAAAATAACCAAAACAATCCAAGGTTTTTATTTGGCACAGTGGCTAAATTAACAAATTACCAGACGCCACCTGATTCAAATATTCCACCAATGTTAAATAGTAATGACTTTATGAATTTCTTCACTGATAAAATAGATAACATTAGAAATACAATAGCGAATGTAGATTCTACAGCGTCTAACACTTCAGTTTCATCCATCGCACCCAAAGATAAACTGCATTGCTTTACAAATATAGGACAGGAAGAGCTAAATAAACTTCCTGCATAAAAATGATCTGTATGAAGAATTTCAGTCAGGTTTTAGGCCCCACCATAGCACAGAAACTGCACTTGTTAAAATTACAAATGACCTGCTCCTTGCGTCAGATCAAGGCTGCATCTCATTTCTAGTCTTACTTGATCTTAGTGCTGCGTTCGACACCATAGATCATGACATACTCATAGGTCGATTACAAAACTATACAGGTATTCAAGGGCAGGCTCTAAGATGGTTTAGATCCTACCTGTCCGATCGCTACCATTTTGTTTACTTAAATGGGGTGTCATCTCATTTATCATCAGTAAAATATGGAGTGCCACAAGGATCCGTCCTAGGTCCCCTTCTATTTTCAATATAAATGTTGCCCCTTGGTAATATTATTAGAAAATACGGAATTAACTTCCACTGTTATGCTGATGATACTCAGCTATATATCTCAACGAGACCAGATGAAACTTCCCAATTATCTAAGCTAACAGAGTGTGTTAAAAATGTAAAAGATTGGATGAAAAATAATTTTCTCCAATTAAATTCGGATAAGACGGAGATATTAATTATTGGACCAAAAAACACCACACAGAATCTTGTAGATTACAATCTGCAGCTAGACGGATGTACTGTTACTTCCTCTACAGTCAGAAATCTGGGTGTTATACTGGACAGCAATTTGTCTTTTGAAAATTATATTTCCAATGTTACAAAAACTGCATTCTTCCATCTTAGAAACATTGCCAAGCTACGAAACATGTTGTCTGTTTCTGATGCAGAAAAGCTAGTTCATGCATTCATGACCTCTAGACTGGACTATTGTAATGCACTTCTAGGTGGTTGTCCTGGTTCTTCAATAAACAAGCTACAGGTAGTCCAAAATGCAGCAGCTAGAGTCCTTACGAGGTCAAGAAAATATGATCATATTACCCCAATTTTACAGTCTCCGCACTGGCTACCTATTAAGTTCCGTATCAGTTACAAATTATGATTACTTACCTATAAGGCCCTAAATGTTCAGACACACTCTCTCTGTTTAAATCTAGATTAAAAACGCATCTCTTTCGCCAAGCATTCGAATAATGTATCTCTTAAATTGTGAGTGTAGTTGCATCTGCATTTTTATTCTTTAGCTTGGGTTAAACTAACTTTACTTTGTTGGATCAGCAGCTATGCTAATGATGTCTCTATTTTGTTTCTATGTTTTGCCACGGGATTTACATCCCGTGGTAACTAGGATTTACACAAGCTCCAGTCTGGACCAGAACACCTGAGAAGAGATGATGCTGACCCTCAGACGACCTCAGATGATGCTAACCCTGAATCAACAAACAGAGCTAACAAATATTGCTACATGTGTGACTGCATCATATAATCACTATTAATTAATAATATTGATAGTTCATCATCTAGCCGACTACGTCTTGTATTATTATTATTTTTATTTTTTTCTAAAATCCTGTCAAACGTGCACAAACTACTAGCTACTACTAAATATTGTAGAAACATAATTTTCTGTAAAGTTGCTTTGTAACGATTTGTATTGTAAAAAGCGCTATACAAATAAACTTGAATTGAATTAAAAAAAAATTCATAGGATTGATTAGAATCAGCTGAATAATTGATTCACAATTATATTTTTTTTCATGTTGGCGGAAACAAATTTCCATCGTTTGCTGCCAATTCCACATGGAAGTCCTATGTTTCTGAACATCTATAAAATTCTGAAAAGTTGACGTAAAATAATAGCAGACTTCATTGCACAAGATGTGTATATAATAAATCAAACAACAATAATTTTGATAAAATAAAAATACAAAAATCGCTCATTGTTCTTGTTTGAAAACTTTCAGATACCTCAACACTCATTTTATTGCGCGTAATGTGTTTCTTTGCTCTTCATTTAATTCTAAATGTTAAATAAAATTATGCAGTTTTATTTGTATATTAATTTATTTTTATTTAATCATATTTATTTTATTCACTGTGTATCTGTTGTTGTTTTTAGCTGATTTTGTAAAGTTTTCTACCCATTTTAAGTATTTTTATTATGTGCTCTTTATAGAGCACTCTGGTCAGTGTCAGCTGACCTTCAAATATGCTTTAGTAATAAATGTACTAATTTAGTTATTAATTTGCGTATTATTAAAGAGTACTTTTGTAATTATATTTTATAAATTATGTATTTAATGTAGTAAATCAGTTACAAATAAGTGTTTTTTTTTGGTCTTAGTGTTAAAATTCTCAGTATTGAATGACGGGACAAGGCTCTGAATTGGCACCCATCTTGTGGAAAGTCTAAAAATGTTTGTTTTAATTTATGTTATTTTATATATTATTTTCTGCTATTTTGTCCTCCTATCTCTTTTAAAACCCTGTAAAAGTTGTTTTCCCTTGTTAAACAATTTTAAATATATATATATATATATATAAAAGATATGTATTTAAATATATGAATGAATGAAAGCATGTTGCCACAATCTGCTCTAATAAAGCATCAAATCAAAAATTCTGTATGTAAATATTCAGATGATGTTGAGTGTTTGATTTGAAGATATGACATGGTCTGTATATATGTAGGTAAGATTGTGTGAAAAAGTTTTGAATGTTATGAGAAGTCTAGCTGGATGTGAATGGGGGGCAATAGGGAGACATTATTACTAATTTATCAGGCTAAGATCAGGCCCATTGTTGATTATATATTGGTCTGCTTCTAAGACTGTTTTGGATAGGTCAGATGTTGTGCAAACAAGGCCTTTGAGGATTTGTTGTTGGGCCTTCCGAACTTCAAGTTTCAGCCTTGCTTATTTGAAATTTGAACAGGGAGGTATTGTAGAGCATGTAGGATGGTTACCAATGCCATATTAAATGATGCCCGAGTTGAAAATTGAGTTAGCTTTTCTTCAGGAAAAAGATAAGATGGAGGTAATACCAAGTATTGTGGTATATCTTAATTCACTTAAGAGCAATTTTTACAGATGGGTCTAGACATCCAGTTAATGGGAGAGCTGGGTTTGGGGTGTATGTGGAGAAACTAGATATAAGAAGAAGAAAAAGAAGATGATTCGATAAGAACCACAAAATAATGCATAAAAAAAAAAATAAAAAAAAAAATAACTACAAACATGGCAGATATACGCGATCAACGGACAGGTAGAGAATGGGATTTGAGTGATAAATAATCAATTGTCTAACCTGATGAAAAATATTAATTTAATGTAATACACGTTAAATTTCATCTGTGGCTACACTGAACTATGACGTTAACTGTGACAAGATAACTGACAGGGCAGTGTAATAGACCTACTGTTCTTCTACAAACTCAAAAGTATGTACTTTTTCTGCACAAAAAGCGTACACCACAACATTCTTTTGCATAGACTTGAACACTTTGTTGGCATCAGTGGAAGTGCATTAGCAGTTCGTAACAGTGAATGAGGATGTATCATATCGATCACAAGTGCAGTATGGAGTACCTCAAGGCTCAGTACTAGGGCCGCTACTCTTCACGCTTTATATGTGACCCTTGGGAGATATCCTCAGGAAACATGGTGTTAGCTTTCACTGTTATGCTGATGATACTCAGCTCTATATTTCTTCGTGGCACGGTGAAACACACCAATTTGAAAAACTAATGGAATGCATAGTTGATATAAAAAAAACTGGATGACGAGTAATTTCTTACTGCTAAATTCTGAAAAAAAACGGGTGTTAATTATAGGGACCTAAAAACTCAGCTTGTAATAACCTAGAACACTGTCCAAGACTTGATGGTTGCTTTGTCAATTCTATGTCATGAGTTAGGAACCTAGGTGTGCTATTTGATCACAATCTTTCCTTAGAAAGCCACGTTTCTAGCATTTGTAAAACTGCATTTTTCCATCTCAAAAATATATCTAAATTACGGCCTATGCTCTTAATGTTAAATGCAGAAATGTTAATCCATGCATTTATGACCTCAGGGTTTGATTATTCTAATGCTTTATTGGGTGGTTGTTCTGCACGCTGTGACGGAGCACAAGACAGACAGTGGGCGTGGCGTCAGGCCTCGGAGAGGCTTTTATTAACAGAAATCAAATAAAACAGGGGATAAAAGTGGCCAAAGGGGAAGAGTGTCCAAAATAAACAGGGAATCTGGTGTCCTCGTCGTGCTGCGGGGTTCGTGTGGGTCGGTCAGTGTTCATGGAGGAAGGGTCCAGGTAAGAGGCGGAGTCCGGCGGCCGCACGCGCTCCCCTCTTCGGTCCGGGGCGCGATGGGCGGCGGCTTCCTCTAGCGGCCGCATCTCTCTCGTTGGCCGCGGCGCTGGCAGGGGGATGGACGGCCCAACGGCCGTGTAAACTGGTGCGGTTCCCATCCGGATCGCGGGTCCGGCAGCTCACGTCTCTGGTGGCGCGGGAGTCCCTCAACGCACCCTTCCTGGACCCACGAGGACACCAGTGTGCGTGCATGCACGGCAGGCCCGGCGCCACAAGGGGGCAAAAGGGGGCAATGCCCCCTCAGATCTGACTTGTGCCTCCTCGGTTTCATTTTTGTATTCATGGTTAAAAATAAAATGTTCAAGTTAAATAATAATTGAACCTTATCCCCATGGGATTTAGAATGTTCAGTGTTGTGACTCGTGACATTACTGCCAGATTCAAACGTCTTTCGCGTTGGTTGGCGCTGAGCCAGATACTGACGAGCTCAACGCTGTCATATATCACAACTATGCAGTGATTTCAACCTCATAATGTTTATTTTAGATTTCAGACATTTAAATACACATAAGCACTGGTAAAACAACAGCCTACATTTGGAGTTTGTAAAATACACACTGATGTCTGTGGAAGCAAGTGCTAGTGTAGCGTTGGTTGGCGCTGAGCCAGAGTCGGACGAGCACAGCGCTGTCATATCACAACTATGCAGTGGTTTCAACCTCATGTTTATTTTAGATTTCATACATTTAAATAGGCTACACATAAGCACAGGTAAAACAATAGCCTACATTTGGAGTCTGTGGAAGCAGCAATAACAATCTATTCAAATATCATTTGCTGACGTGTGTTTTTCATATCAGACAAACACAGTGGAAGTAGGCTAACTATAAAGTTTACTCTATTGTTATGAAGGTTTTTAAACGACCAAACACACTCACTTAAACATTTGAGAATCGGAATATCAGATAGTTGATGACATGGTAAGTAAGTTGGTGAATATTTCGAATAAAAAAGGAAAAACAAAAGGAAGGATAGCCTACATCTGTTATACAGTGTTATTATTGTGGCTGCGGTGTTTCATGTGACAAATATGACGCGTTGCCATGGAAACATTAAGGGGAACGTTCTAAAATAACTGTCGCCTTGAAAAATCTTACTCTCGGGAGTCTTAAACTTAATTGTGAAAGGGTTAATTATTCATAATAAATGACGCTGGCTTATCTTTTGTCGACTGTGTGATTTCCTGAAAATACAGTTGTTACTAAGGAGATTCAGTGCCAAATCTATGGAAGGCATTTTCTGCCAAATTTAAATAAATAAAATGATTAAAATTAAAACCAGATTAACGATTTCATTACAGAAAACTGTACGCAAAATATGTGACAAAATTGAGAATGAAATTAAATGATTTCATTTTCACGGTGACATACCTGTCAAATTGAAAAATAAAATGCAATTGGTGATTTCACATTTCATTTTCAATAGAGTCTGCCAATATTAAAATGAAAAGCCAAACGTGAAAAAGAAACTACACATACAGTTTTTACAAAACTCTTTATTAACGCTCACGCAATAGTGACACAATTCAGATTTAAATGTAAATTTTACTTGTCATTTTAATTCCTCTTTTATTTCACCGTTTTAATTTTCGTTTTCATTTTCAAAGACAACCTGCATGCAAATTATATGTTAATGAGTGGGTGTGGCTCAATTACGTTGTTACGTCGAGGAGCTATAATGGCGGTTATGGCCAGTATAGCAGCAGAATTAAACCAGCTAGCAAACATTTCGGATGATGACTTCATTTTGCTACGAGTTTAATCTATCTTGGATAGGGGTGCTCCGATCACGATCAGTCGATCGTTAATGCGCATCTCGTAAGTAAAGCCGGTTCTCTAATCAGCGGTTAATTCCATCAGGTGCGTGATTTCACATAGAGCAGCTGTTACTACACAGAGCCGTTGTTAACTGAGAAGATGCGCAAATCCGCGTTTATTGCGTCAAACCCTCGACCCACTGCAGTTCCTCGGCCGGAGCCTCCACGAGACCCCCCCCCCCCCCCCCCGGAAAATCTGCTGTCTGCTGAGTTTGTGACGGCTGCAAAATGTCCAAGTGTATCCAAGATAGATTAAACTCGTAGCAAAATGAAGTCATTATCATCCGAAATGTTTGCTAGCTGGTTTAATTCTGCTGCTATACTGGCCATAACCGCCATTATAGCTCCTCCACGTAACAACGTAATTGAGCCACACCCACTCATTAACATATAATTTGCATGCAGGTTGTCTTTGAAAATGAAAACGAAAATGAAAACAGTGAAATAAAAGAGGAATTAAAATGACAAGTAAAATTTACATTTAAATTTGAATTGTGTCACTATTATTGCGTGAGCGTAAATAAAGAGCTTTGTAAAAATTGTATGTGTAGTTTCTTTTTCACGTTTGGCTTTTCATTTTAATATTGGCAGTCTTGCCTCGAGACTGTATTGAAAATGAAATGTGAAATCAGCAATTGCATTTTATTTTTCAATTTGACAGGTATGTCACCGTGAAAATGAAATCATTTAATTTCATTCTCAATTTTGTCACATATTTTGCGTACAGTTTTCTGTAATGAAACAGTTAATCTGGTTTTAATTTAAATTTTAATCATTTCATTTATTTATTTAAATTTGGCAGAAAATGCCTTCCATACAAATCAAGGAGACTGCAGCTCTTCTAAAAAGGTATATGATCTATCATCATTACGCTGTATAAAATTTGCTAGTCTCTGGTTAACTTACCTGCAGTTGCATATGGAATGTTTTAGGGAGCGCTGTATTTAAAAATCTGTCGTTGTAAAGCTAGATCTCAGTGTGTATTAATCATTGATGGTGTAATAAAGTTAAGCCCCCTTAACAATTTCACATGCCCCCTCAGTCATTTCATCCTGCAGCTGGGCCTGATGCACGGGGAAGAGACCGGTCTCTCGAGGAGAGGCGCGTTGGGCTTTTAAACAGCATTTCCTTCAGGTGTGCCCCATCACACGCCGCCAGCCCTGACTCGTCCAGCGCCCCTCCTCTCACACACCCACTCCAGTCGGGAGCCTGGTGGAGGGCGGCGATTTAGGACGAGGTGCCGGTAACAATCAGGGAGGACTCGGGAGGCAGCTGACTCCTCACAACGCTTAGTAAACTAACTACAGCTAGTGCAAAATGCAGCAGCAAAGTTCTAACTAGAACCAGGAAGTATGACCATATTAGCCCGGTCCTGTCAACACTGCACTGACTCCCTATCAAACATCGTATAGATTTTAAAATATTGCTTATTACTTATAAAGCCCTGAATGGTTTAGCACCTCAGTATTTGAATGAGCTCCTTTTACATTATAATCCTCTACGTCCGCTACGTTCTCAAAACTCAGGCAATTTGATAATACCTAGAATATCAAAATCAACTGCGGGCGGCAGATCCTTTTCCTATTTGGCACCTAAACTCTGGAATAACATACCTAACATTGTTCGGGAGGCAGACAAACTCTTGCAGTTTAAATCTAGATTAAAGACCAATCTCTTTAACCTGGCTTACACATAACATACTAATATGCTTTTAATATCCAAATTCGTTTAAGGATTTTTAGGCTGCATTAATTAGGTAAACCGGATCCGGCAACACTTCCCATAACTCCCGATGTACTTGCTACATCATTAGAAGAATGGCATCTACGCTAATATTTGTCTGTTTCTCTCTTATTCCGAGGTCACTGTAGCCACCAGATCCAGTCTGTATCCAGATCAGAGGGTCACTGCAGTCACCCGGATCCAGTACGTATCCAGACCAGATGGTGGATTGGCACCTAGAAAGGACCTCTACATCCCTGAAAGACAGCGGAGACCAGGACAACTAGAGCTCCAGATACAGATCCCCTGTAAAGACCTTGTCTCAGAGGAGCACCAGGACAAGACCACAGGAAACAGATGATTCTTCTGCACAATCTGACTTTGCTGCAGCCTGGAATTGAACTACTGGTTTCGTCTGGTCAGAGGAGAACTGGCCCCCCAACTGAGCCTGGTTTCTCCCAAGGTTTTTTTCTACATTCTGTCACCGATGGAGTTTCGGGTTCCTTGCCGCTGACGCCTCTGGCTTGCTTAGTTGGGGTCACTTCATCTACAGCGATATCGTTGACTTGATTGCAAATGAATGCACAGACACTATTTAAACTGAACAGAGATGACATCACTGAATTCAATGATGAACTGCCTTTAAATGTCATTTTGCATTATTGACACTGTTTTCCTAATGAATGTTGTTCAGTTGCTTTGACGCAATGTATTTTGTTTAAAGTGCTATATAAATAAAGGTGACTTGACTTGACTACATACTGATAGGGCATAGTATAATTGGGCAAATTGCGACACTGCAACTGCTTCATGAAGCTTTGAAACCTTTGCAAATTATTTGTTTTCAAAATAACAAATTAAGCCCTGCTAATTAATAATACATATTTTAAAACACATATAATACAGGTGCTGGTCATATGATTAGAATATCATCAAAAAGTTGATTTATTTCACTAATTCAATTCAAAAAGTGAAACTTGTATATTATATCCATTCATTACACACAGACTGATTTATTTCAAATATTTATTTTTTTAATTTTGATGATTATAACTGACAACTAAGGAAAATCCCAAATTCAGTATCTCAGAAAATTTGAATATTGTGAAAAGGTTCAATATTGAAGACACCTGGAGCCACACTCTAATCAGTTAATTAAGTCAAAACACCTGCAAAGGCCTTTAAATGGTCTCTCAGTCTAGATCTGTAGGCTACACAATCATGGGGAAGACTGCTGGCTTGACAGTTGTCCACGAGATGACCATTGACACCTTGCTCAAGGAGGGCAAGACACAAAAGGTAATTGCAAAAGAGGCTGGCTGTTCACAGAGCTTTGTGTCCAAGCTCATTAACAGAGAGGTGAAGGGAAGGAAAAGATGTGGTAGAAAAAATTGTACAAGCAATAGAGATAACCGCACCCCGGAGAGGATTGTGAAACAAAACCCATTCAAAAATGTGGGGGAGATTCACAAAGAGTGGACTGCAGCTGGAGTCAGTGCTTCAAGAACCACTACGCACAGACTATACAAGACATGGGTTTCAGCTGTCGCATTCCTTGTGTCAAGCCACTCTTGAACAACAGACAGCATCAGAAGCATCTAAAGACAAAAAGGACTGGACTGCTGCTGAGTGGTCCAAAGTTATGTTCTCTGATGAAAGTCAACTTTGCATTTCCTTTGGAAATCAGGGTCCCAGAGTCTGGGGGAAGAGAGGAGAGGCACACAATCCACGTTGCTTGAGGTCCAGTGTAAAGTTTCCACAGTCAGTGATGGCTTGGGGTGCTATAAGTGCTGTACAATCTCATACTTTTCATGTTCATACTTTTCAGTTGGCCAAGATCTCTAAAAATCCTATCTTTGTATTGGTCTTAAGTTCACTCTAAAAACTGCTGGGTTGAAAACAACCCAATTTGGGTTATTTTGGCAACCCAGTGCTGGGTCAAAAAGGGATGAGCCCAACGCTGGATTATTTTAACCCAACTAGTTGCTTATTTTATGGTTTAAAATTACTACATTGCAGGGTTTCAAAATCCAGAGCGGGTGTTTTTTTCCACTGTATTTCAGAAGGATACCCACTGTATTTAGAAAATGTTCGATTTCATTTAGCATGTAATGAACTTGTGGAGTGGCGGCTTGAATTGAGTTTAAGGTTGTGGGAAAGACTGCATTGCTACGTTAAAATGAACCAAAATTGAGCTAGGCATTAAACCTACAAATCTTGTTCATTTTAAATATCACTTTTACACACAAATAATAATTATCAAAAGGAAAATATTTATTAAAAACAAGAGAAAAGTAAAAAAGTAACATGTAGGAAGAAATGCAGAAAAGGATGGCATTAACAGCTACAGAGTTCAAAAATAAAGCATTGAACATTTGTTGAATATAACTTAAGATCAAATTGGACTTTGTTCAATTTTATATATTGTATAAAAATATACGAAAACACTATTATACAATAAATGTACAATTAGTTAAGTTAAGAAACTTTTCTGGCATGACAGTACGAATAAACCACAACATTTACATTGATATTGTAACATTTAACAGACATGTGTGTGAAAGAATGTGAGCATGTGTATGAATGACAGAGTGTAAACTCTTCTACTAAACACACAGAACAAGCATTTAACATTGTTTTTACAAACTATACACTTACAGTTTGTTTCATAGTCCATGAATACAGATCATGCATCACTGTCAATTTTCATGATCTCTTTAGCATAATTGATGTAGTCATGAAGAAGCCCCATCAGCACATGTGACATCTTCTACATCATCAGTTTAGAGGAAAGAAGATTCTCCTCTCTGACCAGCATTCATCCCAGTCACCGCCTGCTCTTCATCAGTGGCCTAGAAAGAGAAACACTATTGAAAAAAGAAAACATTTCATTACACTCTATCCATTTTCAGATAGAGGCGTATTCACATCCGTAAGGATAGGTAAATAATTGGTTTAAATGGTAAAATGGTAAATGGACTGCATTTATATAGCGCTTTCAACAGACCACATGGCCATCCAAAGTGCTTTACAATTTGCCTCACATTCACCCATTCACACACTCATTCACACGCTTAAAGTTTCAACACTTTGTGTGGTGGTTTAAGGTCTCGGTCTACCACAGCGCTCCTGAAGGCTATAATGGCAGCACTACTGTGAGGGCAGGACACAGAAAGGCTCAGCTTTCTGGGCTTCAGAAAGCTCCTTTACTGAAAAATTAAAACAGACATGACATTCACATACCTCACAAATGTTCATGTATGTGGAGGACTGCTCTTCAAATGGTTAGTTCACCAAATAATAAAAATGCTCATAATTTGATCTCCACATGTTGTTCCAGTACCATACAAACTCTGCTCATTTTTGTAAAACAAATAAATATATTTAATATTCTCTTAATTTGTGTCCTCCATTGCTAGTCAGGGAGACCTGGGCCAGTATTCATAAATAATCTTAATGCAAAAAGTAGCTCCTAGTGAAAAAATTCAAAGAAAATTCTTAGAAATGTGGGCGTTTACTCTTAAAATTAAAGAAAAAATCCTAGTAAAGAAAAAAGTAATTCAAAAAGCATCTTAACCCTTAAAAGAGGTCTTAAGGTCAAACTTGTTAGGAGCACAGACGAGGACTTTTAAGAGGCTTAAGAGTTTCTTTAGCAGAGGAGAAATGCCATAGCGCCAGAAATTAAAGTAATCGCTACATTACGATATTTGGCAACTGAGAAAACGCAACAATGCAATCGTGATGATTTGGGTCTGTCACAACCTTTTGTAAGCAGAGTGATCACACAAACAATTACAGCACTTTCAGAACATCTTATTGTGTCGCAGTTCATTTCATTTCCACTGGACATTCCCACCTTGCAGGCTCAAAAAACTGCATTTATGAATATAGCAGGCTTATATGTGCGCACAAGCAGGGGGAAAGAACCGTTAATAGTTTGTGCTATACGCTCCCATGTCTGCTACTTGTCCCTTGCTGTGACACCTGGCCCGAATTTTCCTATAAGAATGGCCTTGTGTTCATCCACTAACTGGGCTAACAGTAAACACTGTTCCTCTGTCCAGTTTGGCTTTCTCGCCCTTCTTGGTTTTGATTCCATGTTTGATACATTAAAACCAACATTCAAACTGCCACTTAAATAGGACAGCAATCACTTTAATTGGAAAGAGTGGAACAATTTTTATCATTCTAAGCCAATCAAATACCTTATAGGAAATTAAAAGCATGGTGTCACGGAGCAAACCCGTGATCATGAATGGACTGTATGTAGGTACACCATATCAAACACACAAACATGTGCAGCATTAACGCGGTCTGTTTACTGACACTGATATCCTGGATATTCAGACTGCAGTGTTGTGAATGTGCAATGTTTGTGCAATGCTTGAATGTATTGTGTATAATGTGTTTTAGATATTTAAGGGTACAATGTGTATTTGTTTGTTATGTGTAGTGGATATGTACAACGTGTTTGGGTATCATTAGCTGCTAACATTGTTCATTCATCTTTATAGAGAACAACAACACAAATATGTTTGATTTGAAAACTTTATTGAAAATTGTGTAACACATTATTACATATCTAACTTGGTGTGAAGTGGAAGCAAACCCATAGAAACTTGTTCCAGAAAGTTTGTTAACCAAACGATACAACTGCTGTTGTGGCTACCTTCCCACAAAAACTTGTAAATATTTATGTTATTTTTTTATAGTTTTTTTTTTTTTTTTTGGATTGGATTTTTTTTGGAATCCGTTGGATTTGCACTGTCTTCACAATAAATTCACCTTAATTGGGATTTCCTGTCGCATTGGTTTTATTATGCCTCTGATCGCGAGGGCGATCACTAACACATGGTAAATAAAAAAAAAAGATTTATATACACACATATAATGTGTGTGTGTGTGTGAGAGAGAGAACGGTCAAATGGGAAAAATTACACATGTCAATTCAAAGTGAGAATTAGAATAGACCCTATACTTAAAATCACTCTCTTTTTTCTTCTTGGACAACCAACCAATCACAGTCTTCAAAAGATTGTGTCATACATAGCAACGGGGTCAACCCCGCCTCCTCACTAAGATGAAAGTTTTTGTCTTTTCCTTACTCAGAGTTGCTCTCAAATCGGTCCCGACAAATCGGTCTCTTAAGCTAAGACTCCTACGTAAAGCCTGGTTCACACGGCAGGATAATTAGGCTGATTTTAGCCCCGATTGACACCTTCCGACAATCTTAAGGATGCTCCGATTATCGTAAAATAATTTGATCAGATATTCCTGCCGTGTGTGGTGTGTTAGACTGCTCTCCTCTGCTCGGAAGGACGTCGGGACCACTCCGATCTCAAATCGGGGATATCCAACATGTTGGATTTATTTGGCCCGATTTCTTCTCTTGTCGGGTGTCCCCCGAGGACAAACGATCACGTGGACTGTGGCGTGTAGCCAATCAGAAAGCGAGGCGACGAGGCAGCGAGGAAGTACCGGGAAACAAAATCAAAACAGCCGACGGCATGGCGCACCAGAAAGTCCGGTGGACGTTGGAGATGGAGGACTTTGTCTTCACTTCTTTGACCATCGCCTTTTCTTGTTTTTCTTATGTTTTTTTCGGTTACAAACAAAGCACAAGCTATGGCCACTGCATCCTCTTCGTCCGCCATGATTGTTTACTCTGAAGTCACGTTTGATCTCGAGGGATTTTGCGAGATTTCCTGTCTGGGAATGGGAATGCTCGGGAGTCAAATGGGTTCGTGTGTGATGTGTTGATTTTGCTGTGTGGCTGCACACCACACACTGTACGACCAAAACTGTTAGACCCGTGATTTTTTATCGCCGTGTGTGGGGTCTCTCAGGTTTGGAAAATCGGCCGACAATTTTAAAATCGTCCCGTGTGAACCAGGCTTAAAAGTTTTTAAGCTAAATTAAGAGTTTTCTGAGAGGATTCTTAGAATCTTTATGAATACGGGCCCTGAAGTTTACTCTCCCGTCTGTCCCTTTCTTCAGAAGAAGCTGAGAACACCTTCTCCTCCTCCTCAGACAGTCAGTCACTCTCATACAAACAGCTTCTGTGTCTTTAACTCTCGGTGCTGACACAGTGAAGACACGAGCTCAACAAGTCTGAAATATTACATGCAAAACATACTTTTAACAATTACCACTTCAACAGCCTCAAAATAATTATGCTCCACTTTACTACACAATGCCGTTTGCTTAAGGAGACTAACATACATTCAGTTTAACCGCGAAAAATAAGATAACAAATTAACATGAGTGTAACCATAACCATTTCCGTCTTTTAACAACCCATAAAGTGCAGATAATGTAAAGTCTTATGTAAATATGACATAAGACACGGATGTTATATTAAAAGTAACTCTTCCGTTCAGTAACGTTAAATGAGGCCGTTAAAACCTCCGTTTCTGAGGTGAAAACCGCGTCCACGTTTTTTAAAAATAAAACGTTAAGCTCCTTTGTTTCTGCCTTTCATAAAACCTTCCGCCTTTCATACAACCGGGTAAACGATAAACAATAACTTTACATTTTGAATCTCTACTTAGCATAATGTCTCTCACTCTCTTCTTTCACGCTGAGAAAATGGTGGCTGCTCGCACTGGAGACGCAAGATCTTAACATGACGAGCGTGCTCTCCTTCACATCTGCGTTCACAATTTTCAACCCAAACTTGGATTAAAACCACCCAAAGTCCTACCCAACTGTTTCAACCCAGCATTTGGATTGAAAAAACAAACCAGCGGTTTTTAGAGTGTTATATTCTAATTTTCTGAGACACTGATCGAATTTGGGAATTTTCTTAGTTATAGGCCTAATAATCAAAATTAAAAGAAACAAACGTTTGAAATCAGTGTGTGTGTAATGAATGTATATAGCCTAATACACAAGTTTCACTTTTTGAAAGGAATTAGTGAAATAAATCAACTTTTTGATGATGTTCTAAATATATGACCAGCACCCCTACAGACACATGGAATTTCATTATTTTTATTGGATTAATATAATATACTTTCAAAAAATCATTAGCATTGGGTTTGCAAAAGGCTTATTATTATTAATATTTTTTATTTTATTTTTTTGCATGTTTTGTTTTTGTAGCATTTACACAGTTTTGACTAGCAGGCGTCACTAGCGTGTGGTGTTTCGAGCGCTTCGAAACAGTGAATCATTTTGCGCAGCAATTGGTTTAATTGCATCGAAGCTGAAAAAGTTAGTTTCTCCTATCACTAGCTGGAGGTTAATTATTGACATTAACGAGCTCAATGAATTCCTCCAATTAAAAGCGTTTAAATATAAATGTCATCAGTCCAGCCGATTGAGAGTCACTAGAGCAGTAGAAGTACTGCAGGGTTTCTGAAAGAGGCACTTGATTTGATTCTAGTCTTGGATTCTCATCATTATCCATAGTTATGAAGGAGTTATGTGTTTGGAAAGGGCTAATTTTAGTCCTTTTTCTTTTTGCTGTTGATGGACAGAGATCCGGACCGTGAGTAAATGGGCTTTGAAATGAGAAATAAAGTGTCTTTCTGTTTTAATGTGATTTTCTCAAAGTTTGTTTTAAGTCTCTATTTTGGAGCCTACTTCTCTTATACATTTACATGAATGTGTGCTGATCGGACTTTTGACCTTCTGTTGAATGTATTTGTTTCCACAGATCCTTCTTGGTGATGTTTTCTGCAGTGGTGGAATCTGGCTCTAATGCCAAATTGTGTGCAAGTCTTCTAAAACCCAATGAGAGTCTTGCAATGACCATCTTTCTGGTTGATGACCAGAACCATATAACACCGCTTGCGCAGCAGAGTTCTTCAACCACATTTCACAGTTGTTTTAGTTTCCAGGTCCGTCTCAGTGTGGCACATGCAGTGTTTTTTCTTTCGTGTATTAACGTGTTTCTCTACAGGCTCCCCAAGTAGATGGAGAATTAGTGCAGAAAGTGAGGGTGGTACTTCAAGGAAGGTTCTTCAAAATGACTGCAGAGAGGAAAGTCATGTTCAAAAGTTACCTGCCTCTGACTTTCATCCAAACAGACAAACCCATCTACAATCCAGGACAAATGGGTGAGCTACAAATGACCCTTCTATTAATATTAGAAGTGATCAGAACCTGTAGTGTAATGGACTTTCTACACCTTCAAGTGCATTACGTAATCCAAGTGAGCTGTTTCTCTTCTGCAGTGAACTTCAGGGTTCTGACCATGGATGCTAAATTTGTTCCTCTTGATCAAATGGTAAAGCCTGAGCTGCTTCTGGTTTTCCAGGATTTTTTTTTTTTAAATAGAAGTTGCCTAATGTTATGTTTGTCTTTACAGTACAGTCTAGTGGTGGTGGAGGTGAGAACTCGTTCTGGACCAAGTCTTTGGATAGATACAACACTGGTTTACCTCTACATGTTCTTTGGGGGTTTACGGTTCTTTCTTGGGCTTGCATCATATTCAAAGCTTTTTCCCTCCAAATAGGACAATAATAAGAACCGGATTGGTCAGTGGACAAATGTTTCCTCGACTGGGTGGATATTGCAGCTTTCTCACCAGTTAAACCCTGAGGCTCCGGTTGGGATGTATGCTCTGAGGGCTTTTATTGGTGACCGTACAATCTCTCAGGATTTTGAAGTGAGAAAGTACGGTAAGTTACCACACGATGTGCAATGGGTAGTCTTGATGACTGACTGAGGTCCTAATTTAAAGCCTTGGTTTCTGGTTTAGTTTTACCCAAGTTTGACGTCACCTTGACCACACCACAGATGTACAGTGTGGGAGATGTGGGACTGAAAGTTGAGGCTTGTGCCAAGTAAGTGTGAGCTCTTATATTCTTGACTTTTTGGTGGGCGAACTTGTTCCTTAACCCTTTACTCCCAGATACACGTATGGGCAACCTGTACCTGGTCAAGCATTGGTGGAAGTGTGTCGTGAGCCGTTCCCATTTTCTGTGGCACCTGGTGTGTCTCGTGTGTGTCTTAACAAAACCGCTATGGTAGGAGACCACACTAAAGAGCAGAAATAGGGTTTTGTACGCGTTCACACCCAAATCTGACCACCTTTTGTTCTGCTACCAGATGAACAACACCGGTTGTGCTTCCCTTACTATCAGTACGTCAGAATTTTTCACCACCAAATTTGAAGAGAACCTGCAAAATTCCTTCAATGTTAACGTGAATGTCACTGAAGTGGGAACAGGTGAGCAGCTGGCTTTGTTTTTTTTTTTTTTTTTTTTTGTTTATTCATAATGTTTCTTCCCAGGTGTAATTATGGCGAAATCCACAACCGTGTTCACTACGTTTGAAGTTGGCAAGGTATCCTTTCTATACCTCCCGGATTTCTTTAACTATGGATCCGTGATCAATGGAAAGGCGAGTAAAGCTACATCTCTAAGATATCCTCATTGGTTCTCTTTCCTAACCTTTCCATCCCAACAGATCTCTGCATCTTATTTCAATGGGACTCCAATAGCAAGGAAGACCGTCTATCTCCTGGATGGTAGCCAATGGCCCAACAAACTGTTGCTCAATCTGACTACGAACCTGAACGGAGTGGCTTCTTTCTCCCTCAACACTGCTGACTTCCCTAAAACTGGTCTGACTCTCGTGGTACGATTTGCCTTAATCCTATTCAGAGGTGGAAGGTGATGAATTGCATTAACTTGTGTTACTATAAGGTTTTTTGTCTTCTCTCATGCAGCATGTAAAGTTAAGAGACTTATTTTTAGACCCACATATTTCCTGTTCGTTCCATTTTGACCAGTATATTTCTTTCAGGCAAGTGCAACTTCACCGGTTTTTTATGGTTTTAAATCGCCCTACTTCAGTACGGAAAGGAAGGATGTGCCGCTTTTCCAAGCTGCTACTGACAACCCAACGTTTAGTGAACTGACTATAGACAAGCTTGAGCAGCCGCTGAAATGTGGTGCCAAGTATCCAGTGAAAATCAAATATTCTTTTGTTGGAGAGACTGGTGACTACAGTGCCGACATCGTCTATATGGTGAGTGGATGCTGGTTTTGATGACTGCACTTGTTAGTTCTCTTTTTGGCACCTCTTATGCCCCAGTCTGTCTCTTGTCAGGTCTTGTCCAAAGGAGTGATCATCCTGCATGGATTTCAGACCGTTCAAGTGAGGGCCCTGAATGCACCAAGTGACACAGTGTCGTTCCAGCTGTCTGTCAGTGTCAATATGGCTCCAGTAGTGCAGATTCTGGCCTTCTGTGTTCTGCCCAGTGAGAATGTGGTTGCTGCTAGTGCAGCTTTTGACACTGAAATGTGTTTCCAAAACCAGGTGTGTGGACATCTAGCACCTCTACTTTGTGGGGTGTGGCAGCATGTCCTTCAGCTTGAGCTTGTTCTTGTTCCAGGTGTCTCTGCAGTTTTCTCCCCCTACAGCTGTTCCTAGTGAGGGAAATGTTTTGACTGTTTCTGCTCAAGCGGGATCCCTGTGTGGCCTCAGTGCTGTTGATCAGAGCATCCGGATCATGGAGCCAGGAAGACGTTTGAATGCTGAAGCGGTATCCATGTGCAGTTCTTTAGTCTTGTCAGACTTGACTTGACATCCTGATATCTAAGTCTCAGAATTTGAGTTATGCAGATGGATCAGTTGGACCGACCAAAACTATTGTGGCTTACCAAACTATTGTTTGACCGTCCCAGGTGATTCACTGACTTCTGATGCAATCGCTGGTTAAACTTACCTGGATTCGCATCCATTGCTGACATGCCTACTCAGAAAAACATCTGTTTTTCTCAGTAATATTAACCAACCCCCATTTTTGGAATATAGATGCGAGTACCCAATTCAGACTTTGATTATAATTCATGGATTCTTTAGAATACCAACCTAAGGTTGGACTTGGGGAAAAAAAAAATCTGCATATTGCAGAAGTGGAATTTCAAAATAGAAATATCGGTTAAAATGTAATGTTAAGAAAATAAAAATGGTACGTTTGCTTAAGTTGTGTTCCCAGTTTGAAGAGCGAGGAAAGAAATTGAGATTCCTGAGAGCTTATTTAGGGTGTTATACCACAACCACCACTGGGTGCCATCAACTCAATTTAATTTTTTTTTCTCTCTAAATGTCTTTTCTATCTCACAATAACCACCAAATAAGAAGTGTTGACTCAGACCTTTCTGACTACGTATTTTGTCAAGATTATAAAGTTTTGATTCCAAGAGACCATAATGCATTCTGTAATGACACCTGAGTCCACCCACTAAGGGGAAGGAGATTGCCAAAAGTACCTTTTCCATGGTAACTCTCAATTCATCCTGTGGAGATCATTTTGAAATGGGACAGATTAAGTATTACTTAGAAATGTTACCGAAGAGAAGAACACAAAAAATGCCAGCTGGTGGCAATTAAGAGGTTGAATTGGCATATTTGACTGGTATTTCACCAATGTGCCATGGTTGTATTTCATTCTGCTTGGTATCGGTCTCAATCTCATCCAAATGCCAGTTTAGTATTTAAAACTAAAGTGTTTATAACTCTGCTTGCTACATGTCCACCTGACACTTCCTTCCTCTTCCCCTTTTTTTTTTTTTTTAATAGGTGTTCAACATGCTCCCAGTACGATCCCAATCCTATTATCCATTTCCTGTAGAGGATGAACAGGAGTGCCTGAATGTTCGACCCCGTCGAGCAGTTCCTACGGACCAAGCTTACGAAGCTTTCCAGGTTGGAAGTAGTTTGCAGTCATTTTAGTGGCTGAATACTGCTATATTCTTAAAATTCATCTTTGATTTGCTTTGACAGAGTGTGGGGATGAAGATTGCAACAAATCTGCCTGTCCAAGAACCTAACTGCCTGACCTACAGAGGCCTGAACTACTATCGCAACTTCCGTGGCAGTATGTGTTTTTTTTATTTTGTTTTTTTTAGGTTCTTGATCTAGACCCCCCCCTAACACACACACACACACACACACACACACACACACACTGTGTAAAGGTTATCACTGGGTGAAGTGGCTCAACTACTGCCTAAATGGTGTTCTTCCAGACTTGGTGCATCCAAATGCAACGTTCTTAGTAGGAATGCACTGAAATAAAATTCTGGGCTGGGCATTCTGGATACACTTGGCTGAAAACCAAAACTGCTTTTTGTAGTTTTGTGAGACCCTTCGAGTTCTAATGACACTTGATCAAAAGCAGAGGAAGAAACCTCATGTATTAAATGACAAACTGTACTAAAAATTTTGGTATTGCAGAGCATTGAATGAGTTTAGGGCAAGTTGCATTGCCAGTGTGTTTGATCAGACTGCTTTTTTTGGTGAGCATGAGTGGTACACCAACGGAGCGCATTCATGGAGCGAAATCTTTAGTGGAGAACCACCATGTAGCGACTACTAGAGGGCGAGTGAAATCTGAACACTGCTGGGTGAGCTGTATATTTTCTGCAGTTGTGTGTGGGGTTTTTTTTTTTTTTTTTTTTTTTTTCCTCTCTCTCTTCCTTTGCTATCAATGAGGAACATCTGTACTTCCTTAGATCATGAAAGGCTAGCCTGGTGCACAGTCCTGACTTGTCCACTTATTTATAGGCTTAAACAAACATCAATTGCCTGTTGCAGTTCTGGTATAAAGTGTGGCTGTTCTTTGTTTCTCTCAGTGTTTTTTAAAGCGTCTGAAAACGAGGTTGCTGGAGGGGATGACAGCTCCTCTTTTGATGTGACTGTCAGGACTTACTTTCCAGAAACCTGGATCTGGCAGCTTTCTCAAGTGGGGTGAGTGAAGAATCGACAGCACTTCAGGGTCTTTGCATTTTCATGTGGACAAGGGTTTTTTGGGGGGTTGGGTGTATGGTGTTTTGAAAACGAACTCTGCTGGGCTGTGGTCCTCCCAGGAACTGCGGCTGACCTCACTGACCTAAAGCCACTTGGGCTCAACTTGTTTGCCTCTCCTGCCCCCTCATTTATATTTTCTGGTGTGCTTTTCAGAAACACTGGATCCACAAGAGTTAATCTAACTGTTCCTGACACAATCACCACATGGGAGACCGAGGCGTTCTGTGTGTCCTCCAAAGGTTTTGGCTTGGCTCCTCCTGTTCAGCTGACGGTCTTCCAGCCCTTCTTCCTGGAGCTCTCCCTGCCTTACTCCATCATCCGTGGAGAGTCTTTTGAGCTGAAGGCCACAGTCTTCAACTACCTGTCCAAGTGCATCATGGTCTGGATTCATATTTATTAGTGTAATGGGTGTTTGTGTTCTAATTCTGTTAGGGATGTGCAAGCTGATAGCGTCTCATTGCTCCGAGCTTTCACAGTAAGATGTAGCCTATTGTAATGCTGTTAGAATTAGCAATTCAAAATACAGAGCCACCTTCCATGAGTTGTGTTCCATCAAAACCAAGCAATATCTCATGTGCAAGAATGATTTCAGCAAGTCTTCATTTCGGTCACTGCTATGAACTGCCCACCACTAAATATGGAAAAAAACTTCAGTTGACATTCTCCCTAACAGGCCTAAACCAGCCAAGTTCCTAGCGCAAAAATGCCATCCCAGAAAACAAAGCTTGTCAAGATCACATCCTAAAAGAATCTTGACTTTACTCCGTGCACTAATGTAATTCTTTGGCAGGTTAAAGTGACTCCAGCTGCTTCCTCTGACTTCAGTCTTCGACCTTATAATGATCCGTATTCATCCTGTCTCTGTGCCAATGGGAGAAAGACCTTTAGATGGATTCTCTCAGCATCGGTCCTTGGTCTGTTTTTTTTTTTATGGTTTGTCTTCTAAATTGAGGTGTGAGTTGTTGCTCACTTCCCGTCTGTATTATAGGATCTGTAAATGTGACTGTCAGTGCTCGGGCTGATCAGTCCCAGGTTCGATGTGGCACTGAAGTTGTGACCGTGCCAACAAGAGGACGCATTGACACGGTTACTGAAAGTCTACTTGTTCTGGTAAGCGTTAACCATCATCATTCTGGAGTTTGATCATGGAGCTCATGCAGTTTTACTGATTTGGTGCACTTCTGCTCTCTTTATAGCCTGAAGGAGTTGAAAGGATCTTCACCCAGAGTTGGTTACTTTGTCCAAAGGGTTTGTTTGCACTCAGTGACTTCCTAAATGCATTCTCCTTGTACCAGTAAACTGTAGCTTTTTTTTTTCACACTCTGTCTGCTATGTAGTGTTTTGGGTTTGAGTACACCAGTGTTAATGGATTAAATCGTTCCCACTGTACATGGTTGCGGTCTATCAGTGCATTCCAGGAGCATGCAGCACATTGTTCATGGTAAAAATGAGCATGTACTTTGACTAATTTCACAAAATGAGGTAACTGGCTTTTGGGCTAGATTTGTAAAATGATGGAAAAGTGCACTTTTTAGAAGGCAAAATGGATTCACTTGTGGTGGTAGAAACCTTTTCAAAACTTGTGGGATTGTCTGAAATAAAGACTTAAATGTGAAGGAGGGCATGAGTTGACCTTGTTAGTGGTGAGTTTATTTTAAAATGTTTGGCTTTAACCAAAGATGTAGGCTGTATGCTTTAAGTGTTTTCCAACTTTGTATACAATCCTAGAAGTCAAATGCATAAGTGCGTTGTTTGAATTTAAACTGTCTGTGAATGATTGTTACAGTACTGTGAGGACCTAAACAGCCGTGGATCAGTAGCAGACTTCAAATGCATCCTATGTGAAAGCATGAGTCTGGCTTTTGCACTGTATACGTAACCCACACGGGCTGCATGTGCTCTGCAGACAGCGTGTGTAAAACTGGTGTAACCTAGCTCTATGCGCTGATCTGTTTGGTTTTGGTCCACAGGGAGCGTCCTTTCAGAAGATGTGTCTCTGACGTTTCCAACAAATGTGATCCAGGGATCTGCCAAATGCTCCGTTTCAGTCCTTGGTAAGGCATTTCATTTAGGGGGAAATGGACCCGGAGATGTTCAGCAAATTAACTTTTGTTTTCTGAGCGTTTTTTGGTTTGATCGTTTTTCTTCCTCTTAGGGGACCTAATGGGTCGTGCGCTAAATAATCTTGATGGCTTGCTACAGATGCCCTCTGGCTGTGGAGAACAAAATATGATAATTCTTGCTCCCAATATCTACATCCTGCAGTACCTGGAAGGCACTGCGCAGCTCACCCCAACCATCCGACAGACTGCCACTGGTTACCTTCAGAGCGGTACAGATGACTGAATCCTACAAGTCCTACTCCTCGGAGTTCATTTGGTGTAATGTGAATCCTGACCAAGGTTTTTTTTTTTTTGACTTGAACAGGATACCAAGGACAGCTAAACTACAGGCACGGTGATGGTTCATACAGCACATTTGGCTATGATGCTTCCAATACATGGTGCGTTTCAGTCTTTTCCTTTTATGCATCGTTGAATTGGGTTGTAATGCAACTTTTCATGGCCAGGTTGACCACCTTCGTCATGAGGACTTTTGGCCTAGCAAGGCGTTTCATCTTCATTGATCCCAGTGTCCTCCAGAGCGCACAGGATTGGTTGATCAGCAAGCAGGGTTCAGATGGCTGTTTCATGCAAGAGGGAACTCTGTACCACATTGATATGAAGGTGCATAATGTTTCTTTAAATGTGCTGTAACTGATCTGAAGTCTGAGACTGGCCTTAATCATCATGCTGCTTCATTTTAGGGTGGTGTTGGTGATAATGTGACCATTACAGGCTACATTGTTGCATCACTGCTTGAGCTAGGTGTCCTTGCCACGGTAAAAACATGTCTGCCAGTAGTTATACAAGATCCTTCTGGTTATGTAGTCTAAAATTTCCTCTGCTTCCAGGATCCGGTCATAACAAATGCTCGGTCTTGCTTGAGGCCTATCGTTGGGAACCTGGGAAACACGTACGCCACTGCTCTGCTTGCCTACACCTTCAGTCTGGCTGGAGAGACCAGCACTCGAGCACGGCTTTTAACTGCCTTGAAAAACACTGCCATTTCTGAAGGTGAGGTTCACTAGTCTCTTGATCAGGTTCTTTGGCATCAACTTTCTGTCCTCTCTTGTCCTAAGGAAACAAGCTCCACTGGTCTCAGACGTCATCTGGTGACACTCTGGCGGTGGAGATCAGCTCGTATGTGCTGCTAGCGGTTCTCTCTGTACAGCCTCTCACGACCACTGATCTGAGCTATGCTAACCGCATTGTCAACTGGCTTGTGACCCAGCAGAATCCTTATGGAGGCTTTTCCTCCACCCAGGTGACGACCACCAAACATGAGCACAAATGATATCGGAGGCTTTTTTTTTTTAATCTCCGGTTTATTTTTAGGACACTGTGGTGGCTCTTCATGCTCTGTCTCTGTTCGCCGCTAAAGTGTTCAGCCTGGAGGGCTCCAGCACTGTTACTTTACAGTCCTCTGTGGCAGGAGAGGTGTATAACTTTGACGTGAATCGGGACAACAGGCTGCTGTATCAGGAGAAGCAGCTGAAGAACATTCCTGGCAGATATAGTGTTCAAGCGAAGGGCTCCACCTGTGTGTCTGTGCAGGTCGTAAACTTCATCTGCTTGACTTCTACCTCTATGCTTGTCCCAGTTCTTTTCATGTGTGGGTTTATTATTTTATGTACTATACCAGGTTGCATGTTTCTACAACATTCCGACACCCATTAGAGTTTCCAGAACACTTGGTGTTGATGTGAAGGTGGGAAGAGATTGCAAAGTGCGTGGAGCAGATCTCGTGCTGAACATCACTGTGAAGTAAGAACCACTTTGTGTCCTGTTTGACCCTTAACTCTTTACACTGCTGAGCCAATGAGCAGCATTAAGCCATCTTGGTAGATGCACCCAATTACTTATTTTAATTTTGAAACCTCTTCATTTAGGTACAATGGTGCAAAACCAACTACGAACATGGTTATTGTGAATATTAAACTCCTGTCAGGTTTCACCGCAGATACGTCACTGGTGCGTATGTTTTAAGATGACTTGTATGTGAAGTCCCAAGATGCTTGAAGCCACTCCAGATATTAAACCACTTTTCCTCTCAGCTTGGATCCCCACCAGATTCATTTGCTCCACTAGTGCAGCGGGTTGATGCTGGAGATGACCATGTGCTGGTGTATCTGAAAGGGGTGAGATGTGCACAGGGTAGGTTCTCTATCTGCCCCTTCATGTGTGCTTATGTGCTTCATCCCTTCTGTCTCACAGGTTCCTAAGAGTGTCCCCATGACCTACAGGCTACAACTGAAACCGGGTCCTGCAGTGCAGAATCTCAAGCCGGCGGTCGTTGAGGTTTATGACTACTATCAGCCAAGTATGCATTCAGTGACTTTTGCTTTTAAGCTTAATTCCTGGTTGCCCATGTGTCAAGCTGACTTGTTCATTTCACTTTCAGGTGATGGGTTTGAGACCACATATATGCCTCCCTGTCCATGATTGTGCTTCACTTCTGGCTACAGGATGCATGAACAAAATAAAACTCCTTTAAAATAATTTGCCTCTTTGAATTTTTTTTTTTTTTTTTTTTTTTTTGCGCAATGGCTTTTACTTTGGACTGTCTTACTGGTAAACTTATGAAATCAAAATACTATGGCAGTTTTATTTCTATAGCACTATTTACAACCAATATTAACCAATGTGCTCTATAAATATTGCAATGAAAGCGAAGCGGGGGGAGGAAAAAAGCTTAAAATGCAGCAATATATACAAAGATGAAGTTTTTTCAACCAGATTTAAAAGCCTTACTGATCAGCTAGGTTTTTAATTTAGGATTAAAACTGGCCACAGATGAAGCCATTTCTAATAAAAATGGGCAGATCATTCCAGAGTCTTGGTGCAATTGAAACAAGTGTGATCCACTCAGTGTTGTCTTGGGGATAAACAAGAGTCTTTGGAGGACTGAAGTCTAGTTGCATCGTGCATAATAAATCTGATGTATACGACGGAGTCATACCATTTAGTGACTTGTAGACCATTAGTAAAATTGTCTACTCTAGTGCACATGAATCCCAGTCAAACGTCTAGCTGCTGCATTCTGAACCAGTTGTAGATTAAGATGTTTGACTAATCCCAGCATACAGGGAGTTACAGTTATCTAATTGTGACGGATTAATAGCAGGTTTCATACACGAGGGGTTTCGACTACGCCACCCATGGGAATTTCACCCCGGGAAATATAAATGATACCTAAGAATTTGGGTCACACAGGTTCGACTCTCTTAAGTGGGCGGAAACGTGGGTATCATGAAGAAATACAAAACTTTATTGATACAAAATCCTATTTAAAAGAGTGTGAGATTCACATTAAAATCTCCATTGCACCAGGATGTGTCTGATGACTCGTTAGTGCATGGCTGACATCGGCTTCAAGACAAACAAAAACAAGTGACATACAACAATTCACATCACTATTAATTACACAACTGAAAAGAAATGCAACCTTACAGGGCCGGGGTTCACCATGGAGAAGAGGTCACAAAACTAGTAAATCAAAAGCACACTTGCAAACACACACACACACACACACACACAGACACACAACCGTGCACTGAACTCACGCAACCAAAACGCTTCAAAAGTGTGGCACTGCCCATACGAGGAGCACCACCACAAGAGACCCGTCACCCGTGGGACCCCGGCGACTGAAAGGAAGAAAAAAAAAACAGACAAACTATAGAACAGTTACAATAAATCACAATTTAATTACATCACTGATCACAAAAACAGGGCGAAAATAAAGTCATATCAAGTCACAACAATATACAGATGTTGGTACAATAGAAAAAGAAAAACAGAAGAAGTTAACTTAAGTCAGACCAGCTTAAAAGGAGCCACCGCGGGGTTGCCTTCTCCTTATTTCACAACGTAGTGAACGTCGACTCCAAAATACACTAAACTATAATTTAAAGAAACCAGACAGCGACAATCCTCCTGATTAATTGGACGATATGGCGCTCTCGCAGTATGGCAACGGAGAAGCAACGGGACTGCAACTATAGCAGAAACAAATCGCTCACGAGCGGGAGAGAGAATCCTGAGACAAATCCACAAAGAAAAACAATTACCAAATACATCACCTGCTAAAATTCTCAGCATGTAACTATGTGCATAACACTTACCAAAAAAGTGGAGATAAGGTCTATTATCCCTTTACCGGCACAAATATACTATATTCACATAACTGCCGTTCAGCTGAGATACAGGGAACACTGCACACAATGTGAAACATCAACTAATCCCCAAACCCCACCAAGCTAACCAATGTGCTTTCATAAAACAGTCCGCACATACCTGAGAGGTTTGTAGTCTTAACATCCACTTAACACTTAAAGCCGAGGGAACCAGGGAGGAGAAAAGACAGGCTAGAATGCCCCATGAATCATGACTGTCATGCACACAGCAAACCACTAAACTTGCTACATGCTAATGAAACATACCTGTGTCCACTGTCAACAACGGAAAGAGAGGAGGAGCCGGACGTGACGCATCCCAGGCCATAACCAACCAGCTCTTAAATAGTGGATCCTCCCTGCTGATTGGTACTCACAACCGTCAATCACCACCACTCGTCCTATTCATTCGGTTACATAATCTAGAGGCAATAAAGGCACAAGTTTTGTAAAAAGTAAAGTCTTCACTTTAGGAGCTGCAACTGAAAAAACGTCAGATGTTCATAAAGTACCACACTTAAATGTTTTACATCTTGCTTAAAACATGACAACCCACCAAGATTTGGGTTGGGATCAGTCAATAAATCTGAGGGTTTAAAAACAATTTTTTTCCTCAATAAAATTCTTGAAGTTTAGCGATAATGCCTTTACATCTGTCAAACGGGCCAAGAGGGCATCCAGTCCATCCGAATTCCATTTTTTAGGCAGATAAACGTGCATAGTCAGCATTACAATGTAATGACAGCCCATAATATCTGCATGCTCAGTAGAGTGATATTTTCGGAAACCAAACTTTAATACTTCAAAGATCATATTGTCAGCTAGAGAAGTTTGCTATTTTTCAAGAACTGTTTTCTCCAGAATTTTTGTAATGAATGACAAATTTGAAATGGGCCTAAAATGTGCTAAAACTGTGGGATCCATGCCCTGTGTTTCAAGCAGAGGACAAACTTCAATTTTTTAGTAGGTATAATAAACAGAGACCGGCGAGCAGAGGAAATCGGCTCGACAATCAACATTAAACAAAGTCTTATGATCAGAGAAACCATTTTTACACACCTCTAGGTCACACAGAGAGAAACCATATGTTAACACTAAATCAAGTGTATGGCGATGCTGATGAATGAGTACAGTGACCTGAAGAGTTAAATCAAAAGCATCCAAAAGGTTAATACATTCCTTTGCTAAAAATCAGCTGCACAACAAACATGGGCATTAAAATCTCCTACAATTAGAAGTTGTTCATATTTCAGTATGAAATCCCCCCCAAAAGTCTTCAAAATCCATTAAAAAGTCATTATTGTGTTTTGGGGGTCGATAAATCAGTGCAACCTAAAGAGGCTCATACACTTCCAGTGCAAACAACTACAGTTCAAAACTATTATATTCATTTGAAGCAATGGGACGGCAGGGAAACATGTCTTTATATATGGAGGCCTAACCTCCACCTCATCCCGTTGAACAAGGGGAACTAAAAAAACAAAAATCCTAAGCCAAGGTGGGTGTTCAGAAGAATCCATAGACTGTTTTGCCATAGATAGCAAACAAAAATGGACCGTACACACACCTCCATGCAAAAACCCTCTCGCCTGTAGGGAGCATGGCCAACGACGCAGACAGTCAGGTATCAACATCAGTAAGGGAGGTGGAGCATAATGAATAGTGTTGTTTTTGGCGGCCTGTTTTAATTTCAGTTTTAGTCTTGTTAAGAGTCATAGGGCGTTCATATCTAAATGCAGTATTTATTTAGAGAATGGTCAGACAGGCTTGACTTGACTTGATGGGTGGAATGGTCCTGAGTGGAGTATCCTCTACTGAAGTTCATGGGCACTCCAGCCAATGATCGTGACAAAGTCTAGTCTTCGTGTGACAAGTCTAGTCTTTGTGTGAAGCTGACATTTTATTTTTTATTAGTTTTAGTCACGTTCATACTCTTTTTAGTCTAGTCAAGTTTCAGTGAACTAAATGTCTTATTCCAGTCAGAATTATCAATGACGATTTTCATCTAGTCATTCTCGTCTTCGTTTTAGTCCACGAAAGCTGATGACATTTAGTCTGTATTTTAGTCTCTTTTTAGTAATGTACTTCTATTTAACCCAGTCAATATAGTATAAGCCCTAACCCTAACCCTACCCTAACCCTATACCTAGTATTGACGAAACCAAATTTTTCTTTTAGCCAAACCCTTTTCAAACAAAATTATATTATTGTTACCTTAAAGACTCAAGAATACGTCCTTTCCAGACACAGAATACCCACTGATTTGAATTTACAACAATTATTTTACCAACCAAACATGTTAGAAGTACACACATCGGTCCCTTTCTCTGTGTCAGACTTAACTTTGTTGTCATCTTCTAAATAATGCTGCGAGTGGGGCTAGAGGAAGTGACGTTGTCTGCATCTGCGCAGTGTGACCTGATGCATCCCTTGAAGTGAGACATGGAAAACAGAAATACTGCAAAATAATAATAATATTAATAATATGACTAAACAAGTCAAAATAATGTTATAAAATTTCATTTTGACTCGTTTTGGTCAATGAATATGAATAAACATTTCGCACAGTTTTTCTTTTGTAAACCACATTAAATCTCATTTTAATTTGTCAACAATATTGCATTATACATTTAATTATAGTCATCATCACATGACCAGCATTTATGTTGCGTCTCTTTCGTTTTCGTCACGTGATAAAGGTTCGTTGACTACTAATATTTGTATATATTATGACTAATATTTAGTCATAATTTCCGTTGACGAAAGCAACACTAATAATGAGAACTGATAACCGCTCTATTAACATTTAAAATTTCTTCCAAATTTAAAAGAGAATATCGATCATAGGTTAAGAATGATGAAGCACAATACGTTAGACATCGGGTTAAAACAGACAAACTCAGTGCTGCACTGAGCGACAGATGGCAAGCCACTCACAATGGCGCCATCTTGGATCAGTATATCCAGTATATTCTACTATATTGTTGCTATTCACCTTATTACGCACCACCCACTTTGAATACTTCGGATTTCCGCATTTTGTCATCCGACTTCCGCTAAACTGATACGGCACATCCGGTAACTAGTTCAGTAGTTGTATGATTGTTTATAGCTAGCTATAACTGTGACGAAATGACAAAGAACTTTAATACCGTAAATGTTATAAATTGGGAGCATGATGAAAACTTCTTACGACGATCAAATGGTCTCAAATTGTCCCATCCATCGTCGCTGTTAACAGGGGTAACGTTAGATGATATGAAGAAGTGGCCAGAGGTAACCTAACGTTATATATTTAACTACTTCGTCCTGTCAGAAGGAGTTGATGGAGCAGCAAGGAAAATTATAAAAGTACCGAGGCCTACCAGTATTTACATAGTGAGAAAGTGGGTTGTGTACTGTTACACAGCGAGAGTTTTTTCGTCTTTTTAAAAATGAACATGCAACCAGCCATTCGAGCAGTCCAAACCTCTCAGCGTGGGTGCTGGTTAGTTTTTTGTTTTGTTAACATACACTAAGTTATAAATGTTTAAAAGTATATTAATATGTTTGTGACATACACAGCTGCTGACCATCATCAGACTTAACTATTTTGTATAATATCTTAATTGTACAGTAGAGTAAGGTAAGTGTTACAAGTTACATGTGCCATACAATGAGCAATTCTGTGCCAAGATTGTAGCTAGACTAAAAACCTTTTATTTTAAGTACTGTATATGCTTCCTCGTGTGTCAGATGAGTTTCAGGCAGGCGACCTGCTGCTTTCCACAAGATACTTGCAGCTTTGTAAAGAAGCAGGGATGATAATAATTAGGGTTAAGGATAGGATATTAGGTAATTGGGGTGGGATGTAGAGGGTGTGGGTGAAGACTGTAACTATATTAAATAAGTTATTTTAAATCAGTTGTTTTAAACAAGAGACAGACTGTGTTTTGTGTTTGTAAAATTTCCATATGTTTGTATTTAATTTCCATATGTAATAAACCAAGATGGAATTAACTTGCAAACTTGACATGACTTATTCCTTCAAATCGGAGATTAAAGATAAAAAAGATCAAATTAAGATAAATAAATAAAAACTATTCACATCAGGTAATGTCAGGTGACACTGTAAAGGTTCGTAAAAATAACTATTACAGCAGGTAACTTCTGGTGACTACAGCAAGATCAGGGCCTTGTGGATCTGATCACCCTCACAGTTGTCCACTGCATAACTGGTGGTCATCGATACATCTGTGGAAATAATTAAACATTTTTACATTAGTATTTTAAATATATCATGAGAATAAATATATGATGGGACCCGAACTTAGAACAGTGTGTGTGTGTGTGTGAGAGAGAGATGCATTAGAAAAAAAAACAGTATACAAGTTAGTGTTAGTGTCTTTACACACACACAAGCGACGTTCATCCATTGCCTCAGGTCCTTCTCTTCTTTAGGTGGTTGGTGTAAATCAGGGGTCTCCAACCTTTTTGTGAGTGAGGGCTCCCTGAAGGGATAAAATAGTCTTGAGGGCTACTTGTTTGATATAGGCACACACACACGCACACACACACACACACACACACACAGTTTCAAGTTTTGAAAAATACAACAACAAACTGTAATATAATATTACAGTTTGTTGTTGTATAACAACAAAAAGCCTATATTTTTAGGACAAAAAAACTACGGTAATTATATATTCAATAGTCATATTTAACAATATTACTAATATTGTTAAATATGACTATTGAATATATAATTACCGTAGTTTTTCTGTCCTAAAAAAATAGGCTTTTTTTGTCCTAAAAAATGGGGGGTCGTCTTATATTCGCGATATAGACAAAATCACGGGGGGAAAGGGAGAAAGAACAACGGCATAAATATGAAATAGTGACTGAATGATATACTTTACATACTTGCATGTAAAATTAGAAAAGCAACATGATATCTGTGTTTAACTAAATTAAAACGCTGCTCCTCTGCCGCGCGATACGCAGAGAGAACAAGAGAGGTGCGCGCACGAGACGCAGAGCGAGAGAGAGAGAGACAGAGAGGTGCGCGCGCGCGAGACGAAGAGCGAGAGAGAGAGAGAGGTGCGCGCACGAGACGCAGAAAGAGAGAGATAGAGAGACGTGCCGATTCTATTTTTTTTGAATTATTGAATTATTTTATTATGTTTTAATGGTATATGAAATGTCACCAATAGTTATTTTCTCATTTATGCCATTATCATAAAAAAAATGAAAGATTACAATTCAGACTATTTATAGAACGTGCTCGGCGGGCGACTCAGAGACTCCACGCGGGCACCACGTTGGAGACCTCTGGTGTAAATTGTAAAGTGCACTACAACACTCCGACCGCTTCACAATGTGTTCGTTACATTGTTGGTGCGATTGTTTTTTTAAATACAATTGTTATGCAGCCCTTAACTGATCATATACTACTTCATTTATTTGCGTTCTGTTATCTAGCCACTAGCTTAGGTAATGTTACGTCAGGCCCCTCAGCCGGAAGATGACAAAACGAGCGCAATGGTGGCACCGTTGTTGACATGGAAAATAAGGTGAATAGTAGTACTGAAGCTGTGATTGGTTCATTCAGTCCAACACTGAGAAAATGAACAAGTGTCATGAAAGACAAAATTAAAGAGACATTAAAACTTTAGAGTGAAAAGTTCAAATAAGAGGATTTTGATTAGACTCATTGTTCCTGGCCAGTGGTTGATGTTCATTCTGAAGATGTGTCAGATGGATCGGTTGTTCGTCTCAGTCAGTGTATGGTTGAAGGGGCTCATTTCTCACTGCAGTGGTGGATCGAGCGCACTCAAACACACACAATCCTGACAGTGGCAGAAGACACATGTGCTTTATCAGTAATTTTATGAATACCTTAACCTTAAATCAAGTGTGTCCATAATAGAGGTGGGAATCTTTAGTCACATCACGATCCGATTCCGATTCTGATAGTCACGATAACTGTTGGGAACGTTACTTTAAAAAAGTAATTATAGTTACTCACTACTTGTTCCAAAAAAGAGTTAGTAACTGAATTACTCTATAATAAAAGTAACTCGTTACCAGGGAAAGTAACATTTTGCATTACTGTAAAAAAAAAAAAAAAAAGTTGCTATATGTCAAAGAATTTGTTAGTTTTTTTAGCAGTTTTCACAAGTCAGTTGAAATGAGTAGAACAGACAGGTGTTCGTACATAACTTTCGAGATTTATTGCACATCAACAGACAGCAAGAGTTTTATCCTGCATTCTTTGTAAGAAAAGTGTTTTTGGCCACTAGCTTTGTAGATGCGTGTGTATCACATTACATGCACACATTACATGCACGTTCTTGCATTTGACTTCAATGAATTTAAAGTAGTGCTTATATCTCCACCTTGAGCCGACTTTTCATCGGATTGCTCCTGACTCGCCATTTCTGCTGCTGCTGCTGCGAATCTCTGTGTAGCTGTTGTGTGTGTGTGACTGTGTGAGTTTTTTCGGCGCCGCTGGCGCATGTGTGTAAAAACACAGGCTCTGATTGGCTACCATGAAACACATGACTCTGCCTTAGCCAATCATAATCGCTTATCTCGTTATTAAACCACCTGCTCACTCGCTGTGTGAGCCAGGGGTGCGTTCGGATTGCATATTAAATCAATTCATAGTAACGCACCGCAATTAACGTTCAGTAACGTTAACGGCGTTGTAACGACGGGAAAAGTAATTAGTTAGAATACCCCATTACTGAAAAAATAACGTCGTTACCTAACGCCAGAATAACGCCGTTATTCCAAACACTGGTCACGATCCAATTCCAGATTGATTCTTGATTTAGCTTTCCCCCCCCTTATTAATTAACCAGTTTACTGACTTCAGAATCTTAACAGACAAATTTTAGAACATGATCTTGCATGATCAGACTCACATATCACATATCTCTGTGCATTTTGAAGTAACCGAGGTAGGTGAGATATCAGTCTGCTCCCCGCATTGCTCTTTCTTCTTGACAGGCTTATCTGATGTTAGAAATGGTGCATCTGAGTGCAGAACAGATACATGTCTCTCGCTGTTACAGTCAGAGCATTTGACAGGTGCTTTGCAATTTTTTGCAATATGCTTCGTTGAGTCACAGCATCTGAAGCAGATACGATTATCTTTTAGAAAAGATATACGGTCCTCTATTGGTCTCCCTCTAAAGGTCCTACACTTTTTGAGTGGATGAGGCTTGCGATGAATAGGACAAAGCCTATCTGGACTTTCAGTTCGTTTCTGATACTGTTTAGACTGTAGGTCATACGTCTGTGATGACACCTCTGTTCGATGTACAGTTACAGAACTCCTACCACTGAATTTGTTAGGTTCGACTCTGCTTGATGTTGATTGATTACGAGAAGTGGAGAATTAAAAACTGGGGTCATTCCTTATTTTAGCTTGATTTCTCACAAACTTTGAGAAAAAGGCAAAGGGTGGCAATGCTACCTCATAATCCTCCTTGTATTTGGACCCCTGGACAATCCATTTGTCTTGAAGGCTTATGGGCCATTTTTCTACTATTGGATTAACCCCACGTGGAGTGTCAAGATAAGCCAGGCCTGGAAGATACCCGTCAGCTTTAGCACATTCCAGTTCGAGAAGGATATCTCCTAACTCTCTCAATTTGTGGTTGTCTTTGTTTGACAGTTTTGGTAGATTCTCAATTTTCTTTAGAAGTGCGTTTTCAATCACTTCAGGTGCTCCATAGCACTCCTCTAAACGCTGCCAAGCCATACTGATTATGTATGTATGCACAGACCTTATTCTTTTGACCTGTTCAGAGGAGTCTTTTCCAAGCCATTTCGTCATCAAATCCAACTCCTCTCTGGCTGTTAGATTCAGGTCTCTAGTTGAATTGACAAATGAGGCTTTCCACGCCCAGTAGTTCTCTGGGCAGTCATCAAATTTGAGAAGACCAGAACTGACCATTTCACGTCTGATCAGATATTTGGTTAGATCTGATGAAACTTGTATCTCTGGTACATTATGTGAAGGATTAAATGATGTTCATTTCACATCATTCTAATTTTTTGCCTCTTTTTTACAGAACCAATCTTTTGACTTGTAAAACAGAGATTGTCTACATCTGCATTATGAGGCGCCAGCAGTTTATAGTAAATTTTGCTGTAGCTGGAGGTAATGGTGGCTTAATTTGGTTCCTAATGACTCATCAAGTGGAAGTTCTGTGAAGGATTTTCGTGAGTGCTGTTGTACATACTCACAGGTACGCTGAGCAACATTGACTGGCTGCAGGTCAGGAACTGATTTTACATTGAATTTGCCACTTTCACATTCTTCTTCCTCATATGCTGCTGCTTCAGCTGAAGCGACTGCCGCTGCTCGTTCAACCTGTAGACTGGCTAAACTGACCATCTGCTAGCCGCCTCCCGTCACAGAGGTCAGTTAATTCTCAGCACATAGAAACTTTTTCACCTAGATATCACACTATAGAGACTGTGTCTGTGTAGAAAAAACGAAAAAACGTCCAAACCAAGTTAAGATTAACAATTTAATTGAGGTTCAACAAATAAAAAACAGAAGCAATATGGATAAACAAATGATGAAGATTGTCTTATTGAATATCAGATCCCTTTCTACGAAAACACTTTTTGTAAATAATATGATCACTGATCATAATATAGATGTACTCTGTTTGACAGAAACCTGGCTAAAACCTGATGATTACATTATTTTAAATGAGTCCACCCCCCAAGATCACTGTTATAAACATGAGCCGCGTCTAAAAAGCAAAGGTGGAGGTGTTGCTTCAATTTATAACAACGTTTTCAGGATCTCTCAGAGAGCAGGCTTCAAGTATAACTCGTTTGAAGTAATGGTGCTTCATATAACATTATCCGGAGAAACAAATGTTAATGATAAATCCTCTGTTATGTTTGTACTGGCTACTGTATACAGGCCACCAGGGCACCATACAGACTTTATTAAAGAGTTTGGTGATTTTACATCCGAGTTAGTTCTGGCTGCAGATAAAGTCTTAATAGTTGGTGATTTTAATATCCATGTTGATAATGAAAAAGATGCATTGGGATCAGCATTTATAGACATTCTGAACTCTATTGGTGTTAGACAACACGTTTCAGGACCTACTCATTGTCGAAATCATACTCTAGATTTAATACTGTCGGATGGAATTGATGTTGATGGTGTTGAAATTATTCAGCCAAGTGATGATATCTCAGATCATTATTTAGTTCTGTGCAAACTTCATATAGCCAAAATTGTAAATCCTACTTCTTGTTACAAGTATTGAAGAACCATAACTTCTAACACAAAAGACTGCTTTTTAAGTTATCTTCCTGATGTATCCAAATTCCTTAGCATATCCAAAACCTCAGAACAACTTGATGATGTAACAGAAACTATGGACTCTCTCTTTTCTAGCACTTTAAATACAGTTGCTCCTTTACGCTTAAGGAAGGTTAAGGAAAACAGTTTGACACCATGGTATAATGAGCAAACTCGCACCCTAAAGAGAGCAGCCCGAAAAACTAGAGGTATTTCGTATTGCTTGGTGGGAAAGTAACATATCCTACAGAAAAGCATTAAAAACTGCTAGATCCGATTACTTTTCTTCTCTTTTAGAAGAAAAAAAAACATAACCCCAGGTATTTATTCAATACAGTGGCTAAATTAACGAAAAATAAAGCCTCAACAAGTGTTGACATTTCCCAACATCACAGCAGTAATGACTTTATGAACTACTTTACTTCTAAAATCGATACTATTAGAGATAAAATTGCAACCATTCAGCTGTCAGATACAGTATCACATCAGACAGTGCACTATAGACCCCCTGAGGAACAGTTCCACTCATTCTCTACTATAGGAGAGGAAGAATTGTATAAACTTGTTAAATCATCTAAACCAACAACATGTATGTTAGACCCTATACCATCTAAGCTCCTAAAAGAGGTGCTTCCAGAAGTCATAGATCCTCTTCTGACTATTATTAATTCCTCATTGTCATTAGGATATGTCCCCAAAACCTTCAAACAGGCTGTTATTAAGCCTCTCATCAAAAAACCACAGCTTGACCCCAAAGAACTAGTTAATTATAGACCAATCTCGAATCTCCCTTTTCTGTCCAAGATACTAGAAAAGGTGGTATCCTCACAATTATATTCCTTCTTAGAGAAAAATGGTATATGTGAGGATTTACAGTCAGGATTTAGACCGTATCATAGTACTGAGACTGCTTTCCTTAAAGTTACAAATGATCTGCTCTTATCATCTGATCGTGGGTGTATCTCTCTATTAGTTTTATTGGATCTTAGTGCTGCGTTTGACACAATTGACCACAACATTCTTTTGCATAGACTTGAACACTTTGTTGGCATCAGTGGAAGTGCATTAGCATGGTTTAAATCGTACTTATATGACCGCCATCAGTTCGTAGCAGTGAATGAAGATGTATCATATCGATCACAAGTGCAGTATGGAGTACCTCAAGGCTCAGTACTAGGGCCGCTACTCTTCACGCTTTATATGTTACCCTTGGGAGATATCATCAGGAAACATGGTATTAGCTTTCACTGTTATGCTGATGATACTCAACTCTAAATTTCTTCGCAGCCCGGTGAAACACACAAATTTGAAAAACTAATGGATTGCTTAGTCGATATAAAAAACTGGATGACAAGTAATTTCTTACTGCTAAATTCTGAAAAAACAGAGGTGTTAATTATAGGACCTAAAAACTCCGCTTGTAATAACCTAGAACACTGTCTAAGACTTGATGGTTGCTCTGTCAATTCTTCGTCATCACTTAGGAACCTAGGTGTGCTATTTGATCGCAATCTTTCCTTAGAAAGCCACGTTTCTAGCATTTGTAAAACTGCATTTTTCCATCTCAAAAATATATCTAAATTACGGCCTATGCTCTCAATGTCAAATGCAGAAATGTTAATCCATGCTTTTATGACCTCAAGGTTAGATGATTGTAATGCTTTATTGGGTGGTTGTTCTGCACGCTTAGTAAACAAACTACAGCTAGTCCAAAATGCAGCAGCAAGAGTTCTTACTAGAACCAGGAAGTATGACCATATTAGCCCAATCCTGTCAACCATGGGCGGATCTACAGGGGGGCAAGGGGGGGCAGGTGCCCCCCCACACTAGAGCCTTGCCCCCCCAGCTGCCCCCCTAACTTTAATGATCCAAAAACTGTACTTACAAAAACAACCCACCACTATGTCCAATACATTTACCAAAAGTGAACAATTAAATTTTTAATTTTAAATGTATTATTCGCCCTTCCCCCTCAAATACTTAGTTACGTCCCTGATTTAAACGTGCAGAGTGGCGTTCGCTCAGTCTGGCTCATACACACAGCGAGTCTGCTTCGGTGCGGTGGCCCTGCAACCAGAGACAGAGCTGCCCCGGACAGATCCTCTGAAGGTGAAGTGAGTTTCCCCAGGTGTAGTTTAAACACACGTTTAACTTAAAGTTACATTTGTAATGAATGTATTGTATGCTAAAGACGATTCAGCATCAGCACTAGCGTGTGGTGTTACAAGCAATTCGAAACAGTGAATCATTTTGTGCAGCAATTGATTCAATTGAGTCGAAGCTTTGAAAAAGTTATTTCTCCCATCACTAGCTGGAGGTAGTGATGGCAAAATCGAGGCCTCGTGAACCAATGAAACAGTTGAACCAAATGTGCCATATTGTTTCGAGGCTTCGAATCAATCCGACACCCGTCTCAACGGTGACACCTAGTGGTCACTTGCAGGTGTTGATCTGAAACAACCTTGATGAGCCATTAAAAAAATGTGTTGTTTTTTTATTATTATAATGTTCTAATATGTGAAGCTTGTAACCTATAGGCTCCTCACTGTGCATGTTATTTTGGTCATGAAAAATGAATATTAATAAAAGAAATCAAGCCACAATGTCTCACTTTTTTAGAGATTTTTATTCAAAAATATTAATTTATCTGCTGTGGAAGGACTTAGCCTACTTCTTTTTTTTACAGATAATTTCTCCAGCCTTTGAAAAAATCCTCTCACAAGGGACACTTGTTGCTGGCATACAAAGATATTTTTTTGCAAGGACATACAAATGAGGAAAGATTACTGCTCTCTCTTTCCAGTAAGTTAGTGGATCATGAGTTCTGGGCAAATACGCATCGTTGATGTATTTTTTAACTTCCACTGTGGCATCAGCTGTAGCATTGTGTATCATCTTGGTTTGATGGATGCGAGTATCAAAAAGTTCCCATAAACTGTCCTGTGTTTCTACTGGTGTTGATGTTGATGGTGATGGTGATGATGATGATGATGGGTGTGATGTTGACATTTCCGGGTCTGAATAAAAATGAAAACAGCAATTAGTAACAAATCCTAAACTGACATATGAATATATGAAGGATATATTATATTACATGATTCAGATTACATAACATAACACAGACTGAAACTGCTCACCAGGATTTGTGTTTGAACGCATCAGTGAAGCACACTCCAGTGTGATATGCTTTTCAGCTTCCTGGGCTTTGGCAGCATTTCCAAATGCCACATTTTTGAACCTTGGGTCCAGCAGTGTAGCCAGTGCCAAAGCTCTAAAACTCTCATAACCTCCACATCTGGAGTGCAGACCTTCTTGCAGATGTGAGCCTATGAGCCAAAACAGGAGAAACACATATTTATAATAATGACAATAATATGACAGTTATGGCCAATCACATGGGTAGTATGGTCATTGTGGCCTACCTAATTGAACAGTTGATTCCTGCGTTGCATTTCCTTTTTTCTGTGCAAGCTTGTGCTGCAACATCCTGTACAGTGGTATAAGCTTTGAAGCAGACACTCTCTTTTCCTCTGACATCTCTGTTGTTGCGAGTTTGAATGGTTGCAGTATTGACAATGATTGTTGAATAATGTCATAATCAATACTTGTCAGGGGAGCAGTATCATTGTTTGAGTTGGAAAGTGCAGCAGCCACTGGTTCACGTTGGTCATACAAGCGCTGTAGCATGTCAAATGTGCTGTTCCATCTCGTGTCAACCTCCTGTATGAGTTTTAGAGTTGGTCTTCCCATCAAGCTCTGCATCTCCACAAGCTTGTCCTTTGCTTTGCAGCTGGATCTGAACAACCCCACTATCTTTCTGGCCTTCTGGCGTATTTCATTGATGACTGGGGTTTGATCTAGTGCCTTTTTCACAATCAAATTTAAAGTATGAGCAAAACATGGGACATGGCGAAGGTGGAGTAGCTGGGCACTTAGGATCATGTTAGATGCATTGTCAGTCACCATGCACTGAACTTTGGAGGTTATTCCCCACTCAGCCATTAGCAAGGCTTTAGCCTCCATGAGATGCTGGGCTGTGTGGGTTTGGTAAAACCTCCTTACACCCAGTACAACAGTTGCCATTTTTGCCTCTGGTGTTATGTAATGGCAAGTCACACCAAGATATCCATCCATATTAATGGAGGACCACATGTCAGCTGTAAGGCTAACAAATTCGGCCTTTTGTAGGTCCTCCATTGTCTTCTCCTTGGCTTTGTTGTACTTTTCGCTGACCATTATTTTAAGCACCTTCCGGGATGGGAGGACATAGCTTGGATCAAGCTTGTTCACAAATGCCCTGAATCCCTCATCGTCCACGATGGTGAAGGGCTGCAGATCCTTCACCACCATGTTTATAAGAGCCTCATCCAATTCCCTCTGTCTGACTTTTAAAAGAGAAGACAAAACATACTTTCAGACAAATACATTGGAAAAATACAGCTTCAATTAGTGCACATCTATTAAAAGTATAGCCTACTGGTTCATTATTTGGAAACCTTCCAGTGTTTATAATCAGTGCTTTATATAACTTATAAACTTTATAAACAGTGTCCCAAAAGGTTGTAATTATATTTCAATTATAATTATATCCCAAACAATGCATACCTTGCTTAGATGGCCCAGCAGTGTCAGTAGCAGGCCTAGGTACAGGGGGAATGCCATCCTCTGCACCCTGCAAAATGGCAGGATGAGTGCTCCTCAAATGCCGCATCATGGATGATGTATTGTTGCAGTAGGCTAGCTGCCGATCACAATACACACATCTCACTTTATTTGGGGTTTCTAAATGGAAATGCTCCCACACCACAGATGTACGGCATCTCTTCTGGGGAGCTTCCATTTTATCTATCTATCCAAATCTATCTATCTATATATGAATCGATCTATGTATCTAGATATGTATCTAGAATCTATGTATCTATATATGTATCTATCTATAATATATGTATTTATATATGTATCTGTAATCTATCTATATATGTATCTATCTATTAATCTAGCTGTCTATATATATTTATATCTATGTATCGATTAATGTGTCACTATATGTATACTCTGTCTGTCTCTAGCCTCTCAGTCAATGTGTTGTGTAAATTTAAATGTAAGTCTAAATTGCCTATAACTAATCAAATCGCACTATGTCACTATATCACCAAAAATCCGCTATCTCAAAGTCAAACTCCTCTCACAAAAACCCACAAGGTCAAAATGCGTTTATTTCACTTTTATACAGATGTGCGATTGTGTGGTCTGTTCCCGACCGTTCCAATCAAACGCTGATTTGGCGGACCACACCTGATGAAACAATTAGTGAAACACTTCGAGGCTTCGTTTGGTCATAGTCACGTGACATGGGTGTTTCGAATGTTTTCTAGTCTTGGATTATCATCATTATCCACAGTTATGAACGAGTTTTGTGTTTGGAAAGGGCTCATTTTAGTCCTTTTTCTCTTTGCTGTTGATGGACAGAGATCAGGACCGTGAGTAAATGGGGTTTGAAATAAATAAAAAATAAAGTGTCCTTCTGTTTTAATGTGATTTCTCAAAGTTTGTTTTAAGTCTCTATTATGGAGCCTACTTCTCTTATACATTTAGATGAATGTGTGCTGATTGGACTTCTGACCTTCTATTGAATGTGTTTGTTTCCACAGATCCTTCATGGTGATGTTTTCTGCAGTGATGGAATCTGGCTCTAATGCCAAATTGTGTGTAAGTCTTCTAAAACCCAATGAGAGTCTTTCAATGAACATCTTTCTGGTTGATGACCAGAACCAGACAACACCGCTTGCTCAGCAGAGTTCTTCAACTGCGTTTCATCGTTGTTTTAGTTTCCAGGTCTGTCACAGTGTGGCACATGCAGTGTTTTTTCTTTCCTGTATTAACGTGTTTCTCTACAGGCTTCTCAAGTAGATGGAGAATTAGTGCAGAAAGTGAGGGTGGTACTTCAAGGGAGGTTCTTCAAAATGACTGAAGAGAGGAAAGTCATGTTCGGAAGTTACCTGCCTCTGACCTTCATCCAAACAGACAAACCCAAGGGGAAGTCGTGGCCTAATGGTTAGAGAGTCGGACTTGCAATCAAAGGGTTGTGGGTTCGAGTCTCAGGCCAGCAGGAATTGTGGGTGGGGGGAGTACATGTACAGTTCTCTCTCCACCTTCAATACCACGACTTAGGTGCCCTTGGGCAAGGCACCATAGATAGGCACCAGCATAAATGGCTGCCCACTGCTCCAGGTGTGTGTTCACAGTGTGTGTGTGTGTGTGTGTGTGTGTGTGTTCACTGCTCTGTGTGTGTGCACTTTGGCTGGGTTAAATGCAGAGCACAAATTCTGAGTATGGGACACCATACTTGGCTGAATGTCACGTCACTTTCACTTTTTACTTTCACTTTCATCTACAACCCAGGACAAATGGGTGAGTTACAAATGACCCTTGTATTAATATTAGAAGTGATCAGAACGAGAGTTACGTATGTAACTGCGGTTCAATGAGTTCTGGATGACCGCTAGAGGCAGTGCTTCACACTGGATACTATCTCTCGTTGCAAATGCATAGGTCGAGTCTTATACAAACAATGTCCCTTGTGACCAGGATGACTCGGGGTGCTCCCCTATTTAACCCTGTGACTTCCTGCAGACTGTCCCTACGGAATCTTCTCGCCTGACTCCGAATGACAGAAAGCTCTGCCGGTCATCCAGAACTCCTAGAACCGCAGTTACATACGTAACACTCGTTCTATTTTGTTCTTCCTGACCGCCAGAGGCAGTGCTTCACACTGGATGACTTATACAACAAGGACACAAGGAGGTCCTACTCACCCTTCAGAAGCAGTTGAGGGTCCCGACAGGACAGCTGTTCCAATATTACCGGAAGCAGCCACATTGACCCTGTAGTATCTAGGCATTTGTTGATGACCACGTAGCTGCTTCACAGATGTCACTTAGAAGGACCCCTTTTAATGCAGCCCAAGACGTTGATATGCCTCTTATCGAATGGCATCTCACCCCCAAAGGCACTGGATATTTATTAGATGTGTAAGCGTGGGTGATAACCTCAACTACCCAGTGCGATAATCTCTGCTTTGAGAGGGTTTGACCTCTTTTTGGGCCCCCGTGACTTGAGTTGAGAGACTTGAGAGTTGGTCTGATTGTCAAAAAACTTCTGTGGCCCTCAGATAGGCCCAGAGAGCTCTTACTGGGCACTGCAGTGTGCTTCCACTTTCTTCCAGCGTGTTTGACATCGGAAGATTAAACACTGCCAGATCTATACCCTGGTTTCTAAAAAGGGCAGAAAGCTGCTTGGGGAGAAATGCTGGGTTGGGCCATAACGTCACAACTGAGCCATCTGCGTTCCAACACATACAGGATGTGTTAACTGATAACGCGTGAAGTTCACTCACCCGCTTAGCCGAAGCAATGGCCAAGAGAAACGCTGCCTTCAATGAGATCCACTTCAGATCGCTCTGCTCTAGAGGTTCAAACGGGGGCAATGTAAGAGACTTTAAGACTAGGCCCAGGTCCCATAAAGAAACCCTAATGGCCTGAGGGGGGCGCAGTTGCTGAGCACCTCTAAGAAACTGAGTTACCAAGGCATGAGAACCCAAATGCTGACCATCTATTCTTACGTGATGTGCTGAAATTGCAGCCACATAAACTCTTAAAATAGCAGCTACTCTATTCTTTTCTAATAGTGACTGCCGAAAACGTAAAATCAGAGGAACAGGTCATTGCTCTGGGACCACTGCTTGCTCCCTACACCAATCAGAGAAAAGCTTCCATCGATAGGCATAAGCACTCCTGGTGGAAGGTGCTCTAGAGTTCAATATGGTGTTCTGGACCCCTTGATCGCAGGCTCCAAAGAGTGGTTCCGGCCCCTCAGAGGCCACACACAGAACTGCAGGCGGTCTGGATTCGGGTGCCAAATCTGACCCTCCAACTGCTGGAGGAGATCCTTTCTCCTGGGAAGAGTCCAAGGATCCCCGTGTAGGAGCCTGTACATCACTGGAACCCAATGTCTCCCCGGCCAATTTGGTGCCACTAGCAGCAGCCTGTGGTGCTCTTGAAAAACCCTGTGAACAGTCACCCCAATCATCGGTATCGGGGGAAAGCATAGAGTAACCGATCTGGCCAGGTGTGGGCTTGAGCATCCTGCCCCAGCGGACTGGATTCCTCTGCTAGTGAGAACCAGAGATTGCAGTGGGTCGTTGTCGCTGAGGCAATTAGGTACACTTCAGCCCTTCCACACCACTGCCATATCACCTCTACCACTTCTGGGTTGAGCCTCCACTCTGTTGATGGAATTCTGTGGCACGACAAAAAATCTGGAACCACGTTTAATACCCCTGGAATATGCATTGCTCTGATACTTGCAAAGCGAGGGAAGGTCCAAGTCAGCAGTTCCTGCGATACTTGAAGGGATTGGCTGGACCTGGTGCCCCCTTGATGGTTAATGTGATAAACCACCGATCTGTTGTCCGACCTGACGAGAATATGCCTGCCCTTCAAAAACGAAGTGAGATGCTTCAGAGCTCGGAGAACTGCACGAAGTTCCAGGGTATTTATATTCTTGCCCTTTCCCGAGGAACCCATTGTCCTGTGACTGCTCTGTGTTGCCAGACTGCCCCCCAGCCAGTAAGGGACGCATCGGTCTGGACTATCTCCCTTCTAGAGGGAATCATGCCCAGAACATCCCCCTTGGTCCGATACAATCTGCTCCTCCAAGACTTCAGGGCCCGAAGGCATCGCTGTGTCACCTTGATCAACCTGTTCTTGTGCCAACTGGGGTTCAAGTGGAGACTGTTCACCCATCTTTGAAAGGGGCGCAGTGAAAGGAGGCCCAATGGTATGACTGCCGCTGCTGCCGCCAACTTACCTGTGAGCCTGAGGAAGCACCTGAATGGAAGTCTGGCATGCCTCTGAAACCGTTGAAGGAGTAGTAGTATATTTTCCACTCGTTGTTCTGATGGAGTGGCTTTCATTGACTGTGAGTCCAGTGTGAGACCTAGGAACCCCACAGACTGACTTGGAATTAATCGTCTCTTGCTGAAATTCACAGAAAGGCCCAGTTGAGTAATATGTGCAAGCAGCTGTGTGATTTCTAACACTGCCTGATCCTGAGAGAGGGAGCAAAGGAGCCAGTCGTCCAAGTATGGAAGCACCTATAGCCCTGTGGCTTGGATTGGAGCCAGTGCGGCCCCCATGCACCTGGTGAAGACTCGTTGCAATAGAGAAAGGCCGAATGGGAGGACACGGAATTGATAAACCTGGTCCTGGAATGCAAATCGGAGGAACGGCCTGTGTTGAGGAGCAATTGGAATATGGAAGTAAGCATCCTTTAGGTCTACCGTAGTAAACCAGTGCTGCTGCTTGACCGCCTGAAGAACATCGGTTATGCGAAACATACTAAATGGTAAGATCTTCAGGAACTTGTTGAGGCCGCGAAGGTCGAGTATGGGCCTTACAACACCATCTTTCTTTTTTGAATGAGGAAGTAAATGGAGAAAAACCCACCTAGCCATTCTGACCAATCTACTGGTTCGATGGCACCTTTCTCTAGGAGTTTTGCTATTTCTTGTTTTAAGGCAAGTGAACTGTTGGGGTCTGAGACTACGGTCATCCTGACACCTTTGAAAGCGGGCGGCCACCATCTGAACTGCATCTTGTACCCCTAGGTTAGTGTTGCTATAACCCATGGGTCGGAAGTTGTTGTTTCCCAGTAACTGAGCTGCTGATAAGAAAACCATCCGACGGCCGGCCACCGACCTTCAGGACCTACGTACATGGCCTCTTGCATCCCTGGTGGGCTGTTGGCCAGGTGCTCTAACCCTAGGAGCCTGAAATACTTGCTGACCCCGAGCCCGGGGCCGTGGAGCAGAATTTTCTACACGTGGTGATCTCGGAGGCTGGCCCTTGTGAAGAGCACCTGGGCGTGTTGAAAACGTAGAACGTGGCAGTTCATACCCCGTAGAAGGCTGTCGGTAATTTACATGAGCCTGCGTAACTCTCCTCATGTCAACAAACTGCTGCCTGGTCTGATTCACCTGGACACTACGCTCCAGTGTCTCCTGTGCAGCTGGCCCAAACAGGTGCCCTGGAACTACAGGAAGGTCCCTTAGTGTTCTCTTACATGCCTCAGACAGAGGTGATTGTGCAAGCCAGACTTGACGGCGTGCTTGTGTGAGCATTGACATAAGCCTTCCCAGCTATCTTGTCATGAATGCCACTGCCTGAAGGGAGGCATCACTTAAGTTTTGGTCAAAAGGATCACTCCCTGATGATTGAAGGGACTGAGACAGGGCCAACATGAGATGGGAGAGAGAATTGCCAATGCGACCCATTCGTGCTGCAGTGTTATATGCCTGGATAAGATGATCATCTGTAATCCTGCATTGAGGCCGGGGGCATCGAACATTAGGCCTCAATACCTCCTCTGGAGAAAGAACAAACGAGGCAATAAACGGATCAACCTTAGGCATCTGACCCAAGCCATAAGTGTCTGCATCCTGCATCGCAGCCAATGCCCTGTTTGCACTAGTGGGGTGCATAAGCGACCTAGGGTTAGCCCAGCATCTTTGCAACTCCTCGATATAATCCTTTGATGGTGGAATTATAAGAGGAGAGGGATGCGCTGAACCTCTGAAAAAGCACTAGAAGAGGTTGCCACCGCCGGGGCTGTGTAAAGACCCAAGCGAGCCAATGCAGGCTGAAGAGCTTGCTTCACCAGCTTTTGCTCTGACTGTGGACCTTCTGCCGATCCATGACCAGCTTCCTGGGAGCCATCATGGGAGAATTGGGATTGATGATCAGATATAACCTCCACTTCTCCATCATCATCATCATCATAGAACTGGCTCTGAGAAGCCGCCATTGAAAGGACATCCTCCTCCCCAATGGGTAACTCCTTAGCAGGGCTTTCGACTGAAGACACTAGTCTCCCGCTCGGTTGCAACTTCATAAGCAAAGACTTGATCTGAGCAAACTCAGCCGTCAGCACATCCACCTTCTTCCCTAAAGGGTCTTCCTTGGGTTTTTTTTTACCAGCGGAAGCACTGGTTGAGTAGCACCAGTACCAGCACCAGCGAAAGCACCAGTATTTTTACGCTTACTTGTTGTTTTACGTGGTGGAGGTGGTGGTAGCGACTCTCCCAAAAGCCCTTCCACCATAGTTACCCTCGAAGTCCTCCTCTCCCAAGACATGATGCTACAGTTCATGCAAGCGTCTTCTGTGAGGCCCTGTTTAAGGTGTTCTAGGCCTAAACAGGAAGGGCAGCAGTCATGCCCATCATCCGCCTGGAGAACAGCCATGCACAATGTGCAAGTATGAGGTAACTTTTCCATTCTGGTTCCAGAAGATATTTGGTAGGTCGAGCGGAATCACTCTGACTGTCACTGTCCTAAGCAAGCCTTGCCAGAAAACTTACTAGAGAGAAATTATTTCTATACAATACATTATACACACACCATTATTGAAGTGTACATATAAATATATTAACAAATCCTATACTATAATTAATGCGTGTATATTGTTATATATATACACGAGGCACAAGCTTAATTTCTTTAGTTTTTTTTAACAACTGCTAGCTCTTTCAATAACACAGTAGATGAGTATTGTACCTATTAGTCTAGATACCAATTGCTATACAGAGCGCACACACTCCAAGCGTGGTCTTAACTAACTTAACTTACAGCTGCAAGTTATTATGGTCCTTTCAATGAGCGAAAACACTAAAAACAAAAAACTGAAAACACAACTAGCGACCAACACAATGCCATTTTATATAAGCTACGACCTGCATACATGCACGCGAGAAGATTTTAGGGACAGTCTGCAGGAAGTCACAGGGTTAAATAGGGGAGCACCCTGAGTCATCCTGGTCGCGAGGGATATAGTTTGTATTAGACTCGACCTACAGTATGCATTTGCAACGAGAGATAGTATCCAGTGTGAAGCACTGCCTCTGGCGGTCAGGAAGAACGAAATAGAACTTCTAGTGTAATGGACTTTCTATACCTTCAAGTGCATTATGTAATCCAAGTGAGCTGTTTCTCTTCTGCAGTGAACTTCAGGGTTGTGACCATTGATGCTAAATTTGTTCCTCTTGATCAAATGGTAAAGCCTGAGCTGCTTCTGGTCTTCCAGGGTTTTTTTGTTTAATAGAAGTTGCTTTATGGTATGTTTGTCTTTACAGTACAGTCTAGTGGTGGTGGAGGTGAGAACTTGTTCTGGACCAAGTCTTTGGATACAACACTGGTTTACCTCTACATGTTCTTTGTGGTTTTACTGTTCTTTAGCTTGCATCTTTTTATTCCAAGCTTTTTCTCTCCAAATAGGACAATAATAAGAACCGGATTGGTCAGTGGACAAATGTTTCCTCAACTGGGTGGATATTTCAGCTTTCTCACCAGTTAAACCATGAGGCTCAGGTTGGGATGTATGCTCTGAGCGCTTTTATTGGTGACGTACAATCTCTCAGGATTTTGAGGTGAAAAAGTATGGTAAGTTACCACAGATGATGTGCAATGGGTAGTCTTGATGACTGACTGGGGTCCTAATTTAAAGCCGTGGTTTCTGGTTTAGTTTTACCCAAGTTTGAACTCACCTTGACCACACCACAGATGAACAGTGTAGCAGATGTGGGACTGAAAGTTGAGGCTTGTGCCAAGTAAGAGTAAGCTCTTATATTTTTGACCCTTTGGTTGGTGTTCTTGATCTTGTTCCTTAACCCTTTACTCCCAGATACACGTATGGGCAACCTGTACCTGGTCAAGCGTTGGTGGAAGTGTGTCGTGAGCCGTTCCCGTTTTTCTTTGGTACCTGGTGTGTCTCGTGTGTTACTTAACAAAACCGCTATGGTAGAAGACCACTGTACAGAGCAGGATTAGTTTTTTTCTCCTGCATGTCTACACCTAAATCTGACCACCTTTTGTTCTGCTACCAGATGAACAACACCGGTTGTGCTTCCCTTACTATCAGTACGTCAGAGTTTTTCACCACCAAATTTGAAGAGAACCTGCAAAATTCCTTTCTTGTTAATCTGAATGTCACTGAAGAGGGAACAGGTGAGCAGCTGGCTGATTTGAACCGCTGATTTGTTTGGTGCCTTCTTATATTCCGGTTTCCTCCCAGGTGTAATGATGTCGAAATCCACAACCGTGTTCATTACGTTTGAAGTTGGAAAGGTCTCGTTTTTGGACCTCCCTGGTTTCTTTAACTATGGATCCATGATCAATGCAAAGGCGAGTAAAGCATCTCTTAACTGTCCTCATTGGTTCCCTTTCCTAACCTTTCTATCCCAACAGATCTCTGCATCTTATTTCAACGGGACTCTAATAGCAATGAAGGCAGTCTATCTCCTGGATGTTAGCCAATGGCCCAACAAACTGTTGCTGAATCTGACTACAGTACAAACCTGAACGGAGTGGCTTCTTTCTCCCTCAACACTGCTGATTTCCCTAAAGCTGATCTGACTGTGGTGGTATGATTTGTCTTAATCCTATTCAGAGGTGGAAGGTGATGAATTGCATTTACTTGATACTATAAGTTTTTTTTTTGTCTTCTCGCATGCAGGTTTGTTTTTTGTTTTTTTAAGCAGGATGAAAATTAAGAGACTTGCGTTTTAGACCAAACATTACTGTTTGTAAAATTTTTACAAGTAATTGTAATTTGCATCACTTGAGCAGGGATTGTGTGGTGTTCCTGAATTAATTAACATTTTACTGATTGTTCAATCATTTTTTAAAAAAAAATAGTTCAAAACCTGCTCCAACATGCACCATGTAGTTTACAAAGAAGCCTAAATGATCAGCTGTTTAATTGGGGTTACATCTAAACTGTGCAGGGCTGTGGCACTCCATTATCGCAGTTTGACAACCTTGGTCTATCCCATTTTTGCCTCCCCACTGTTAACATGTAACGGAGTAATTTTTACTGAGTAAATTAAGTGCCCTACTTTATGTAGTAAGTTCATTTTAATGGTACTGGAGCAGAATATTTTCATACTCTTTCCACCTCTGATCCCACTTATATTTAGTTTTTTGTTCTGTTCTTCAGGCAAGTGCAAGAGTTCTTATGGTCCTAAATCGCCCTACTTCAGTACGGAAAGGAAGAATGTGCCGCTTTTCCAAGCTGCTACTGACAACCCAATGTTTACTGAACTGACTATAGAGAAGCTTGAGCAGCCGCTGAAATGTGGGGCGAAGTATCCAGTGACAATCAAGTATTCTTTTGTTGGAGAGACTGGTGACTACAGTGCCGACATCGTCTATATGGTGAGTGGATGCTGGTTTTGATGACTTCACTTGTTAGTTCTTTTTGGCACCTCTTATGCCCCAGTTTGTCTCTTGTCAGGTCTTGTCCAGAGGAGTGATCGTCCTGCATGGATTTCAGACCGTTCAAGCGAGGGCTCTGAATGCACCAAGTGGCACAGTGTCGTTCCAGCTGTCTGTCGGTGTCGATATGGCTCCAGTAGTGCAGATTCTGGCCTTCTGTTTTCTGCCCAGTGAGAATGTGGTTGCTGCTAGTACAGCTTTTGACACTGAAATGTGTTTCCAAAACCAGGTGTGTGGACATCTAGCACCTCTACTTTGTGGGGTGTGGCAGCATGTCCTTCAGCTTAAGCTTGTTCTTGTTCCAGGTGTCTCTGCAGTGTTCTCCCCCTACAGCTGTTCCTAGTGAGGGAAATGTTGGCCTCAGTGCTGTTGATCAGAGCGTCCGGATCATGGAGCCAGGAAGACGTTTGAATGCTGAAGCGGTATCCATGTGCAGTTCATTAGTCTTCTCAGACCTGACATCCTGACATCCAAGTCTCAGAATTTGAGTTATGCAGATGTACCAATTGGACCGACCAAAGCTATTGTAGCATACCAACCATTACTTTGCATGCAACATGTTAGACTATTGTTTGATGGTCCCAGGTGATTCACTGACTTCTGATGCAATCGCTGGTTAAACTTAATTGGATTTGCTCATGCCTCACATGACTCACTAGAATCCAGACCTAGGGTTGGGCTTCCTGAGATTATGTGGGGCGTTATACTACAAACAGCCAATGGGGGCCATCAAAACTTTTTTTTAATGCCTTTTTCTGTCACACGTTTAAACCAGTCTATTACTATTCCAAAATAACTTGCATCAAGGGGAATATACACTAGACAGACAAATAGTCATCCAAACTCTCGTGGTAAATATGTAGGTCTTAAGGAAACTGATAAGAGTTCTAGGTTTGGGGAATTGATGGTGTGTCTAAGGATATGGTGTCTACACCACTTGATGTTAATATACATGCATAGTCCTCCACCAATCAATTTCCGCGTAGCTTGTTGATCTCTATCAAGTCTTAACGGTGTACCAAAGCCAGGTAGGGAAAGACCAAATCAAGTTCAACCAAGTCTCACTGAAACATAACAGACAACTATGTATTCATACAGGTATAGCGTAGAGGCATGGAGTTAATCTAATTTGTTCTTTAGCGATTTCATATTATAGAGGACCATAGTTGGTAGTGGGGGTTTAGATCCTCTTGCACGAACACCGCGTTTAATTCGTCCTCTCGAGCCACGCTTCCTCTTTGTCCTGACAAATCGCTGTTCAGTTGAACGTAGGCATTCCAGGGGAAAATCCGTTGGAGGGGTCCACTGCAGCTGTGTTATTAGGCCCAGCTGAAGTAGTTGATGTCTGCCGTAGGTTATCTTGAATGGCTCAGCGTTTGACAGAAGTAGAGAGACATCGCCAGAAAGAGTTCCAAGTAAGCCATGTTACAATCCATTATTTACATCCAATTGCAGACATTCACACTCGCGATATTCAGATACACAACTTGACACTGTGGGACTGGAATTAAAAAAAAAAAATAACATTGACCAAACAGAGCTGTACCAAAACATGCATCTTATCACATGAAATGTTCTATTCAAGTGTTAGTACCCATATGATATTCTGCTGTTTGAAGCAAGCAGGTCCCATTCAAAGTGGCATTACTGTGTGAGACAACCATCACAGTGGTATATCATTTCACCTCACCAAGTTTAGTCTGTGAAGAGACCCTAAAGCAAATCGATGAAGTGTTCCCCAAGTGAAGTAAACTTCATATGACTTCCCTTGCTGAGGGAGTAGTGAGAATTGAACACCATAGGGATCATATGGACCAAACAGTCCATGCAAGTAGCTCACATCTAACAAGGTTACCTCTGAATCAGGTGTTAACAGACTTCAAAAACCATGCAGGGGACCACTGCATTAGTCGGATCATGGAAGCTGGTCTGAGATGTTGTATTTAACGGGTCGCTAGAGAAAGTATCCAGGGCCACAAAACCAAAAAAAGCTTCCACATTTGCCAGTTTGCTTTTTAAAGGTTACCAACTGTAAACACTGGTTTATGCAAATTGGTCAGCTTTGTATGAAAGAACGTGACAAGGACTGATTAAAAAGGAGTTTTATTTCATAAATCCTATAGCCAGAAATTAAGCACAAAAATCACAAACAGGGAGGCATGTATGTGGTCTCAAATGAGTCACCTGAAAGTGAAAACAGCAAGTCAGCTTGACACGCATGTTCAACCAGGAATTCAGCCAAAAAGCACGAACCATTGAACACATACTTGGCTTATAGTAGTCATACACCTCAACGACTGCTGGCTTGAGATTCTGCACAGCAAGACCCTGTTTCAGTTGTAGCCTGTAGGTCATGGGGACACCCTTAGGAACCTGTGAGACAGGAGGGATGGAGAAGCACATAAGCACACATGAAGGGGAAGATAGAGAACCTACCCTGTGCACATCTCACCCCTTTCAGATACACCAGCACATGGTCATCTCCAGCATCAACCCGCTGCACTAGCGGAGCAAATGAATCTGGTGGGGATCCAAGCTGAGAAGGAAAGTCCATTAATAACTGTAGCAGCTTCAAACATCTTGGGACTTTACAAGTCATCTTCTAACATACGAACCAGTGACGTATCTGCTGTGAAACCTGACAGGAGTTTAATGTCCACAATAACCATGTTTGTAGTTGGTTTTGCACCATTGTATCTGAAGGAGTGAAGAATTTTATAAAAGTCAAGCACTGCAATTTGGCGCATCTACAAAAGACAGCTCAAGGCTGCTCAGAGTTGGTAGAAGTTGAATTTGTGCAGCTATTCCAACCATATACTTTATTAGGGGCTAAAGTGGATCAGAACTACATTTGGACTGGCTTTGTGAAATGGTCAGAGAATTGAAAAGTGGTTCTTACGTCACAGTGATGTTCAGCAGGAGATCAGATCCAGGCACTTTGCAGTCTCTTGCCACCTTCACTTCAACACCAAGTGTACTGGAAACTCGAATGGGTGTTGGGACGTTGTAGAAACATGTAACCTGGGGATAATAAAAAACCCACCCACACTAATAAATACACGTACACTATGACCGAACAGGGACAAGCATAGAAGTTAAGCATGTGAAGTTTACGACCTGCACAGACACACAGGTGGAGCCTGTCGCTCGAACACTATATCTGCCAGGAATGTTCTTCAGCTGCTTCTCCTGATACAGCAGCCTGTTGTCCCGATTCACGTCAAAGTTATACACCTCTCCTGCCACAGAGGACTGTAAAGTAACAGTGCTGGAGCCCTCCAGGCTGAACACTTTAGCGGCGAACAGAGACAGAGCATGAAGAGCCACCACAGTGTCCTAAAAATAAACACCAGATTTAAAAAAAAAAAAAAAAAAAAAAAAAAAGCCTCCGATATCATTTGTGCTCATGTTTGGTGGCCAGAGTTACCTGGGTGGAGGAAAAGCCTCCATAAGGGTTCTGCTGGGCCACAAGCCAGTTGACAATGCGGTTAGCATAGCTCAGATCAGTGGTCGTGAGAGGCTGTACAGAGAGAACCGCTAGCAGCACATACGAGCTGATCTCCACCGCCAGAGTGTCACCAGATGACGTCTGAGACCAGTGGAGCTTGTTTCCTTAGGACAAGAGAGGACATAAAGTTGATGCCAAAGAACCTGAACATCAAGAGACTAGTGAACCTCACCTTCAGAAATGGCAATGTTCTTCAAGGCAGTTAAAAGCCGTGCTCGAGTGCTGGTCTCTCCAGCCAGACTGAAGGTGTAGGCAAGCAGAGCCGTCGTGTAAGTGTTTCCTAGGTTCCCAGCGACAGGCCTCAAGCAAGACAGAGCATTGGTGATGACCGGATCCTGAAAGCAAAGCAGAAAGGGTCACTACACCAGTGGTTCCAAACAAAAGTCTCTGGAGGCCATTTAAGACATGGAAAACATGCAATGTTGAGGGGTCTCCATGAATTACTGGACTACACAAATCAAAGGGCAAGGAGCTTGTATAAACAACTAGCAGGCATGTTTTACCGTGACAAGGACGCCCATTTCAAGGAGTGATGCAACAACGTAGCCTGTCATGGTCACATTATCACCTACACCACCCTAAAAACGGAGCAGCATGATGCTTTAGGTCAGACGTAGACTTAAGATCAGTTACAACACATTTAAAGAAACATTATGCACCTTCATATCAATGTGGTACAGAGTTCCCTCTTGCATGAAACAGCCATCTGAACCCTGCTTGCTGATCAACCAATCCTGTGCGCTCTGGAGGACACTGGGATCAATGAAGATGAAACGCCTTGCTAGGCCAAAAGTCCTCATGACGAAGGTGGTCAACCTGGCCATGAAAAGTTGCATTACAACCCAATTCAACGATGCATAAAAGGAAAAGACTGAAACGCACCATGTATTGGAAGCATCATAGCCAAATGTGCTGTATGAACCATCACCGTGCCTGTAGTTTAGCTGTCCTTGGTATCCTGTTCAAGTCAAAAAAAAAAAAACCTTGGTCAGGATTCACATTACACCAAATGAACTCCGAGGAGTAGGACTTGTAGGATTCAGTCATCTGTACCGCTCTGAAGGTAACCAGTGGCAGTCTGTCGGATGGTTGGGGTGAGCTGCGCAGTGCCTTCCAGGTACTGCAGGATGTAGATATTGGGAGCAAGAATTATCATATTTTGTTCTCCACAGCCAGAGGGCATCTGTAGCAAGCCATCAAGATTATTTAGCGCACGACCCATTAGGTCCCCTAAGAAAGGAAGAAAACTAAGTGCCGCCTGAATCCAGTTATTTTGCTGAAAGGGTCCAATTCAGTAAGGGGGAAGTTTACCAAGGACTGAAACTGAGCATTTGGCAGATCCCGGAATCACATTTGTTGGAAATGTCAGAGATAGGTCTTCTGAAAGGACACTCCCTGTGGACAAAACCGAACAGATCAGCAGAGAGCCCTACAGTTTGCTGGTAGAGTAAGAATGCATTTAGAAAGTCACTGAGTGCAAACAAACCCTTTGGACAAAGTAACCAACTCTGGGTGAAGATCCTTTCAACTCCTTCAGGCTATAAAGAGAGCAGAAGTGCACCAAATCAGTAAAACTGCATAAGCTCCATGATCAAACTCCAGAATGGTTAATGCTTACCAGAACAAGTAGACTTTCAGTAACAATGTCAACGCGTCCTCTTGTTGGCACGGTCACAACTTCAGTGCCACATCGAACCTGGGACTGATCAGCCTGAGCACTGACAGTCACATTTACAGATCCTATAATGCAGACGGGAAGTGAGCAACCAATTCATACTCCATTTAGAAGACAAACCATGAAAAACTGACCAAGGACCGATGCGGAGAGAATCCATTTAAATGTCTTTCTCCCACTGGCACAGAGACAGGATGAATACGGATCATTAAAAGGTCGAAGACTGAAGTCAGAGGAAGCAGCTGGAGTCACTTTAACCTGCCAATAAACCATATTATTAGTGCACAGTAAAGAGGTCTCTACAGATCCATTTAGGGGTGAGATTGACATAGTTTCTAAGATGGAGTTCTTGCACAGTTAATTTTGCTGGCTTAGGCCTGACAGGGACAGTCTACTGAAGTTTCCATATGTAGTATGGTGGTCGGTCCATAACAGTGACAATCATGTACTGAAATTCTGGCACATGATACTGCTTAATTTTGACTCTGCAATACTCGTGCAAGGTGGCCCAGTTTTAAATGGCCAATTGTGACAGTTACAACAGGCTACAGCTTAACATGAAAGTTCAAAGCAAGGCGATACGAAGCCTGCACACACCAAAAAAAAAAAAAAAAAAAAAAAACCCACACAACATTAGTGAATACGGACCATGATGCACTTGGACAGATAGTTGAAGACCGTGGCCTTCAGCTCAAAAGACTCTCCACGGATGATGGAGTAAGGCAGGGAGAGCTCCAGGAAGAAGGGCTGGAAGACCGTCAGCTGAACAGGAGGAGCCAAGCCAAAACCTTTGGAGGACACACAGAACGCCTCGGTCTCCCATGTGGTTATGGTGTCAGGAACTTTCAGATTAACTCTTGTGGATCCAGTGTTTCTGAAAAGCACACACACACTATATAGAAACGAACATGGACCAGGAGGGGTAAATGGAGCCCTTTAGATCACTGGCAGACTCATTCCTGGAGGGCCACAGCCCAGCAGAGTTCAGATTCAACCAAAACACCCTGAACAATTCAGCAGAACAAGTCCTACAGGCTAATTTGAAGCCAACATGGCATGCATTGGGGCAATGTTTGGAACTTAACAGTTTGACACCTGCTTTACGCCTAGTCCACATGAACTACGATTTATCCTCCATTTAAAATTTAATCCACATGAAAATGCAAAGACTGACGCACAGTCAAGAATACCAAACTAGCAGGTGGCATACAGCCTGACCCTAAAGCCAGTTTACATGGGGCAAGTCTGTAACTGCACTTACAGTGCACTTATTTCCTCTGGCCAGTGCTGTCCAACCAGTGAAACTGGACAATCTGAAAATGTTCACCTTTGCAGTAGTTTAAGGCTCCATTTGGAACCAGATATTGCATGTGTGTGAACAAGTGGCCAAACCACAGAAAAAGCTGTGTGGGTGGACAGGCCCTGGTGATGGGGAGTCATTTTGTGGAAACAAGGTTCTTCACTGACCCCACTTGAGAAAGCTGCCAGATCCAGGTTTCCGGAAAATAAGTCCTGACCGTCACATCAAAAGAACCTCCAGCACCCTCACCTCCGATGTCCTTTAATGCAGAAGCCATTTGAAAGGCTACAGGACGAGGAACTGAAAAAAAATAAAAAAATAAAATAGCCAGGACTGCAACAACCAACTGGGTCTTGTTAAATTCAATATACATTAGATAAATAAGGGCCATGCACCAGGCTATCCTATAGTTAAAAAGAACACCCTAAGAGACTTACAACCAAAGTTGCGATAGTAATTCAGGCCTCTGTAGGTCAGGCAGTTAGGTTCTTTGACCGGAAGATTTGTTGCAAGCTTCATCCCCACACTCTGTCAAAGACAAGCATAAAGATGCATTTGAAGAAATCAATCAGTATTCAGCTACTTAAGGACTGCAAACAATTTCCAACCTGGAAAGCTTCGTAAGCTTGGTCTGTAAGAACATCTCGACGGGGTCTAACATTCAGGCACTCCTGTTCATCCTCAACAGGAAATGGATAATAGGATTGAGATCGTACTGGGAGCAGGTTGAACACCTAAAAACATGGAAGGGGAGAGAAGTGTCAGGTCAAACACACCTCACTGAGCAGTTTAAGATACAAGTATCTAATAAAGCCTTGTACTGTAGATACGGTAGTTTGACATGGCAAATATTACCTTGCAGCAATTGCTTTGGTTGGTCTAATTCTGTGGTTCCCGAAACCAGTCCTGGAGTACCCCCAACATTGCACATTTTCTTAGTCAAACACACCTGATTCTACTCCGCTCATTATCACATGGGTTAATGAGCTGGTGAGTTGAATCAGATGGGTTTGATTAGGGAGACAAAGAAAATGTGCAGTGTTGGGGGTACTCCAGGACAGGTTTGGGAACAGCTGGTCTAATTGATCCAACTGCAAAACCTGGATGTCAAAAAGTATGACTAATGAACTGCGCATGGATACCGCTTCAGCATTCAAACGTCTTCCCGGCTCCATGATCCGAACACTCTGATCAACAGCACTGAGGCCACACAGGGATCCTGCTTGAGCAGAAACAGTCAAAACATTTCCCTCACTAGGAACAGCTGTAGGGGGAGAAAACTGCAGAGACACCTGGAACAAGAACAAGCTCAAGCTGAAGGACATGCTGCCACACCCCACAAAGTAGAGGTGCTAGATGTCCACACACCTGGTTTTGGAAACACATTTCAGTGTCAAAAGCTGCACTAGCAGCAACCACATTCTCACTCGGCAGAACACAGAAGGCCAGAATCTGCACTACTGGAGCCATATCGACACTGACAGACAGCTGGAACGACACTGTGCCACTTGGTGCATTCAGGGCCCTCACTTGAACGGTCTGAAATCCATGCAGGATGATCACTCCTTTGGACAAGACCTGACAAGAGACAGACTGGGGCATAAGAGGTGCCAAAAAGAGAACTAACAAGTGCGGTCATCAAAACCAGCATCCACTCACCATATAGACGATGTCGGCACTGTAGTCACCAGTCTCTCCAACAAAAGAATATTTGATTTTCACTGGATAATTGGCACCACATTTCAGTGGCTGCTCAAGCTTGTCGATAGTCAGTTCACTAAACGTTGGGTTGTCAGTAGCAGTTTGGAAAAGCGGCACATTCCTCGTTTCCGTACTGAAGTAGGGCGATTTAGAATCATAAAAATCCTGTGATGTTGCACTTGCCTGAAGGAACGGGTTAATAGAATTAGTTTCTTGCAGAAGTCAGTTTATAAAAAAAAAAAACCCTTTCGTACCATCAGATTCAGACCAGCTTTAGGGAAATCAGCAGTGTTGAGGGAGAAAGAAGCCACTCCGTTCAGGTTCGTAGTCCGATTCAGCAGCAGTTTGTAGGGCCATTGACTAACATCCAGGAGATAGACTGCCTTCCTTGCTATTGGAGTCCCATTGAAATAAGATGCAGAGATCTGTTGGGATAGAGCGGTTAGGAAAGGGAACCAATGAGGACGGTCGAAGAGATGAAGCGTTATTCACCTTCCCATTAAGGATTGATCCATAGTTAAAGAAACCTGGGAGGTCCAAAAACGAGACCTTGCCAACTTCAAACGTAATTAAGACGGTTGTGGATTTTGACATCACTACATCTGGGAGAACAAAAAGGCACCAAATAAGAATGTTCAAGTCAGTGTTAGTTGACAGGGATTTGGGACCAAGCATTTTCATCCAGAAAGGCTAAGATTAAGTCTGTCAACCCGATAAGACTTGTATGACTAATGGGATTAAGTCACTGCATTAGTCAACTTCTAGTCACCAACATTTTCTGTCTCAAGTCATTCTCTTCAGGCCAAATCAATTTAGCGCATAAATTTGAATCAAGGACTGAATTTGCAAAAACTCAAATGAGTTTTCCTTTTTGGGTGTACTATCCCTTTGACAGTAGTGAAAATGCAGCAACTTTATATCTGAAAAGCAGAATAAAGACAAATACAGAAGCATTACAAATTAGACTCCTTTTTCAGATCAAGTAGGAGTACTTAATTTAACATACGTTGTTATGATGACGGGGATAGATAAGAACGCAGTCCCTTTAAGACGGTAGGCATGCAATATTGACATGTTCAGTTTATCCACCCAATCACGGTCATTTAATTCTATAAACCATTAAATGAAAGACATTTGGACTGCAGTGTCTTGGAGGGCGGATCATGTGCGGTATAGGATAACTAAAGTGGAGTGTGTCAGATAGCACTTCTAGCAGTGTGATTCTGCCCATCCGGTCTTAATGGCATTAGCACCCAAAAGGTTAGGGTTGAGGTGTGTGAATTAAGTGGTTAGTTCACATTCTTCCACTGCTGCCATACGGAGACTAGATCTAAACCACCCCCCCCCCACCAAAAAAAAAAAAAAAAAAGAATATATATATATATATATATATTATATATATATATATATATATATATATATATATATATATATATATATACACACAAAACAGCCAGGTGCTCACCTGTTCCCTCTTCAGTGACATTCACTTTAACAAGGAAGGAAATTTGCAGGTTCTCTTCGAATTTGGTGGTGAAAAACTCTGACGTACTGATAGTAAGGGAAGCACAACCGGTGTTGTTCATCTGGTAGCAGAACAAGGTGGCAAGATTCAGGTGTAGACATGCAGGAGAAAAAAAAAAAAAAAAAAAACCCTGCTCTGTACAGTGGTCTCCTACCATAGCGGTTTTGTTAAGACACACACGAGACACACCAGGTACCACAAAACTGGAACGGCTCACGACACACTTCCACCAATGCTTGACCAGGTACAGGTTGCCCATACGTGTATCTGGGAGTAAAGGGTTAAGGAACAAGTTCACCAACCAAAAAGTCAAGAATATAAGAGCTCACACTTACTTGGCACAAGCCTCAACTTTCAGTCCCACATCTCCCACACTGTACATCTGTGGTGTGGTCAAGGTGACGTCAAACTTGGGTAAAACTAAACCAGAAACCAAGGCTTTAAATTAGGACCCCAGTCAGTCATCAAGACTACCCATTGCACATCATGTGTGGTAACTTACCATACTTTTTCACCTCAAAATCCTGAGAGATTGTACGGTCACCAATAAAAGCCCTCAGAGCATACATCCCAACCTGAGCCTCAGGGTTTAACTGGTGAGAAAGCTGCAATATCCACCCAGTCGAGGAAACATTTGTCCACTGACCAATCCGGTTCTTATTATGGTCCTATTTGGAGGGAAAAAGCTTTGAATATGATGCAAGCCCAAGAAAGAACAGTAAATCCCCAAAGAACATGTAGAGGTAAACCAGTGTTGTATCTATCCAAAGACTTGGTCCAGAACAAGTTCTCACCTCCACCACCACTAGACTGTACTGTAAAGACAAACATAACATTAGGCAACTTAAAAAAAAAAAAAAAAAAACCCGGAAGACCAGAAGCAGCTCAGGCTTTACCATTTGATCAAGAGGAACAAATTTAGCATCCATGGTCAGAACCCTGAAGTTCACTGCAGAAGAGAAACAGCTCACTTGGATTACATAATGCACTTGAAGGTGTACGAAGTCGGTTACACTACAAGTTCTGATCAATTCTAATATTAATACAAGGGTGTAGCTCACCCATTTGTCCTGGGTTGTAGATGGGTTTGTCTGTTTGGATGAAGGTCAGAGGCAGGTAACTTCTGAACATGACTTTCCTCTCTTCAGTCATTTTGAAGAACCTTCCCTGAAGTACCACCCTCACTTTCTGCACTAATTCTCCATCTACTTGGGGAGCCTGTAGAGAAACACTTTAATACAGGAAGGAAAAAAACACTGCATGTGCCTCACTGAGACAGACCTGGAAACTAAAACAACTGTGAAACACGGTTGAAGATCTCCGCTGCGCAAGTGGTGTGGTCTGGTTGTGGTCATCAACCAGAAAGATGTTCATTGAAAGGCTCTCATTGGGTTTTAGAAGACTTGCACACAATTTGGCATTAGAGCCAGATTCCATCACTGCAGAAAACATCACCAAGAAGGATCTGTGGAAACAAACACACTCAGAAGTCATAAGTCAGATCAGTACACATGCATATAAATGTATAAGAGATAGGTTCCATAGACACTTAAACTGAGAAGGTCACATTAAAACAAAGACACTTTATTTTTCATTTCAAACCCCATTTACTCACGGTCCTGATCTCTGTCCACCAACAGCAAAGAGAAAAAGGACTAAAACGAGCCCCTTCCAAACACATAACTCCTTCACAGCCATGAAGAGCAATCAGCCAAGACTTGACTTGATTTCAGAAACACTGCAAACCTTTAACAAGCTCCACAGTTACTCTCAATCAGCTGCACTGTTGGCAGCGATATTTAAACACACTTAATTGGAGGAATTCATTTATTAGCTGATTGCCTGATTAACTGATTGAACCAGTTAATTTGTAAAATGATTCACTGTCATGCTGTTGACGCCTGCTGGTCAAAACTGTATTTCAGTACAAGAACTGGCCAAACATGCATCAAACATACATATGTATCATGCATCAAATGCCTTTTACAACCATTGGAAAACATTGTATTGATAGTGTACTTTTAAAATACAATTTACAAATCATCAAATACTAGGGGTGTGACGAGACAAGACACGAGACTGGGTTCACGAGAACGAGATGAGATAAATAAAAATAAATAAATAAATTAGGGGATTTTGAAATCATCTTGTATCTAATTTAATAAATTTTATGCAGTAATAAACAACATGTAAATGCTGCAGGCTACAATATCAACTGAAAGACAAGTAGTTTCACAAAAAGTATAATAAACAACACAAATATCCCCTTAAAGTGGAGGTGAAACAGTCAATTTTGTTATTTAGTGAACTGATTTCTACTTTAATATTAATTTAATTTATCCTTTATCTTTTAATAATTGAAAATTAAGCTAACTTATTTTTTTTTTTGTCAAACCAAGGGGATTTACTATTAAGATAAAAACTGGAAGAAATGTTGTGTGATTAATGCTTTAAAAATAATGTTTGTTTCATTTTTGTAGTAGTAGAAGTAGTAGTAGGCTAAGTAAAGGTGCTGGTCATATGATTAGAATATCATCAAAAAGTTGATTTATTTCACTAATTCCATTCAAAAAGTGAAACTTGTATATTATATTCATTCATTACACACAGACAGATATATTTCAAATGTTTATTTCTTTTAATTTTGATCCTTATTATTGATAATTAAGAGGGCTTTTACACTTGGCTCGTTTGCTGCGGTCCGAGCCCGAGCGTGATTGTTCCCGGCGCCGCCCGCAGTGTTGGTCTGCTTTCACAATCAATAGTTGTATCAAACCCAGGTGTGTTTGCGTGGGTACTTTACTTCCTGAACAGGTGCGCACCCGAGTCCGTGTTGCTTGCACATTCATGTGAACCGCGCCACAGTTTGGGAGCAACCGAACTCAGACCACCTTCTCCAGGTATTCTTGGGTTCGCTACCTCAGTGGGCACCAGGGTCCAATGACAGCGTTCACATTAGCGATTTTTCATGCGAACCGAACCGTGCCCCGTTGCACACTAAACTGCCAGTGTGAAAGCCCCTTAAGGAAAGTCCCAAATTCAGTATCTCAGAAAATGTGAATATTGTGAAAAGGTTCAATATTGAAGACACCTGGAGCCACACTCTAATCAGCTAATTAACTCAAAACACCTGCAAAGCCTTTAAATGGTCTCTCAGTCTAGATCTGTAGGCTACACCATCATGGGGAAGACTGCTGACTTGACAGTTGTTCAAAGACGACCATTGACCCTGGAGAGGATTGTGAAACAAAACCCATTAAAATGTGGTGGAGATTCAAAAGAGTGGACTGCAGCTTCAAGAACCACTACACACGTATGCAAGACATTTCAGCTGTCACATTCCTTGTGTCAATCCACTCTTGAACAACAGACAGCATCAGAAGAGTCTAAAGACAAAAAGGACTGGACTGCTGCTGAGTGGTCAAAAGTTATGTTCTCTGATGAAAGTAAATTTACCATTTCGTTTGGAAATCAGGGTCCCAGAGTCTGGAGGAAGAGAGGAGAGGCACACAATCCACATTGCTTGAGGTCCAGTGTAAAGTTTCCACAGTCAGTGATGGTTTGGGGTGCCATGTCATCTGCTGGTGTTGGTCCACTGTGTTTTCTGAGGTCTAAGGTCAACGCAGCCGTATACCAGGAAGTTTTAGAGCACTTCATGCTTCCTGCTGCTGACCAACTTTATGGAGATGCAGATTTCATTTTCCAAAAGGACTTGGCAACCGCACACAGTGCCAAAGCTACCAGTACCTGGTTTAAGGACCATGGTATCCCTGTTCTTAATTGGCCAGCAAACTCGCCTGACCTTGTGAAGAGGAAGATGTGATATGTCAGACCCAAGAATGCAGAAGAGCTGAAGGCTACTATCAGAGCAACCTGGGCTCTCATAACACCTGAGCAGTGCCACAGACTGATCGACTCCATGCCACGCCGCATTGCTGCAGTAATCTAGGCAAAAGGAGCCCCAACTAAGTATTGAGTGCTGTGCATGCTCATACTTTTCATCTTCATACTTTTCAGTTGGACTCTCAGAGCAGTTTTGAAAACTTTTTTCGTGTGTTTCTGCCCTGATTTAGTGAGACGGCAGACGCTGAAATCAACGCGAGCATTCTGTCTGCTATGTAGTGTTTTGGGTTTGAGTACAAACACATGTTAATGGAATAAAACGTTCTCACTGTACATGGTTGCGGTCTATCTGTGCATTCCAGGAGTATGCAGCACAGCAAAATAAGTGAAAGTGGCAGCACATTGTTCATGGTAAAAATGCCACCCCCTGAGCAGCATTAAGCCATCTTGGTAGATGCACCCAATTACTTATTTTAATTTTGAAACCTCTTCATTTAGGTACAATGGTGCAAAACCAACTACGAACATGGTTATTGTGAATATTAAACTCCTGTCAGGTTTCACCGCAGATACGTCACTGGTTCGTATGTTTTAAGATGACTTGTATGTAAAGTCCCAAGATGCTTAAAGCTGCTTCCGATATTAAACCATTTTTCCTCTCAGCTTAGATCTCCACCAGATTCATTTGCTCCACTAGTGCAGCGGGTTGATGCTGGAGATGACCATGTGCTGGTGTATCTGAAAGGGGTGAGATGTGCGCAGGGTAGGTTCTCTACCTGCCCCTTCATGTGTGCTTATGTGCTTCTCCGTCCCTTCTGTCTTGCAGGTTCCTAAGGATGTCCCCATGACCTACAGTCTACAACTGAAACAGGGTCTTGCAGTGCAGGATCTCAAGCCAGCAGTAATTGAGGTGTATGACTACTATCAGCCAAGTATGTGTTTTTGCTAACTCGTGCTTGTTGAATTCCCTGTTATATGCCTCCCTGTCCATGATCGTGCTTCATTTCTGGCTATAGGATGCATGAATAAACTCTTAACTAGTCATTGTTTGCCTCTTTCACTGCCACTTGCAGTTCACTTGCAGTATGTGTGGGGGTTATTATTATTATTATTTTTTTTTTAAAGCTTGTACAAATTTTGTCTTTTTGCATAATCCAGTTTAACTACGTACCAAATGCAGTTTCATGCCATAATGAAATCAGAATACTTTACCATAAAGTAGCACTGCAGCTGTGATTGGTTCATTCAGTCCAATACTGAAAGTTAAGTGTCATGGATGAAATTAAAGGTGTGTGGGTTGTTGTTTTTTTAAGACCAATGTATCTGATCAGTGGCTGGTTCTTCTTTTTGAAGATGTGTCCGATGGATCGGGTGTTTGTTTCAGTCCGTGAACAGCTTAGGTGGCAATTTCTCACTGCAGTGGTGAAACACACTCACACTCTCTTGACCGTGGACAACATGTGCTTCATTAATTTGACTAATTCTGAAACATTAAATCAAGTGTGCAAAATAAATTTGGTCCAATCAATTTTCTATAGTCTGATTCAGTAAATGCCTCATTCAACCGCTCCAAGCATAGAGACACGCCTGCCATCTTACAACAGTCAACTTTGTAATTTACTAAAATATTTGAAGATGCCACAGTTCTGTGAACAGATTATTGTAAAAACTGCAGGGATTTAAATTCTTGATTAAAAAAGAGAAACCTTTCACAGGTGACAATGCCAGTTGAATATTCCTTATGGCGAATGACCTCAAGTTGACCTTTCCAATATTGTGGATGGCTTGCGTGTATTAGCCCATAGATTCACTAATGAGGCATCTACGCATACATATGCATGCAACCTTTAGCCAAAAAAAACAATGATTAATGCAAATATTGCAGCTTTGGCGGTACACTGGGAAGGAGGCCAGATGTAAAGTAGTCCTTTCTCTTTGGAGTGTTTCATTGCGAAAACAAAAATACTTTGTTTGGCCATCCAAAAGAGGACATGACTAGAAATCAGTGGTTAAGCTGTTTTTACAACACTGTTCCAGAACAGTTCAACCCAAATATTCAAATGTGTGCAGTACATTTTGTAGAGGACAATTTCCTGATCCTAAGAGATTAGGCAAGGCAAGGCAAGGCAAGTTTATTTATATAGCACATTTCGTACACAATGGTAATTCAAAGTGCTTTACATAAAAGAAAGTAAAATAATAATGAAGAAAAACAATAACAAGAATAAAACAAGCAATTTGATTAAAATGATTAAAAATTTAATTAATTAAAATGAATTTAAAACAGTTAGAAAATGATTTTACATAAAATAAAATACAAAAAAAAAAAAACAGTGAAAATATATATTGTAATCAGTTCGGACATTGCACAGTGCTCATTCAATAAAAGCACAGCTAAACAGATGAGTTTTAAGTCTAGATTTAAATGTGACTAGTGTTTTAGCACATCTGATCTCTTCTGGAAGCTGATTCCAACTGCGGGCGGCATAGTAACTAAAGGAGGACTCCCCTTGTTTTGTGTGAACCCTTGGTATTTCTAACTGACTCGATCTTAATGATCTGAGTGCTCTGTTAGGCTTATATTCAGTGAGCATATCTGAAATATATTTCGGGCCTAGATCATTTAGTGACTTAAATACTAGTAAAAGTACTTTAAAATCAATCCTAAATGTAACTGGAAGCCAGTGTAAGGACCTGAGGACTGGTGTGATATGCTCAGATTTTCTGGTTCTAGTCAGAATCCTGGCAACAGCGTTCTGGATGAGCTGCAGCTGTCTAATGGTCTTTTTGGGAAGGCCGGTGAGGAGCCCATTACAATAGTCCACCCTGCTGGTGATAAAGGCATGAACAATTTTCTCCAAGTCTTGGCTGGAAACAAAAGATCTAATTCTTGCAATGTTTTTTAAATGATAGTATGCTGATTTAGTTACTGCTTTGACATGACTACTGAAACTAAGGTCTGTCTCCAGAATCACACCAAGATTCCTGACATGATTTTTAGTTGTTTGACCCCTAGAGCTAAGGTATGCATTCACCTTGAACACTTCATCTTTGTTTGCAAATGCAATGACTTCAGTTCTTTCCTTGTTTAACTGAAGAAAGTTCTGGCACATCCAACTAATAATTTCATCAATGCATTGGCATAGGGAGTCAATTGGGCTGTAGTCATTTGGAGATAAGGCTAGGTAAATCTGGGTATCATCAGCATAGCTGTGATAGGCAATTTGGTTCTTTCTCATTATTTGACTTAGTGGGAGCATATACAGGCTAAACAAGAGTGGTGCAAGAATTGACCCTTGTGGGACTCCGCATGTCATGGACGTCCACTTAGACTTATGCTCTCCTAGACTCACATAATAGCCTCTCCCTTCTAAGTATGACCTGAACCATTTGAGTACCATCCCAGAAAGCCCGACCCAGTTTTCCAGTCTCTCTAGTAGCATGTTATGATCGACATTGTCAAACGCAGCACTGAGATCTAGCAATACCAGCACCGATATTTTGCCAGAGTCACAATTTAAGCGAATATCATTTATTATCTTAATGAGTGCTGCCTCTGTGCTGTGATGCGGTCGAAAACCAGATTGAAAATTGTCCAGGTATCCATTTGAGTTTAAGTATTTGTTCAGCTGATTAAAAACGACCTTTTCTATAATTTTACCTATAAAAGGAAGATTAGATATTGGTCTAGAATTTTTTCAACTGCATTTTTTAAGGAGTTTGGAAATGTCCCAGAAAGAAGTGAGGCGTTCACCACTTCTAAAAGATCTGCTTCTAAGCAGTTAACCACATTTTTGAAAAAAGAAGTGGGAAGTGTGTCAAGATAGCAGGTTGACGATTTTAGGTGCTGCTCTATGTCTTCCAGAATTTTGCTATCAATTGCTTCAAAAATCAACATAGTATCTTTTTGATATTGTGGCCTAATCTGTCTGACCTCTTGAGGATGTGCTAATCACCTTCCTGATATTGATGATCTTCTCAGAAAAGAAGGATGCAAACTCATTGCATTTGCTGTCTGATAGCATTTCACTGGGAATCTGACTTGGGGGGGTTTGTCAGTCTCTCAACGGTGGCAAAAAGAGTACGAGTGTTATTTAAGTTACTGTTTATAAGGTTTGAGAAGAAATTCTGTCTAGCTGTGGCTAGTTTCACATTAAAAGCATGAAGGCTGTCTTTATAGATGCTATAGTGAATTTCAAGTTTTGTCTTCCGCCACATCCGCTCTGCTTTTCTGCATTGTCTTTTCATAGTCTGAACTGCTGTTGATCTTCTCCAAACTGATTTCTGTCTGTTTGTTTTCTTACTGATTATTATTGGAGCAATATCATCAATAACATTCTTAACTTTGAGTTGAATGAATCAAGGAGAATATCAACAGAGTCTGCAGAAATTCTTGGTGTTAAAGATATAGCCTCCATAAATAGTACACTTTTGTTCTCGTTAATGCATCTCCTTCTGACAGAGACCGATCTAGATTCAGTTGTAGCAGACATCAAAATATCAAAGAAAATATGTTCTTAATAACAATGGATGAAATGTTTAGACCCTTACTGATGATTAAGTCTAGAGTGTGTCCACCTTTGTGTGTGGGTCCATGCACATGCTGAGTCAAGTCAAAAGTGTTTAGAACCATTATCATTTCTTTTGTAGTTTTGTTTTCTGAATTATCTATGTGAATATTAAAATCCCCTGCAATAGCAGAATGCGTGGAGCACCTTTCAGCACATTCCCTAGATATTCAAAAGACAAGTACTGACCACATGACACTTGCTTGCATTGATAGACCCCTTTAAATAGAGCAGCTACACCCCCACCTCTCCTAACAGTCCTGCAAACACTCATGTAAGTGAAGTTAGAAACATAAAATCCAGATTGTTTGTGGTTATAAAGTCATTGATTAGAAATGATTTATTTTTTAGTGAGCGAATGTTTAAAGATGCTAATTTGATGGCTGTGCTTTGTGTCTTTACATCAATTTTAGTTTGATGCTTAATAGGCCGCAGATTAGATGAGTTTGTCCTTCGGCTTGAGATGGCCTCAGACATTCTATCACGTGATAAAACTGAAATAGAGAAAGCTACAGGCACACTACAGATTAGACCACATACCGACTGTTCTGACTCATAGACTGTAAGTACTTTTAAATATTTAAAGAATTTGCCACTGATGTTTCAAACGTGAGTTTTGAGCAGTGTAGAGTAGCACTTGTTGTTTGTCATTTCTCTGATGACAAATGCAGACATAGCTTTATGTTTATGTGGCACGATGCATCAAGTGCCTCATCAAACCAGGACCTTCAGCATGCACTGGGACGGTTTGCAGCAGAGTGTGAAGCAGCTGGGATGAGAATCAGCACCTCCAAATCCGAGGCCATGGTCCTCAGTCGGAAAAGGGTGGCTTGCCCTCTTCAGGTTGGTGGAGAATTCCTGCCTCAAGTGGAGGTGTTTAAGTATCTTGGGGTCTTGTTCACGAGTGAGGAGAGGATGGAACGGGAGATTGACAGACGGATCGGTGCAGCTTCTGCAGTAATGCGGTCGATGTACCGGTCTGTCGTGGTGAAGAAAGAGCTGAGCCGCAAGGCGAAGCCCTCGATTTACCGGTCAATCTACGTTCCTACTCTCACCTATGGTCATGAGCTTTGGGTCATGACCGAAAGGACAAGATCCCGGATACAGGCGGCCGAAATGAGCTTTCTCCGCAGGGTGGCTGGGCGATCCCTTAGAGATAGGGTGAGAAGCTCAGTCACCTAGGAGGGGCTCAGAGTAGAGCCGCTGCTCCTCCACATCGAGAGGGGTCAGCTGAGGTGGCTCAGGCATCTGTTCCGGATGCCTCCTGGACGCCTTCCCGGGAAGGTGTTCCGGGCGCGTCCCACTGGGAGGAGACCACGGGGAAGACCTAGGACACGCTGGAGAGACTATGTCTCCCGGCTGGCCTGGGAACGCCTCGGTGTCCCCCCAGAAGAGCTGGAGGAAGCGTCTAGGGAGAGGGAAGTCTGGGGTTCTCTGCTTAGACTGCTGCCCCCGCGACCCGGCCCCGGATAAGCGGAAGAAGATGGATGGATGGATGGCACGATGCAACCTAACACGTAAAAAGAAAGTATAAGTCATTATAATCAGTAATTATGTCCCCACTGGATGCAACAAATGCCTCATTTATAATGGCTTTTAATGTTTTTGTACTGTCGCTGTGGCCAGGACAAAGCATCATAGTATGCCAAGGGGCGTAACATTTCCATCACACACTTGAGATATTCAGCCAATCACAACACACAGGATAGCTGGGCAATCAGAGCAAACCTCGCTTTTAAGAACTTGTTTCAGAAAGGTGGGGCATAGGGGAGCAACAATATTGTACAGTATGTGGAAAATAATTAGTTTTTTAACCTTAAACTGCATAAACATTTCATTACACCAAAAACACAAAATAATGTTATTTTCTGCAACATCATATAACCCCTTTGATAGAGAAATTACAAGATTACAAGACACCACCCCCCAGCACTGTGGAAAATCAACGACTGGCAGACGATCTGAACGAGTTTTACTGCAGGTTTGAAAGAACACCCATCACCTGCCCTGAACACCTCTCCACACAACCGTTCACACCAATAACAACTCCTGCAACCAACCCTGAATGCCTCTCCAAACAAACGTTCACACCATTCACAGCTCCTGCAACCAACCCTGAATGCCTCTCCAAACAACCGTTCACACCATTCACAGCTCCTGCAACCCATCCTGATCACCTCTCCAATCAACCGCTCTCACCATTCACAACTCCTGCAACCAACCCTGAATGCCTCTCCAAACAACTGTTCACACCACTCACAACTCCTGCAACCCACCCTGAACACCTCTCCAATCAAGCGCTCTCACCATTCACACCTCCTGCATCCCCCCTCTCCCCCACACCTGCAATACAGATCAGCGAGGATGCGGTGCGCCAGGTCTTCAGGAAGCAGAAAAGGAAAAAAGCACCAGGCCCAGATTGTGTTACACCAGCCTGTCTGAAATCCTGTGCTGACCAGCTGGCCCCCATCTTCACAAAGATCTTCAACAGATCGCTGGAGCTGTGCGAAGTCCCTTCATGCTTCAAACGCTCCACCATCATCCCCATCCCAAAGAAATCCAAAATTACAGGACTAAATGACTACAGGCCTGTGGCTCTAACGTCTGTAGTCATGAAGTCATTTGAAAAACTGGTGCTGGCCCACCTGAAGGACATCACTGGACCCTTGCTGGATCCTCTTCAGTTTGCCTACAGAGCAAACAGGTCTGTGGACGATGCAGTAAACATCGGACTGCATTATGTTCTGCAACACCTAGACAGACCGGGGACCTATGTGAGGATCCTGTTTGTGGACTTCAGCTCTGCCTTCAACACGATCATCCCAAACCTCCTCCTGCCCAAACTAACTCAGCTCTTCGTGCCCACCTCCGTCTGTCAGTGGATCAACAGCTTCCTGACAGACAGGCAGCAGCTAGTGAGGCTGGGAAAATACACATCCAGCACCCGTACAATCAGCACCGGAGCTCCCCAGGGCTGTGTTCTCTCCCCACTGCTCTTCTCCCTGTACACTAATGACTGCACATCTAAGGACCCCTCTGTCAAGCTCCTGAAGTTTGCAGATGACACCACACTCATCGGCCTCATTCAGGACGGTGACGAGTCTGCTTACAGACAGGAGGTTAAAGAGCTGGCTGTCTGGTGCAGTCTCAACAACCTGGAGCTTAACACGCTCAAAACAGTGGAGATGATCGTGGACTTCAGGAGAAACCCCCCTGCACTCCCCCCACTCACCATCATGAACAGCACTGTGACTGCAGTGGAGTCATTCAGGTTCCTGGGCACCACTATCTCTCAGGACCTGAAGTGGGACATTCACATTGACTCCATTGTGAAAAAGGCCCAGCAGAGGTTGTACTTCCTTCGCCAGCTGAGGAAGTTTAACCTGCCACAGGATCTGCTGAAACAGTTCTACTCCACCATCATCGAATCCATCCTCTGCACTTCAGTAACTGTCTGGTTCAGCTCAGCTTCTAAATCAGACCTCAGAAGACTACAGAGGGTAGTCCGGACTGCTGAGCGAATTATCGGTACAACCCTCCCATCTATTCAAGAACTGTACTTATCCAGAGTGAGCAAAAGGGCTGTTAAAATCACTCTGGACCCCTCACATCCAGCACACTCCCTCTTTGAACTGTTGCCATCTGGTCGACGCTACAGAGCACTGAGCACCAGAACGACCAGACACAGGAACAGTTTCTTCCCTCAGGCAATCCATCTTATGAACAGCTGATAATAACTGTGGGACACACTACACTATTTATATTTATATACACTACACTTTTTATCCAACACACATACTTAGCGTACACGTAAATCTTTTGCACATAATATACATGTACATACATGGAACACACTATACTACTTATATTTATATTTATATACACATACACTTATTTATCCAAACACACATACTTAGCGTACAGTTACAATTTTTCCACATAATATACATGTACATACATAAATGCTCTTTTTAATATACCTGCCATACATTGTCAATTTGTATATTGTCAATCCTTACCCACCTATTTGTATTTTTTTGTATTTTTTATTCCTTATTGTGTTTTTTGTTCTGTCGCTGTTATGTTGCACTGCGGAGCTCTGTCACAAAAACAAATTCCTCGTATGTGTGAACATACCTGGCAATAAAGCTCATTCTGAAATAGACTAGTGCAATTTTGGAATTAGTGGAATTACTAGGAATTTCACTGTTATAATATTTGCCATGGTTTATTTTCACGTTTGGTAGTCAGAGTCACCTGGGTAGAGAAAACCAGCCTCCATAGGGATTCTGCTGGGCCACGAGCCAGTTGACAATGCGGTTAGCAGTTGTTCAAGGCATTTAAAAGCCGTGCTCGAGTGCTGGTCTCTCCAGCCAGACTGAAGGTGTAGGTGAGCAGAGCCGTTGTGTAAGTGTTTCCCAGATTCCCAATGACAGGCCTCAAGCAAGACAAAGTAAGTAACTCTACTAGAGATGTTTTTACTATGACAGGGACATCGAGTTCAAGCAGTGATGTTGACGCTCATAGTCACATTATCACCAACTCAAACCCAAAATACACCAGTATATTGATTTAGAATAACAGCTCAGCCCTTTAAACCATTGGTTATGGCACATTTGAAGAAACATTGCCAAGCTACAAAACATGTTATCTGTTTCTGATGCAGAAAAGCTAGTCCATGCATTCATGACCTCTAGACTGGACTATTGTAATGCACTTCTAGGTGGTTGTCCTGCATCTTCAATAAACAAGCTACAGGTAGTCCAAAATGCAGCAGCTAGAGTCCTTACCAGGTCAAGAAAATATGATCATATTACCCCAATTTTTAAGTCTCTGCACTGGCTACCTATTAAGTTCTGTATCAGTTACAAATTATCATTACTTACCTATAAGGCCCTAAATGGTTTAGCTCCAGCGTACCTACAGTAACTAACCTTATACCACGTTACAACCCATCACGCTCCCTAAGGTCACAAAACGCTGGACTTTTGGTAGTTCCTAGGATAGCAAAGTCCACTAAAGGAGGTAGAAGCTTTCTCACATTTGGCTCCCAAACTCTGGAATAGCCTTTCTGATAATGTTCAGGTTCAGAAACACTCTCTCTGTTTAAATCTAGATTAAAAACGCATCTCGTTCACCAAGCATTTGAATAATGTATCTCTTAAATTGTGACTGCAGTTGTATCTGATAAATGCACACTCTTATTCTTTAGCTTGGGTTAAACTAATTCATTTTACTTTGTTGGAACAGCAGCTATGCTAAAGATGTCTCTATTTGTTTCTATGTTTTGGTAACTAGGATTTACACAAGCTCCAGTCTGGATCCAGAACACATGAGAAGAGATGATGCTGACCCTCAGAGGACCTCAGATGATGCTAACCCTGAATCAACAAAAAGAGCTAACAAATATTGCTACAAGTGTGACTGCATCATATAATAATTGCTGTTAATAATGTTCATCGTCTGGCTGACTACGTCTTGTATTATTTTTTCTGAAAAACCCTGTCATATGAACATAAACGGACAGTCACCACTTATAAGCTACAACTAAATATTGTAGAAATGTAATTTTCTATAAAGTTGCTTTGTAACGATTTGTATTGTAAAAAGCGCTATAAAAATAAACTTGAATTGAACGTAACCACCTTCATTGCATAGTGGTACTGCTGTCCCCTGCTGCATAAAAAAAACTATCTGAACCCTGCCTGCCGATCAACCAATCCTTTGCACTCTGAAGGACATTTGGATAAATGAAGATGAAACTCCTTGCTAGGCCAAAATATAAAAATATCAAAACCAGTCAACCTGGCCATGGAGGAAATTTATTGACAAAGTGAACATACAAACATGCCACAATGGATGATACACAAGACTAGAAAAACAGCATGAAACTCATCACGTGTTCAATTCATCGTAACTAAATGTGCTGTATGAACCATCACTATGCTTGCAGTTCAGCTGTCCTTGATATCTTATTTAGGTCAAAGACTACATAAGTGGATAGCCTGACATGCTCCAGTGAGAAGAGAAGAAATTAATGTCCTTGGGATTTAGTCTCCCAAGTAATGAAAAAAGATTGTCATCCACACCTCTTTGAAGGTAACCAATGGAGGTCTGCTAGATGGCTGCGGTGAACTGTGCCATGACTTATAAATACTGCAGCATATAAGTATTGGAAATTTTGTGTTCTCCTCAGCCATATGGCATCCATAAAAATCCATTAAGATACTTCAGCACATGGCCCATTATGTCCCCTATGAGAGCAAGAAATAGAAGAGGTCGAGCCAAAAACAAAAAACAAAACCACAATAAAAGCCCAAGTTATTCTGATAAATGTCACAGTGTTTCTTTCCCCTTAAATGCATCACTTAACCAAGGACTGAAATGGAGAATCTGGCTGATCCCTGGATCACATTTGTATGAAATGTCAACAAAGTTTCCTGCAGACCATTATGCAGAAATCTGGTAAACACACAGACCAGGACAAGTAGACTTCGAGTGACTATATCAGTGCATCCTCTTGTTGACACTTGGATCATCACATTTACAGATCCAGTAGTACAGACAGGAAGTGAGTAAGGATACATGCTGAATTGCATTTTAATTGATTATGTTTGCCTCTCAGTTAATAAAAAAAAACAGCCTCCACAAGCTTTCATGGTTGTGGTTGCTAGGCACCAAGCAATCAAATCCCCCTCAATCTGAGCTTTTCTCTTTAATGTTGTTGAATAGACACAACCTTTGTAACAATACAAAGTTTTTGTTGTTTTAATAGAAAAGAAAGTAATAATTTGGAATTGTTGGAGTTATTATTTGGAATTGTATTGTTTTTTTTTGTTTTTTTTTGCTTTTGAGAAAAGCTGGTTTTAATAATATAGTGTGTTAATTTATGATTTATATAATTTGGCTTAATATTACCAGGAAACTAGATGGTCAAATAAACCATACATGTCAATTGTCATTCTGTTGATTTGTACTTACATGAGTTCAGATGAAATGTAAATATAAATATCAAAATGACAACAATTGTGGTTACCAGGTATAACCATTATCGTGCAGTCCTATATCGAGTAACACCTCACATACCCCTTTTGCACCAAGGCAGTTTGAGTACTGGTTCAGACCAAGAGCCTAGTTCATGTCCTATGTCTTTCGAGACACAATGCTCCAGCTTTAAACCATTTTTGAAATGACTGCTATTTTTGAAATAGCAAAACTAACACGTTAAATTTGTGTATGCTGATGTAGATTTACAAAGCCATTAACATCAATAGCAATGCAACGCCCACCATTGCTCATTGTGCGTTGCGGCTTGTTCATGCTGCATTGGCACTGCATGGACAGGTCGGTGTGCAGCGGGAGTGATCGGAAAGTAAACGACTATGCTTTATGCTTTTGGATTGCTTTTGCGGTGATTTGGTGTCGTGCGGGAGCATGTTGAACACCTGAAAATATGAAACAACAGTGTTGGAATGTAACATGTCTCTAAAATTTGTTAAACTAAATGCACTACTGTTGTGGTCTGTTATGGTCACAAAAGTCAAAAAGTTTCATGTAACAGCAACATCATAACTCAAATCCTAAAGTTAAACCTGAAATAAGTCCAACGGGAAAACTGAACCAATTGCACACATATAAGCGCTGGCTCCATGATCCGGACGCTCTGATCTAAAGCACCGAGACCACACAGCCAAAGTGTTCTACTAAACAGGAACGGCAGTAGCTGGAGAAAACTGCAGACACCTGGAACTCACTGGAGTTGCACTTGCCAGGAGAACAACAAATGTAATTGAATTCTTGCTAGAGAAATCTTCATTTAAAATATATAAGTAAAGTGTGCTTAAAGGGATGGTTCACCCAAAAAGGAAAATTATGCCATTAATGACTCACCCTCATGTCGTTCCAAATCTGGCTCGGCTCGGTGTTCATCTTCAGTTCTCTCTTCACAGCAGTTGAGTCAGTGTACTGTTTGAGTAAATTAATTACTCTGGGATATTGGTTTGTTTGAACTCATAGGGAGTGTCAGCCACATTAAAAAAGTTAATAGCTTAAACTGTGTTCCAAAGATGAACGGATGTCTCACTGGTTTGGAACATGAGGTTGAGTCATTAATGACATAAATAACTTTCGGGTGAACTATCCCTTTAAGTTTACCCTTTAATTGTCTCACACCTCCCATCATTTTCAGCAACCAGTGTATGCTCATCTGCAGTGGTCCCAGAGTCCATCCATGTCACTATCACCCTGTGTCCACTGCAGCCCTCAAGTTTCTTGTATGGACTGATGTGCATGAGTTGATCATGTCACATCTGTGATAATAAACTTGTTAAAACTGATACTTCTCTCTGTGGTATTCTGAAAAGCACACCTGGTTCACTGCGATTCAAGCTAGCCCTAACAGTATCCTGTAGTTCTTCGCTACAGTAACACTCCTGATAGTAAATCCAGCTGACAGCTTAAACTCTGACTGTGTGAGTGCAGCCATGCAGTTCTCCAGGTCTGACATCATAATAAATACAAATCATTTCACAGATATAACAAAAAATGCAGCACAGCTTATGACATCGTTTATACTCAACACATTCAGGCTGTATTATGATACACTTTTAGTGCTTGTTAAAGGAGTGGTTTACATTTAGAATTAAAATTATGTCATTTACTCACATTCCACTTCTGTTCCAAACCTGTAGGAGTGGTGCCCATCAACTGTTCAAATACCAACATTTTTCAAAATATATATATTTTTTGTGTTCAACAGAAGAAAGTTCCTCCTGCGGGTTTGGAGCAACTGGAAGGTGAGTAATGACAATTTTATTCTGAAATTGAACTTTAAATAAGTACTTGAAAATAGGTACCTACCGGCTGAAAATGTGGTTTTGATGCAGCCAAAGTCTTATTGGGAGATGAGAGGGCCTGTATTATTTACCATTGGGTAAATAAAAGCATAACTTGGATCTTGTGAGGGACCTCAGCCAATCATACAATGTCAGTGACATCAATCTCCAGCATTCACGGTTCTATGAAAGTCAATTATAGTTAACAACACACAGTAAAAAAAAAAAACACAAATATTGCAAATTGCTGGTCAGTTACTTGTCACTACTTCACTTGAGATTTGGTTTTTATTCATTTAAAAAAAAAAACAGCATGACCGGCCATTCACCCAGAAATCTGGAAGCCATAGAAACAATATTTCATTTTCATTAAACTACACACAATATGAAACTTAGTAATAATTATAATACATGTTATTTATGGCGCCTTTCTGGACACTCAAGGTCACCTCACAAAACATACTAGTACAATACATTTATAAATCAATGAAATTGTAAAAAACAATAATTACAGAGCATAAAATCAGGGTACTTAACTAAAAACAAAATTAAGAACGGATTGATCATGTGTGATATGCCAGCTTAAAGAGATGAGTTTTCAGGCGGGATTTAAAAATAGAAATTGAGTCAATATTACGGATATCTGGTGGAAGAGAGTTCCAGAGACGAGGGGCTGAGCGACTGAAGGCTCTAAACCCCATGGTGGTCAAACGGGCAGAAGGTAGAGTAAGATCTATAGAAGAAGAGGACCTAAGAGTCCGGGTCGGTGTGTTAATGTGAAGTAGGTCGGTGAGGTACAAAGGTGCAAGATTATGGATAGCCTTAAAGGCCAGAAGTAAAATCTTAAAATCAATGCGGTATTTAACCGGGAGCCAGTGCAGCTGCTGAAGTACAGGAGTAATATGGTTAATGAAAGGAGTTCGGGTGATAATTCGGGCAGCAGAGTTCTGAACCAGTTGAAGTTTATGTAAAGTTTTGAAAGGAAGACCAACAAGAAGGGAATAGCAATAATCAATACGGGATGTAACCAGTGTATGAAGAGAATTGCTGTACTAGTGAGTGAAATAGACGGTCTGAGGCGATTGATGTTACGTAAGTGAAAGATATGACCAAGTGGTAGCAAATAGATGATAAACAGAAGGGGCCCCAGGACAGAGCCCTGGGGAACACCAGAAGTGACAGGGGATAATTTGGATTTGAAATGTTTAAGCTGGATAAACTGAGTGCGGCCAGAAAAAGATGATTTAAACCACTCCAAGGGTGTATCAGTGAAACCAATAGAGACTAATCTGTCAATGAGGATGTTATGAGAAATGGTGTCAAAAGCTGCACTTAGATCAAGGAGAATAAGTATAGCGAGTAATCCAGAATCAGCTGCCATTAATAGATCATTAATGATTTTCAACAGAGCTGTTTCTGTACTATGACAGGAACGAAAACCAGATTGAAATGGTTCATAAAGTTTATTGTCAGACGTGTGCATTAACCTGATGTGTGATTGTTTTTTCTAGAATTTTGGAAAGAAAGGGTAAATTAGAAATTGGTCGAAAGTTATTGAAATTGTTGGGGTCTGCACCAGATTGCTTGAGTATAGGAGTGATTGCAGCTGATTTTAAAGATGAAGGAATAATACCAGAGGTGACCAGAGGAATGTATAATATTAGTAATTCTAAAAGAGAGGGTAAACAGGCATTTACTAAGATGGTAGGAACAGGATCAAGTGCACAAGTGGTTGGTTTCAATTCTCTAATAATGCCTAATACTTCAGCAGCAGAAGGAAGTGTAAAACTTGAAAATGGGCAAGAAGGTGTTGTCAAGGAAGCTGAAAAAGACAGACTGTGAGAGGTATTAGTATTCAGTTGCTGATGAATCTTTTGTACTTTGGAATTAAAAAAAATGACATTAAAGAATTACAATAAGCAGATGAATATAGATGAGACATAGTAGAGTCTGGTGCTCGTAGAATGTTGTGGACCATGGAGAACAAGGTTCTGGAGTTACCTTCCCCTGTGTTGATTATATCTGCATAATAGTTTGATTTGGCCGTAGAATTAGAATCTTTATAAAGGAAAATGTGTTAATTAGAAATTAGTGATGTCCTTTATTAGAATGTTTTGTATCAAAGGCATATAGTCACAAGTCATTACAATTAAATGGATGAGGCTTTTTTTTTTTTATAGCGCTTTATTACAATCATTTTTTTTTGGGGGGGGGGGGGGGTGAGTCACTCCTCAACCACCACCAGTGTGCAGCATCCACCTGGATGATGTGGTCGCAACCACAGGTGGAGTGGAGGGAGAGAGCCAATTCAATGAATGGGGATTATTGGGTAGCCATGATTGACAAGAGTCAGTGGAGGGAATTTGGCCAGGACTCCAGGGATACACCCCTACTCTTTACATGTGCCATGGGATTTTTAAATGAAGTTACAAAGAAAACCTTAGACCAACAGTTCCCAATTACAGTCAATCGCACCCCCAATCTGCACATTTCACATGCATCTTAATCACATGAAATGTTCTATTCAAGTCTAAGTACCCATATGATATTCTGCTGTTTGAAGCAAGCAGGTCCCATTCAAAGTGGCATTACTGTGTGAGACAACCATCACAGTGGTATATCATTTCACCTCACCAAGTTTAGTCTGTGAAGAGACCCTAAAGCAAATCGATGAAGTGTTCCCCAAGTGAAGTAAACTTCATATGACTTCCCTTGCTGAGGGAGTAGTGAGAATTGAACACCATAGGGATCATATGGACCAAACAGTCCATGCAAGTAGCTCACATCTAACAAGGTTACCTCTGAATCAGGTGTTAACAGACTTCAAAAACCATGCAGGGGACCACTGCATTAGTCGGATCATGGAAGCTGGTCTGAGATGTTGTATTTAACGGGTCGCTAGAGAAAGTATCCAGGGCCACAAAACCAAAAAAAGCTTCCACATTTGCCAGTTTGCTTTTTAAAGGTTACCAACTGTAAACACTGGTTTATGCAAATTGGTCAGCTTTGTATGAAAGAACGTGACAAGGACTGATTAAAAAGGAGTTTTATTTCATAAATCCTATAGCCAGAAATTAAGCACAAAAATCACAAACAGGGAGGCATGTATGTGGTCTCAAATGAGTCACCTGAAAGTGAAAACAGCAAGTCAGCTTGACACGCATGTTCAACCAGGAATTCAGCCAAAAAGCACGAACCATTGAACACATACTTGGCTTATAGTAGTCATACACCTCAACGACTGCTGGCTTGAGATTCTGCACAGCAAGACCCTGTTTCAGTTGTAGCCTGTAGGTCATGGGGACACCCTTAGGAACCTGTGAGACAGGAGGGATGGAGAAGCACATAAGCACACATGAAGGGGAAGATAGAGAACCTACCCTGTGCACATCTCACCCCTTTCAGATACACCAGCACATGGTCATCTCCAGCATCAACCCGCTGCACTAGCGGAGCAAATGAATCTGGTGGGGATCCAAGCTGAGAAGGAAAGTCCATTAATAACTGTAGCAGCTTCAAACATCTTGGGACTTTACAAGTCATCTTCTAACATACGAACCAGTGACGTATCTGCTGTGAAACCTGACAGGAGTTTAATGTCCACAATAACCATGTTTGTAGTTGGTTTTGCACCATTGTATCTGAAGGAGTGAAGAATTTTATAAAAGTCAAGCACTGCAATTTGGCGCATCTACAAAAGACAGCTCAAGGCTGCTCAGAGTTGGTAGAAGTTGAATTTGTGCAGCTATTCCAACCATATACTTTATTAGGGGCTAAAGTGGATCAGAACTACATTTGGACTGGCTTTGTGAAATGGTCAGAGAATTGAAAAGTGGTTCTTACGTCACAGTGATGTTCAGCAGGAGATCAGATCCAGGCACTTTGCAGTCTCTTGCCACCTTCACTTCAACACCAAGTGTACTGGAAACTCGAATGGGTGTTGGGACGTTGTAGAAACATGTAACCTGGGGATAATAAAAAACCCACCCACACTAATAAATACACGTACACTATGACCGAACAGGGACAAGCATAGAAGTTAAGCATGTGAAGTTTACGACCTGCACAGACACACAGGTGGAGCCTGTCGCTCGAACACTATATCTGCCAGGAATGTTCTTCAGCTGCTTCTCCTGATACAGCAGCCTGTTGTCCCGATTCACGTCAAAGTTATACACCTCTCCTGCCACAGAGGACTGTAAAGTAACAGTGCTGGAGCCCTCCAGGCTGAACACTTTAGCGGCGAACAGAGACAGAGCATGAAGAGCCACCACAGTGTCCTAAAAATAAACACCAGATTTAAAAAAAAAAAAAAAAAAAAAAAAAGCCTCCGATATCATTTGTGCTCATGTTTGGTGGCCAGAGTTACCTGGGTGGAGGAAAAGCCTCCATAAGGGTTCTGCTGGGCCACAAGCCAGTTGACAATGCGGTTAGCATAGCTCAGATCAGTGGTCGTGAGAGGCTGTACAGAGAGAACCGCTAGCAGCACATACGAGCTGATCTCCACCGCCAGAGTGTCACCAGATGACGTCTGAGACCAGTGGAGCTTGTTTCCTTAGGACAAGAGAGGACATAAAGTTGATGCCAAAGAACCTGAACATCAAGAGACTAGTGAACCTCACCTTCAGAAATGGCAATGTTCTTCAAGGCAGTTAAAAGCCGTGCTCGAGTGCTGGTCTCTCCAGCCAGACTGAAGGTGTAGGCAAGCAGAGCCGTCGTGTAAGTGTTTCCTAGGTTCCCAGCGACAGGCCTCAAGCAAGACAGAGCATTGGTGATGACCGGATCCTGAAAGCAAAGCAGAAAGGGTCACTACACCAGTGGTTCCAAACAAAAGTCTCTGGAGGCCATTTAAGACATGGAAAACATGCAATGTTGAGGGGTCTCCATGAATTACTGGACTACACAAATCAAAGGGCAAGGAGCTTGTATAAACAACTAGCAGGCATGTTTTACCGTGACAAGGACGCCCATTTCAAGGAGTGATGCAACAACGTAGCCTGTCATGGTCACATTATCACCTACACCACCCTAAAAACGGAGCAGCATGATGCTTTAGGTCAGACGTAGACTTAAGATCAGTTACAACACATTTAAAGAAACATTATGCACCTTCATATCAATGTGGTACAGAGTTCCCTCTTGCATGAAACAGCCATCTGAACCCTGCTTGCTGATCAACCAATCCTGTGCGCTCTGGAGGACACTGGGATCAATGAAGATGAAACGCCTTGCTAGGCCAAAAGTCCTCATGACGAAGGTGGTCAACCTGGCCATGAAAAGTTGCATTACAACCCAATTCAACGATGCATAAAAGGAAAAGACTGAAACGCACCATGTATTGGAAGCATCATAGCCAAATGTGCTGTATGAACCATCACCGTGCCTGTAGTTTAGCTGTCCTTGGTATCCTGTTCAAGTCAAAAAAAAAAAAACCTTGGTCAGGATTCACATTACACCAAATGAACTCCGAGGAGTAGGACTTGTAGGATTCAGTCATCTGTACCGCTCTGAAGGTAACCAGTGGCAGTCTGTCGGATGGTTGGGGTGAGCTGCGCAGTGCCTTCCAGGTACTGCAGGATGTAGATATTGGGAGCAAGAATTATCATATTTTGTTCTCCACAGCCAGAGGGCATCTGTAGCAAGCCATCAAGATTATTTAGCGCACGACCCATTAGGTCCCCTAAGAAAGGAAGAAAACTAAGTGCCGCCTGAATCCAGTTATTTTGCTGAAAGGGTCCAATTCAGTAAGGGGGAAGTTTACCAAGGACTGAAACTGAGCATTTGGCAGATCCCGGAATCACATTTGTTGGAAATGTCAGAGATAGGTCTTCTGAAAGGACACTCCCTGTGGACAAAACCGAACAGATCAGCAGAGAGCCCTACAGTTTGCTGGTAGAGTAAGAATGCATTTAGAAAGTCACTGGGTGCAAACAAACCCTTTGGACAAAGTAACCAACTCTGGGTGAAGATCCTTTCAACTCCTTCAGGCTATAAAGAGAGCAGAAGTGCACCAAATCAGTAAAACTGCATAAGCTCCATGATCAAACTCCAGAATGGTTAATGCTTACCAGAACAAGTAGACTTTCAGTAACAATGTCAACGCGTCCTCTTGTTGGCACGGTCACAACTTCAGTGCCACATCGAACCTGGGACTGATCAGCCTGAGCACTGACAGTCACATTTACAGATCCTATAATGCAGACGGGAAGTGAGCAACCAATTCATACTCCATTTAGAAGACAAACCATGAAAAACTGACCAAGGACCGATGCGGAGAGAATCCATTTAAATGTCTTTCTCCCACTGGCACAGAGACAGGATGAATACGGATCATTAAAAGGTCGAAGACTGAAGTCAGAGGAAGCAGCTGGAGTCACTTTAACCTGCCAATAAACCATATTATTAGTGCACAGTAAAGAGGTCTCTACAGATCCATTTAGGGGTGAGATTGACATAGTTTCTAAGATGGAGTTCTTGCACAGTTAATTTTGCTGGCTTAGGCCTGACAGGGACAGTCTACTGAAGTTTCCATATGTAGTATGGTGGTCGGTCCATAACAGTGACAATCATGTACTGAAATTCTGGCACATGATACTGCTTAATTTTGACTCTGCAATACTCGTGCAAGGTGGCCCAGTTTTAAATGGCCAATTGTGACAGTTACAACAGGCTACAGCTTAACATGAAAGTTCAAAGCAAGGCGATACGAAGCCTGCACACACCAAAAAAAAAAAAAAAAAAAAAACCCACACAACATTAGTGAATACGGACCATGATGCACTTGGACAGATAGTTGAAGACCGTGGCCTTCAGCTCAAAAGACTCTCCACGGATGATGGAGTAAGGCAGGGAGAGCTCCAGGAAGAAGGGCTGGAAGACCGTCAGCTGAACAGGAGGAGCCAAGCCAAAACCTTTGGAGGACACACAGAACGCCTCGGTCTCCCATGTGGTTATGGTGTCAGGAACTTTCAGATTAACTCTTGTGGATCCAGTGTTTCTGAAAAGCACACACACACTATATAGAAACGAACATGGACCAGGAGGGGTAAATGGAGCCCTTTAGATCACTGGCAGACTCATTCCTGGAGGGCCACAGCCCAGCAGAGTTCAGATTCAACCAAAACACCCTGAACAATTCAGCAGAACAAGTCCTACAGGCTAATTTGAAGCCAACATGGCATGCATTGGGGCAATGTTTGGAACTTAACAGTTTGACACCTGCTTTACGCCTAGTCCACATGAACTACGATTTATCCTCCATTTAAAATTTAATCCACATGAAAATGCAAAGACTGACGCACAGTCAAGAATACCAAACTAGCAGGTGGCATACAGCCTGACCCTAAAGCCAGTTTACATGGGGCAAGTCTGTAACTGCACTTACAGTGCACTTATTTCCTCTGGCCAGTGCTGTCCAACCAGTGAAACTGGACAATCTGAAAATGTTCACCTTTGCAGTAGTTTAAGGCTCCATTTGGAACCAGATATTGCATGTGTGTGAACAAGTGGCCAAACCACAGAAAAAGCTGTGTGGGTGGACAGGCCCTGGTGATGGGGAGTCATTTTGTGGAAACAAGGTTCTTCACTGACCCCACTTGAGAAAGCTGCCAGATCCAGGTTTCCGGAAAATAAGTCCTGACCGTCACATCAAAAGAACCTCCAGCACCCTCACCTCCGATGTCCTTTAATGCAGAAGCCATTTGAAAGGCTACAGGACGAGGAACTGAAAAAAAATAAAAAAATAAAATAGCCAGGACTGCAACAACCAACTGGGTCTTGTTAAATTCAATATACATTAGATAAATAAGGGCCATGCACCAGGCTATCCTATAGTTAAAAAGAACACCCTAAGAGACTTACAACCAAAGTTGCGATAGTAATTCAGGCCTCTGTAGGTCAGGCAGTTAGGTTCTTTGACCGGAAGATTTGTTGCAAGCTTCATCCCCACACTCTGTCAAAGACAAGCATAAAGATGCATTTGAAGAAATCAATCAGTATTCAGCTACTTAAGGACTGCAAACAATTTCCAACCTGGAAAGCTTCGTAAGCTTGGTCTGTAAGAACATCTCGACGGGGTCTAACATTCAGGCACTCCTGTTCATCCTCAACAGGAAATGGATAATAGGATTGAGATCGTACTGGGAGCAGGTTGAACACCTAAAAACATGGAAGGGGAGAGAAGTGTCAGGTCAAACACACCTCACTGAGCAGTTTAAGATACAAGTATCTAATAAAGCCTTGTACTGTAGATACGGTAGTTTGACATGGCAAATATTACCTTGCAGCAATTGCTTTGGTTGGTCTAATTCTGTGGTTCCCGAAACCAGTCCTGGAGTACCCCCAACATTGCACATTTTCTTAGTCAAACACACCTGATTCTACTCCGCTCATTATCACATGGGTTAATGAGCTGGTGAGTTGAATCAGATGGGTTTGATTAGGGAGACAAAGAAAATGTGCAGTGTTGGGGGTACTCCAGGACAGGTTTGGGAACAGCTGGTCTAATTGATCCAACTGCAAAACCTGGATGTCAAAAAGTATGACTAATGAACTGCGCATGGATACCGCTTCAGCATTCAAACGTCTTCCCGGCTCCATGATCCGAACACTCTGATCAACAGCACTGAGGCCACACAGGGATCCTGCTTGAGCAGAAACAGTCAAAACATTTCCCTCACTAGGAACAGCTGTAGGGGGAGAAAACTGCAGAGACACCTGGAACAAGAACAAGCTCAAGCTGAAGGACATGCTGCCACACCCCACAAAGTAGAGGTGCTAGATGTCCACACACCTGGTTTTGGAAACACATTTCAGTGTCAAAAGCTGCACTAGCAGCAACCACATTCTCACTCGGCAGAACACAGAAGGCCAGAATCTGCACTACTGGAGCCATATCGACACTGACAGACAGCTGGAACGACACTGTGCCACTTGGTGCATTCAGGGCCCTCACTTGAACGGTCTGAAATCCATGCAGGATGATCACTCCTTTGGACAAGACCTGACAAGAGACAGACTGGGGCATAAGAGGTGCCAAAAAGAGAACTAACAAGTGCGGTCATCAAAACCAGCATCCACTCACCATATAGACGATGTCGGCACTGTAGTCACCAGTCTCTCCAACAAAAGAATATTTGATTTTCACTGGATAATTGGCACCACATTTCAGTGGCTGCTCAAGCTTGTCGATAGTCAGTTCACTAAACGTTGGGTTGTCAGTAGCAGTTTGGAAAAGCGGCACATTCCTCGTTTCCGTACTGAAGTAGGGCGATTTAGAATCATAAAAATCCTGTGATGTTGCACTTGCCTGAAGGAACGGGTTAATAGAATTAGTTTCTTGCAGAAGTCAGTTTATAAAAAAAAAAAACCCTTTCGTACCATCAGATTCAGACCAGCTTTAGGGAAATCAGCAGTGTTGAGGGAGAAAGAAGCCACTCCGTTCAGGTTCGTAGTCCGATTCAGCAGCAGTTTGTAGGGCCATTGACTAACATCCAGGAGATAGACTGCCTTCCTTGCTATTGGAGTCCCATTGAAATAAGATGCAGAGATCTGTTGGGATAGAGCGGTTAGGAAAGGGAACCAATGAGGACGGTCGAAGAGATGAAGCGTTATTCACCTTCCCATTAAGGATTGATCCATAGTTAAAGAAACCTGGGAGGTCCAAAAACGAGACCTTGCCAACTTCAAACGTAATTAAGACGGTTGTGGATTTTGACATCACTACATCTGGGAGAACAAAAAGGCACCAAATAAGAATGTTCAAGTCAGTGTTAGTTGACAGGGATTTGGGACCAAGCATTTTCATCCAGAAAGGCTAAGATTAAGTCTGTCAACCCGATAAGACTTGTATGACTAATGGGATTAAGTCACTGCATTAGTCAACTTCTAGTCACCAACATTTTCTGTCTCAAGTCATTCTCTTCAGGCCAAATCAATTTAGCGCATAAATTTGAATCAAGGACTGAATTTGCAAAAACTCAAATGAGTTTTCCTTTTTGGGTGTACTATCCCTTTGACAGTAGTGAAAATGCAGCAACTTTATATCTGAAAAGCAGAATAAAGACAAATACAGAAGCATTACAAATTAGACTCCTTTTTCAGATCAAGTAGGAGTACTTAATTTAACATACGTTGTTATGATGACGGGGATAGATAAGAACGCAGTCCCTTTAAGACGGTAGGCATGCAATATTGACATGTTCAGTTTATCCACCCAATCACGGTCATTTAATTCTATAAACCATTAAATGAAAGACATTTGGACTGCAGTGTCTTGGAGGGCGGATCATGTGCGGTATAGGATAACTAAAGTGGAGTGTGTCAGATAGCACTTCTAGCAGTGTGATTCTGCCCATCCGGTCTTAATGGCATTAGCACCCAAAAGGTTAGGGTTGAGGTGTGTGAATTAAGTGGTTAGTTCACATTCTTCCACTGCTGCCATACGGAGACTAGATCTAAACCACCCCCCCCCCACCAAAAAAAAAAAAAAAAAAAAAGAATATATATATATATATATATATATATATATATATATATATATATATATATATACACACAAAACAGCCAGGTGCTCACCTGTTCCCTCTTCAGTGACATTCACTTTAACAAGGAAGGAATTTTGCAGGTTCTCTTCGAATTTGGTGGTGAAAAACTCTGACGTACTGATAGTAAGGGAAGCACAACCGGTGTTGTTCATCTGGTAGCAGAACAAGGTGGCAAGATTCAGGTGTAGACATGCAGGAGAAAAAAAAAAAAAAAAAAACCCTGCTCTGTACAGTGGTCTCCTACCATAGCGGTTTTGTTAAGACACACACGAGACACACCAGGTACCACAGAAAACTGGAACGGCTCACGACACACTTCCACCAATGCTTGACCAGGTACAGGTTGCCCATACGTGTATCTGGGAGTAAAGGGTTAAGGAACAAGTTCACCAACCAAAAAGTCAAGAATATAAGAGCTCACACTTACTTGGCACAAGCCTCAACTTTCAGTCCCACATCTCCCACACTGTACATCTGTGGTGTGGTCAAGGTGACGTCAAACTTGGGTAAAACTAAACCAGAAACCAAGGCTTTAAATTAGGACCCCAGTCAGTCATCAAGACTACCCATTGCACATCATGTGTGGTAACTTACCATACTTTTTCACCTCAAAATCCTGAGAGATTGTACGGTCACCAATAAAAGCCCTCAGAGCATACATCCCAACCTGAGCCTCAGGGTTTAACTGGTGAGAAAGCTGCAATATCCACCCAGTCGAGGAAACATTTGTCCACTGACCAATCCGGTTCTTATTATGGTCCTATTTGGAGGGAAAAAGCTTTGAATATGATGCAAGCCCAAGAAAGAACAGTAAATCCCCAAAGAACATGTAGAGGTAAACCAGTGTTGTATCTATCCAAAGACTTGGTCCAGAACAAGTTCTCACCTCCACCACCACTAGACTGTACTGTAAAGACAAACATAACATTAGGCAACTTAAAAAAAAAAAAAAAAAACCCGGAAGACCAGAAGCAGCTCAGGCTTTACCATTTGATCAAGAGGAACAAATTTAGCATCCATGGTCAGAACCCTGAAGTTCACTGCAGAAGAGAAACAGCTCACTTGGATTACATAATGCACTTGAAGGTGTACGAAGTCGGTTACACTACAAGTTCTGATCAATTCTAATATTAATACAAGGGTGTAGCTCACCCATTTGTCCTGGGTTGTAGATGGGTTTGTCTGTTTGGATGAAGGTCAGAGGCAGGTAACTTCTGAACATGACTTTCCTCTCTTCAGTCATTTTGAAGAACCTTCCCTGAAGTACCACCCTCACTTTCTGCACTAATTCTCCATCTACTTGGGGAGCCTGTAGAGAAACACTTTAATACAGGAAGGAAAAAAACACTGCATGTGCCTCACTGAGACAGACCTGGAAACTAAAACAACTGTGAAACACGGTTGAAGATCTCCGCTGCGCAAGTGGTGTGGTCTGGTTGTGGTCATCAACCAGAAAGATGTTCATTGAAAGGCTCTCATTGGGTTTTAGAAGACTTGCACACAATTTGGCATTAGAGCCAGATTCCATCACTGCAGAAAACATCACCAAGAAGGATCTGTGGAAACAAACACACTCAGAAGTCATAAGTCAGATCAGTACACATGCATATAAATGTATAAGAGATAGGTTCCATAGACACTTAAACTGAGAAGGTCACATTAAAACAAAGACACTTTATTTTTCATTTCAAACCCCATTTACTCACGGTCCTGATCTCTGTCCACCAACAGCAAAGAGAAAAAGGACTAAAACGAGCCCCTTCCAAACACATAACTCCTTCACAGCCATGAAGAGCAATCAGCCAAGACTTGACTTGATTTCAGAAACACTGCAAACCTTTAACAAGCTCCACAGTTACTCTCAATCAGCTGCACTGTTGGCAGCGATATTTAAACACACTTAATTGGAGGAATTCATTTATTAGCTGATTGCCTGATTAACTGATTGAACCAGTTAATTTGTAAAATGATTCACTGTCATGCTGTTGACGCCTGCTGGTCAAAACTGTATTTCAGTACAAGAACTGGCCAAACATGCATCAAACATACATATGTATCATGCATCAAATGCCTTTTACAACCATTGGAAAACATTGTATTGATAGTGTACTTTTAAAATACAATTTACAAATCATCAAATACTAGGGGTGTGACGAGACAAGACACGAGACTGGGTTCACGAGAACGAGATGAGATAAATAAAAATAAATAAATAAATTAGGGGATTTTGAAATCATCTTGTATCTAATTTAATAAATTTTATGCAGTAATAAACAACATGTAAATGCTGCAGGCTACAATATCAACTGAAAGACAAGTAGTTTCACAAAAAGTATAATAAACAACACAAATATCCCCTTAAAGTGGAGGTGAAACAGTCAATTTTGTTATTTAGTGAACTGATTTCTACTTTAATATTAATTTAATTTATCCTTTATCTTTTAATAATTGAAAATTAAGCTAACTTATTTTTTTTTTTGTCAAACCAAGGGGATTTACTATTAAGATAAAAACTGGAAGAAATGTTGTGTGATTAATGCTTTAAAAATAATGTTTGTTTCATTTTTGTAGTAGTAGAAGTAGTAGTAGGCTAAGTAAAGGTGCTGGTCATATGATTAGAATATCATCAAAAAGTTGATTTATTTCACTAATTCCATTCAAAAAGTGAAACTTGTATATTATATTCATTCATTACACACAGACAGATATATTTCAAATGTTTATTTCTTTTAATTTTGATCCTTATTATTGATAATTAAGAGGGCTTTTACACTTGGCTCGTTTGCTGCGGTCCGAGCCCGAGCGTGATTGTTCCCGGCGCCGCCCGCAGTGTTGGTCTGCTTTCACAATCAATAGTTGTATCAAACCCAGGTGTGTTTGCGTGGGTACTTTACTTCCTGAACAGGTGCGCACCCGAGTCCGTGTTGCTTGCACATTCATGTGAACCGCGCCACAGTTTGGGAGCAACCGAACTCAGACCACCTTCTCCAGGTATTCTTGGGTTCGCTACCTCAGTGGGCACCAGGGTCCAATGACAGCGTTCACATTAGCGATTTTTCATGCGAACCGAACCGTGCCCCGTTGCACACTAAACTGCCAGTGTGAAAGCCCCTTAAGGAAAGTCCCAAATTCAGTATCTCAGAAAATGTGAATATTGTGAAAAGGTTCAATATTGAAGACACCTGGAGCCACACTCTAATCAGCTAATTAACTCAAAACACCTGCAAAGCCTTTAAATGGTCTCTCAGTCTAGATCTGTAGGCTACACCATCATGGGGAAGACTGCTGACTTGACAGTTGTTCAAAGACGACCATTGACCCTGGAGAGGATTGTGAAACAAAACCCATTAAAATGTGGTGGAGATTCAAAAGAGTGGACTGCAGCTTCAAGAACCACTACACACGTATGCAAGACATTTCAGCTGTCACATTCCTTGTGTCAATCCACTCTTGAACAACAGACAGCATCAGAAGAGTCTAAAGACAAAAAGGACTGGACTGCTGCTGAGTGGTCAAAAGTTATGTTCTCTGATGAAAGTAAATTTACCATTTCGTTTGGAAATCAGGGTCCCAGAGTCTGGAGGAAGAGAGGAGAGGCACACAATCCACATTGCTTGAGGTCCAGTGTAAAGTTTCCACAGTCAGTGATGGTTTGGGGTGCCATGTCATCTGCTGGTGTTGGTCCACTGTGTTTTCTGAGGTCTAAGGTCAACGCAGCCGTATACCAGGAAGTTTTAGAGCACTTCATGCTTCCTGCTGCTGACCAACTTTATGGAGATGCAGATTTCATTTTCCAAAAGGACTTGGCAACCGCACACAGTGCCAAAGCTACCAGTACCTGGTTTAAGGACCATGGTATCCCTGTTCTTAATTGGCCAGCAAACTCGCCTGACCTTGTGAAGAGGAAGATGTGATATGTCAGACCCAAGAATGCAGAAGAGCTGAAGGCTACTATCAGAGCAACCTGGGCTCTCATAACACCTGAGCAGTGCCACAGACTGATCGACTCCATGCCACGCCGCATTGCTGCAGTAATCTAGGCAAAAGGAGCCCCAACTAAGTATTGAGTGCTGTGCATGCTCATACTTTTCAGTTGGACTCTCAGAGCAGTTTTGAAAACTTTTTTCGTGTGTTTCTGCCCTGATTTAGTGAGACGGCAGACGCTGAAATCAACGCGAGCATTCTGTCTGCTATGTAGTGTTTTGGGTTTGAGTACAAACACATGTTAATGGAATAAAACGTTCTCACTGTACATGGTTGCGGTCTATCTGTGCATTCCAGGAGTATGCAGCACAGCAAAATAAGTGAAAGTGGCAGCACATTGTTCATGGTAAAAATGCCACCCCCTGAGCAGCATTAAGCCATCTTGGTAGATGCACCCAATTACTTATTTTAATTTTGAAACCTCTTCATTTAGGTACAATGGTGCAAAACCAACTACGAACATGGTTATTGTGAATATTAAACTCCTGTCAGGTTTCACCGCAGATACGTCACTGGTTCGTATGTTTTAAGATGACTTGTATGTAAAGTCCCAAGATGCTTAAAGCTGCTTCCGATATTAAACCATTTTTCCTCTCAGCTTAGATCTCCACCAGATTCATTTGCTCCACTAGTGCAGCGGGTTGATGCTGGAGATGACCATGTGCTGGTGTATCTGAAAGGGGTGAGATGTGCGCAGGGTAGGTTCTCTACCTGCCCCTTCATGTGTGCTTATGTGCTTCTCCGTCCCTTCTGTCTTGCAGGTTCCTAAGGATGTCCCCATGACCTACAGTCTACAACTGAAACAGGGTCTTGCAGTGCAGGATCTCAAGCCAGCAGTAATTGAGGTGTATGACTACTATCAGCCAAGTATGTGTTTTTGCTAACTCGTGCTTGTTGAATTCCCTGTTATATGCCTCCCTGTCCATGATCGTGCTTCATTTCTGGCTATAGGATGCATGAATAAACTCTTAACTAGTCATTGTTTGCCTCTTTCACTGCCACTTGCAGTTCACTTGCAGTATGTGTGGGGGTTATTATTATTATTATTTTTTTTTTAAAGCTTGTACAAATTTTGTCTTTTTGCATAATCCAGTTTAACTACGTAGCAAATGCAGTTTCATGCCATAATGAAATCAGAATACTTTACCATAAAGTAGCACTGCAGCTGTGATTGGTTCATTCAGTCCAATACTGAAAGTTAAGTGTCATGGATGAAATTAAAGGTGTGTGGGTTGTTGTTTTTTTAAGACCAATGTATCTGATCAGTGGCTGGTTCTTCTTTTTGAAGATGTGTCCGATGGATCGGGTGTTTGTTTCAGTCCGTGAACAGCTTAGGTGGCAATTTCTCACTGCAGTGGTGAAACACACTCACACTCTCTTGACCGTGGACAACATGTGCTTCATTAATTTGACTAATTCTGAAACATTAAATCAAGTGTGCAAAATAAATTTGGTCCAATCAATTTTCTATAGTCTGATTCAGTAAATGCCTCATTCAACCGCTCCAAGCATAGAGACACGCCTGCCATCTTACAACAGTCAACTTTGTAATTTACTAAAATATTTGAAGATGCCACAGTTCTGTGAACAGATTATTGTAAAAACTGCAGGGATTTAAATTCTTGATTAAAAAAGAGAAACCTTTCACAGGTGACAATGCCAGTTGAATATTCCTTATGGCGAATGACCTCAAGTTGACCTTTCCAATATTGTGGATGGCTTGCGTGTATTAGCCCATAGATTCACTAATGAGGCATCTACGCATACATATGCATGCAACCTTTAGCCAAAAAAAACAATGATTAATGCAAATATTGCAGCTTTGGCGGTACACTGGGAAGGAGGCCAGATGTAAAGTAGTCCTTTCTCTTTGGAGTGTTTCATTGCGAAAACAAAAATACTTTGTTTGGCCATCCAAAAGAGGACATGACTAGAAATCAGTGGTTAAGCTGTTTTTACAACACTGTTCCAGAACAGTTCAACCCAAATATTCAAATGTGTGCAGTACATTTTGTAGAGGACAATTTCCTGATCCTAAGAGATTAGGCAAGGCAAGGCAAGGCAAGTTTATTTATATAGCACATTTCGTACACAATGGTAATTCAAAGTGCTTTACATAAAAGAAAGTAAAATAATAATGAAGAAAAACAATAACAAGAATAAAACAAGCAATTTGATTAAAATGATTAAAAATTTAATTAATTAAAATGAATTTAAAACAGTTAGAAAATGATTTTACATAAAATAAAATACAAAAAAAAAAAAACAGTGAAAATATATATTGTAATCAGTTCGGACATTGCACAGTGCTCATTCAATAAAAGCACAGCTAAACAGATGAGTTTTAAGTCTAGATTTAAATGTGACTAGTGTTTTAGCACATCTGATCTCTTCTGGAAGCTGATTCCAACTGCGGGCGGCATAGTAACTAAAGGAGGACTCCCCTTGTTTTGTGTGAACCCTTGGTATTTCTAACTGACTCGATCTTAATGATCTGAGTGCTCTGTTAGGCTTATATTCAGTGAGCATATCTGAAATATATTTCGGGCCTAGATCATTTAGTGACTTAAATACTAGTAAAAGTACTTTAAAATCAATCCTAAATGTAACTGGAAGCCAGTGTAAGGACCTGAGGACTGGTGTGATATGCTCAGATTTTCTGGTTCTAGTCAGAATCCTGGCAACAGCGTTCTGGATGAGCTGCAGCTGTCTAATGGTCTTTTTGGGAAGGCCGGTGAGGAGCCCATTACAATAGTCCACCCTGCTGGTGATAAAGGCATGAACAATTTTCTCCAAGTCTTGGCTGGAAACAAAAGATCTAATTCTTGCAATGTTTTTTAAATGATAGTATGCTGATTTAGTTACTGCTTTGACATGACTACTGAAACTAAGGTCTGTCTCCAGAATCACACCAAGATTCCTGACATGATTTTTAGTTGTTTGACCCCTAGAGCTAAGGTATGCATTCACCTTGAACACTTCATCTTTGTTTGCAAATGCAATGACTTCAGTTCTTTCCTTGTTTAACTGAAGAAAGTTCTGGCACATCCAACTAATAATTTCATCAATGCATTGGCATAGGGAGTCAATTGGGCTGTAGTCATTTGGAGATAAGGCTAGGTAAATCTGGGTATCATCAGCATAGCTGTGATAGGCAATTTGGTTCTTTCTCATTATTTGACTTAGTGGGAGCATATACAGGCTAAACAAGAGTGGTGCAAGAATTGACCCTTGTGGGACTCCGCATGTCATGGACGTCCACTTAGACTTATGCTCTCCTAGACTCACATAATAGCCTCTCCCTTCTAAGTATGACCTGAACCATTTGAGTACCATCCCAGAAAGCCCGACCCAGTTTTCCAGTCTCTCTAGTAGCATGTTATGATCGACATTGTCAAACGCAGCACTGAGATCTAGCAATACCAGCACCGATATTTTGCCAGAGTCACAATTTAAGCGAATATCATTTATTATCTTAATGAGTGCTGCCTCTGTGCTGTGATGCGGTCGAAAACCAGATTGAAAATTGTCCAGGTATCCATTTGAGTTTAAGTATTTGTTCAGCTGATTAAAAACGACCTTTTCTATAATTTTACCTATAAAAGGAAGATTAGATATTGGTCTAGAATTTTTTCAACTGCATTTTTTAAGGAGTTTGGAAATGTCCCAGAAAGAAGTGAGGCGTTCACCACTTCTAAAAGATCTGCTTCTAAGCAGTTAACCACATTTTTGAAAAAAGAAGTGGGAAGTGTGTCAAGATAGCAGGTTGACGATTTTAGGTGCTGCTCTATGTCTTCCAGAATTTTGCTATCAATTGCTTCAAAAATCAACATAGTATCTTTTTGATATTGTGGCCTAATCTGTCTGACCTCTTGAGGATGTGCTAATCACCTTCCTGATATTGATGATCTTCTCAGAAAAGAAGGATGCAAACTCATTGCATTTGCTGTCTGATAGCATTTCACTGGGAATCTGACTTGGGGGGGTTTGTCAGTCTCTCAACGGTGGCAAAAAGAGTACGAGTGTTATTTAAGTTACTGTTTATAAGGTTTGAGAAGAAATTCTGTCTAGCTGTGGCTAGTTTCACATTAAAAGCATGAAGGCTGTCTTTATAGATGCTATAGTGAATTTCAAGTTTTGTCTTCCGCCACATCCGCTCTGCTTTTCTGCATTGTCTTTTCATAGTCTGAACTGCTGTTGATCTTCTCCAAACTGATTTCTGTCTGTTTGTTTTCTTACTGATTATTATTGGAGCAATATCATCAATAACATTCTTAACTTTGAGTTGAATGAATCAAGGAGAATATCAACAGAGTCTGCAGAAATTCTTGGTGTTAAAGATATAGCCTCCATAAATAGTACACTTTTGTTCTCGTTAATGCATCTCCTTCTGACAGAGACCGATCTAGATTCAGTTGTAGCAGACATCAAAATATCAAAGAAAATATGTTCTTAATAACAATGGATGAAATGTTTAGACCCTTACTGATGATTAAGTCTAGAGTGTGTCCACCTTTGTGTGTGGGTCCATGCACATGCTGAGTCAAGTCAAGTGTTTAGAACCATTATCATTTCTTTTGTAGTTTTGTTTTCTGAATTATCTATGTGAATATTAAAATCCCCTGCAATAGCAGAATGCGTGGAGCACCTTTCAGCACATTCCCTAGATATTCAAAAGACAAGTACTGACCACATGACACTTGCTTGCATTGATAGACCCCTTTAAATAGAGCAGCTACACCCCCACCTCTCCTAACAGTCCTGCAAACACTCATGTAAGTGAAGTTAGAAACATAAAATCCAGATTGTTTGTGGTTATAAAGTCATTGATTAGAAATGATTTATTTTTTAGTGAGCGAATGTTTAAAGATGCTAATTTGATTGCTGTGCTTTGTGTCTTTACATCAATTTTAGTTTGATGCTTAATAGGCCGCAGATTAGATGAGTTTGTCCTTCGGCTTGAGATGGCCTCAGACATTCTATCACGTGATAAAACTGAAATAGAGAAAGCTACAGGCACACTACAGATTAGACCACATACCGACTGTTCTGACTCATAGACTGTAAGTACTTTTAAATATTTAAAGAATTTGCCACTGATGTTTCAAACGTGAGTTTTGAGCAGTGTAGAGTAGCACTTGTTGTTTGTCATTTCTCTGATGACAAATGCAGACATAGCTTTATGTTTATGTGGCACGATGCATCAAGTGCCTCATCAAACCAGGACCTTCAGCATGCACTGGGACGGTTTGCAGCAGAGTGTGAAGCAGCTGGGATGAGAATCAGCACCTCCAAATCCGAGGCCATGGTCCTCAGTCGGAAAAGGGTGGCTTGCCCTCTTCAGGTTGGTGGAGAATTCCTGCCTCAAGTGGAGGTGTTTAAGTATCTTGGGGTCTTGTTCACGAGTGAGGAGAGGATGGAACGGGAGATTGACAGACGGATCGGTGCAGCTTCTGCAGTAATGCGGTCGATGTACCGGTCTGTCGTGGTGAAGAAAGAGCTGAGCCGCAAGGCGAAGCCCTCGATTTACCGGTCAATCTACGTTCCTACTCTCACCTATGGTCATGAGCTTTGGGTCATGACCGAAAGGACAAGATCCCGGATACAGGCGGCCGAAATGAGCTTTCTCCGCAGGGTGGCTGGGCGATCCCTTAGAGATAGGGTGAGAAGCTCAGTCACCTAGGAGGGGCTCAGAGTAGAGCCGCTGCTCCTCCACATCGAGAGGGGTCAGCTGAGGTGGCTCAGGCATCTGTTCCGGATGCCTCCTGGACGCCTTCCCGGGAAGGTGTTCCGGGCGCGTCCCACTGGGAGGAGACCACGGGGAAGACCTAGGACACGCTGGAGAGACTATGTCTCCCGGCTGGCCTGGGAACGCCTCGGTGTCCCCCCAGAAGAGCTGGAGGAAGCGTCTAGGGAGAGGGAAGTCTGGGGTTCTCTGCTTAGACTGCTGCCCCCGCGACCCGGCCCCGGATAAGCGGAAGAAGATGGATGGATGGATGGCACGATGCAACCTAACACGTAAAAAGAAAGTATAAGTCATTATAATCAGTAATTATGTCCCCACTGGATGCAACAAATGCCTCATTTATAATGGCTTTTAATGTTTTTGTACTGTCGCTGTGGCCAGGACAAAGCATCATAGTATGCCAAGGGGCGTAACATTTCCATCACACACTTGAGATATTCAGCCAATCACAACACACAGGATAGCTGGGCAATCAGAGCAAACCTCGCTTTTAAGAACTTGTTTCAGAAAGGTGGGGCATAGGGGAGCAACAATATTGTACAGTATGTGGAAAATAATTAGTTTTTTAACCTTAAACTGCATAAACATTTCATTACACCAAAAACACAAAATAATGTTATTTTCTGCAACATCATATAACCCCTTTGATAGAGAAATAGACTAGTGCAATTTTGGAATTAGTGGAATTACTAGGAATTTCACTGTTATAATATTTGCCATGGTTTATTTTCACGTTTGGTAGTCAGAGTCACCTGGGTAGAGAAAACCAGCCTCCATAGGGATTCTGCTGGGCCACGAGCCAGTTGACAATGCGGTTAGCAGTTGTTCAAGGCATTTAAAAGCCGTGCTCGAGTGCTGGTCTCTCCAGCCAGACTGAAGGTGTAGGTGAGCAGAGCCGTTGTGTAAGTGTTTCCCAGATTCCCAATGACAGGCCTCAAGCAAGACAAAGTAAGTAACTCTACTAGAGATGTTTTTACTATGACAGGGACATCGAGTTCAAGCAGTGATGTTGACGCTCATAGTCACATTATCACCAACTCAAACCCAAAATACACCAGTATATTGATTTAGAATAACAGCTCAGCCCTTTAAACCATTGGTTATGGCACATTTGAAGAAACATTGCCAAGCTACAAAACATGTTATCTGTTTCTGATGCAGAAAAGCTAGTCCATGCATTCATGACCTCTAGACTGGACTATTGTAATGCACTTCTAGGTGGTTGTCCTGCATCTTCAATAAACAAGCTACAGGTAGTCCAAAATGCAGCAGCTAGAGTCCTTACCAGGTCAAGAAAATATGATCATATTACCCCAATTTTTAAGTCTCTGCACTGGCTACCTATTAAGTTCTGTATCAGTTACAAATTATCATTACTTACCTATAAGGCCCTAAATGGTTTAGCTCCAGCGTACCTACAGTAACTAACCTTATACCACGTTACAACCCATCACGCTCCCTAAGGTCACAAAACGCTGGACTTTTGGTAGTTCCTAGGATAGCAAAGTCCACTAAAGGAGGTAGAAGCTTTCTCACATTTGGCTCCCAAACTCTGGAATAGCCTTTCTGATAATGTTCAGGTTCAGAAACACTCTCTCTGTTTAAATCTAGATTAAAAACGCATCTCGTTCACCAAGCATTTGAATAATGTATCTCTTAAATTGTGACTGCAGTTGTATCTGATAAATGCACATTCTTATTCTTTAGCTTGGGTTAAACTAATTCATTTTACTTTGTTGGAACAGCAGCTATGCTAAAGATGTCTCTATTTGTTTCTATGTTTTGGTAACTAGGATTTACACAAGCTCCAGTCTGGATCCAGAACACATGAGAAGAGATGATGCTGACCCTCAGAGGACCTCAGATGATGCTAACCCTGAATCAACAAAAAGAGCTAACAAATATTGCTACAAGTGTGACTGCATCATATAATAATTGCTGTTAATAATGTTCATCGTCTGGCTGACTACGTCTTGTATTATTTTTTCTGAAAAACCCTGTCATATGAACATAAACGGACAGTCACCACTTATAAGCTACAACTAAATATTGTAGAAATGTAATTTTCTATAAAGTTGCTTTGTAACGATTTGTATTGTAAAAAGCGCTATAAAAATAAACTTGAATTGAACGTAACCACCTTCATTGCATAGTGGTACTGCTGTCCCCTGCTGCATAAAAAAAACTATCTGAACCCTGCCTGCCGATCAACCAATCCTTTGCACTCTGAAGGACATTTGGATAAATGAAGATGAAACTCCTTGCTAGGCCAAAATATAAAAATATCAAAACCAGTCAACCTGGCCATGGAGGAAATTTATTGACAAAGTGAACATACAAATGTGCTGTATGAACCATCACTATGCTTGCAGTTCAGCTGTCCTTGATATCTTATTTAGGTCAAAGACTACATAAGTGGATAGCCTGACATGCTCCAGTGAGAAGAGAAGAAATTAATGTCCTTGGGATTTAGTCTCCCAAGTAATGAAAAAAGATTGTCATCCACACCTCTTTGAAGGTAACCAATGGAGGTCTGCTAGATGGCTGCGGTGAACTGTGCCATGACTTATAAATACTGCAGCATATAAGTATTGGAAATTTTGTGTTCTCCTCAGCCATATGGCATCCATAAAAATCCATTAAGATACTTCAGCACATGGCCCATTATGTCCCCTATGAGAGCAAGAAATAGAAGAGGTCGAGCCAAAAACAAAAAACAAAACCACAATAAAAGCCCAAGTTATTCTGATAAATGTCACAGTGTTTCTTTCCCCTTAAATGCATCACTTAACCAAGGACTGAAATGGAGAATCTGGCTGATCCCTGGATCACATTTGTATGAAATGTCAACAAAGTTTCCTGCAGACCATTATGCAGAAATCTGGTAAACACACAGACCAGGACAAGTAGACTTCGAGTGACTATATCAGTGCATCCTCTTGTTGACACTTGGATCATCACATTTACAGATCCAGTAGTACAGACAGGAAGTGAGTAAGGATACATGCTGAATTGCATTTTAATTGATTATGTTTGCCTCTCAGTTAATAAAAAAAAACAGCCTCCACAAGCTTTCATGGTTGTGGTTGCTAGGCACCAAGCAATCAAATCCCCCTCAATCTGAGCTTTTCTCTTTAATGTTGTTGAATAGACACAACCTTTGTAACAATACAAAGTTTTTGTTGTTTTAATAGAAAAGAAAGTAATAATTTGGAATTGTTGGAGTTATTATTTGGAATTGTATTGTTTTTTTTTGCTTTTGAGAAAAGCTGGTTTTAATAATATAGTGTGTTCATTTATGATTTATATAATTTGGCTTAATATTACCAGGAAACTAGATGGTCAAATAAACCATACATGTCAATTGTCATTCTGTTGATTTGTACTTACATGAGTTCAGATGAAATGTAAATATAAATATCAAAATGACAACAATTGTGGTTACCAGGTATAACCATTATCGTGCAGTCCTATATCGAGTAACACCTCACATACCCCTTTTGCACCAAGGCAGTTTGAGTACTGGTTCAGACCAAGAGCCTAGTTCATGTCCTATGTCTTTCGAGACACAATGCTCCAGCTTTAAACCATTTTTGAAATGACTGCTATTTTTGAAATAGCAAAACTAACACGTTAAATTTGTGTATGCTGATGTAGATTTACAAAGCCATTAACATCAATAGCAATGCAACGCCCACCATTGCTCATTGTGCGTTGCGGCTTGTTCATGCTGCATTGGCACTGCATGGACAGGTCGGTGTGCAGCGGGAGTGATCGGAAAGTAAACGACTATGCTTTATGCTTTTGGATTGCTTTTGCGGTGATTTGGTGTCGTGCGGGAGCATGTTGAACACCTGAAAATATGAAACAACAGTGTTGGAATGTAACATGTCTCTAAAATTTGTTAAACTAAATGCACTACTGTTGTGGTCTGTTATGGTCACAAAAGTCAAAAAGTTTCATGTAACAGCAACATCATAACTCAAATCCTAAAGTTAAACCTGAAATAAGTCCAACGGGAAAACTGAACCAATTGCACACATATAAGCGCTGGCTCCATGATCCGGACGCTCTGATCTAAAGCACCGAGACCACACAGCCAAAGTGTTCTACTAAACAGGAACGGCAGTAGCTGGAGAAAACTGCAGACACCTGGAACTCACTGGAGTTGCACTTGCCAGGAGAACAACAAATGTAATTGAATTCTTGCTAGAGAAATCTTCATTTAAAATATATAAGTAAAGTGTGCTTAAAGGGATGGTTCACCCAAAAAGGAAAATTATGCCATTAATGACTCACCCTCATGTCGTTCCAAATCTGGCTCGGCTCGGTGTTCATCTTCAGTTCTCTCTTCACAGCAGTTGAGTCAGTGTACTGTTTGAGTAAATTAATTACTCTGGGATATTGGTTTGTTTGAACTCATAGGGAGTGTCAGCCACATTAAAAAAGTTAATAGCTTAAACTGTGTTCCAAAGATGAACGGATGTCTCACTGGTTTGGAACATGAGGTTGAGTCATTAATGACATAAATAACTTTCGGGTGAACTATCCCTTTAAGTTTACCCTTTAATTGTCTCACACCTCCCATCATTTTCAGCAACCAGTGTATGCTCATCTGCAGTGGTCCCAGAGTCCATCCATGTCACTATCACCCTGTGTCCACTGCAGCCCTCAAGTTTCTTGTATGGACTGATGTGCATGAGTTGATCATGTCACATCTGTGATAATAAACTTGTTAAAACTGATACTTCTCTCTGTGGTATTCTGAAAAGCACACCTGGTTCACTGCGATTCAAGCTAGCCCTAACAGTATCCTGTAGTTCTTCGCTACAGTAACACTCCTGATAGTAAATCCAGCTGACAGCTTAAACTCTGACTGTGTGAGTGCAGCCATGCAGTTCTCCAGGTCTGACATCATAATAAATACAAATCATTTCACAGATATAACAAAAAATGCAGCACAGCTTATGACATCGTTTATACTCAACACATTCAGGCTGTATTATGATACACTTTTAGTGCTTGTTAAAGGAGTGGTTTACATTTAGAATTAAAATTATGTCATTTACTCACATTCCACTTCTGTTCCAAACCTGTAGGAGTGGTGCCCATCAACTGTTCAAATACCAACATTTTTCAAAATATATATATTTTTTGTGTTCAACAGAAGAAAGTTCCTCCTGCGGGTTTGGAGCAACTGGAAGGTGAGTAATGACAATTTTATTCTGAAATTGAACTTTAAATAAGTACTTGAAAATAGGTACCTACCGGCTGAAAATGTGGTTTTGATGCAGCCAAAGTCTTATTGGGAGATGAGAGGGCCTGTATTATTTACCATTGGGTAAATAAAAGCATAACTTGGATCTTGTGAGGGACCTCAGCCAATCATACAATGTCAGTGACATCAATCTCCAGCATTCACGGTTCTATGAAAGTCAATTATAGTTAACAACACACAGTAAAAAAAAAAAACACAAATATTGCAAATTGCTGGTCAGTTACTTGTCACTACTTCACTTGAGATTTGGTTTTTATTCATTTAAAAAAAAAACAGCATGACCAGCCATTCACCCAGAAATCTGGAAGCCATAGAAACAATATTTCATTTTCATTAAACTACACACAATATGAAACTTAGTAATAATTATAATACATGTTATTTATGGCGCCTTTCTGGACACTCAAGGTCACCTCACAAAACATACTAGTACAATACATTTATAAATCAATGAAATTGTAAAAAACAATAATTACAGAGCATAAAATCAGGGTACTTAACTAAAAACAAAATTAAGAACGGATTGATCATGTGTGATATGCCAGCTTAAAGAGATGAGTTTTCAGGCGGGATTTAAAAATAGAAATTGAGTCAATATTACGGATATCTGGTGGAAGAGAGTTCCAGAGACGAGGGGCTGAGCGACTGAAGGCTCTAAACCCCATGGTGGTCAAACGGGCAGAAGGTAGAGTAAGATCTATAGAAGAAGAGGACCTAAGAGTCCGGGTCGGTGTGTTAATGTGAAGTAGGTCGGTGAGGTACAAAGGTGCAAGATTATGGATAGCCTTAAAGGCCAGAAGTAAAATCTTAAAATCAATGCGGTATTTAACCGGGAGCCAGTGCAGCTGCTGAAGTACAGGAGTAATATGGTTAATGAAAGGAGTTCGGGTGATAATTCGGGCAGCAGAGTTCTGAACCAGTTGAAGTTTATGTAAAGTTTTGAAAGGAAGACCAACAAGAAGGGAATAGCAATAATCAATACGGGATGTAACCAGTGTATGAAGAGAATTGCTGTACTAGTGAGTGAAATAGACGGTCTGAGGCGATTGATGTTACGTAAGTGAAAGATATGACCAAGTGGTAGCAAATAGATGATAAACAGAAGGGGCCCCAGGACAGAGCCCTGGGGAACACCAGAAGTGACAGGGGATAATTTGGATTTGAAATGTTTAAGCTGGATAAACTGAGTGCGGCCAGAAAAAGATGATTTAAACCACTCCAAGGGTGTATCAGTGAAACCAATAGAGACTAATCTGTCAATGAGGATGTTATGAGAAATGGTGTCAAAAGCTGCACTTAGATCAAGGAGAATAAGTATAGCGAGTAATCCAGAATCAGCTGCCATTAATAGATCATTAATGATTTTCAACAGAGCTGTTTCTGTACTATGACAGGAACGAAAACCAGATTGAAATGGTTCATAAAGTTTATTGTCAGACGTGTGCATTAACCTGATGTGTGATTGTTTTTTCTAGAATTTTGGAAAGAAAGGGTAAATTAGAAATTGGTCGAAAGTTATTGAAATTGTTGGGGTCTGCACCAGATTGCTTGAGTATAGGAGTGATTGCAGCTGATTTTAAAGATGAAGGAATAATACCAGAGGTGACCAGAGGAATGTATAATATTAGTAATTCTAAAAGAGAGGGTAAACAGGCATTTACTAAGATGGTAGGAACAGGATCAAGTGCACAAGTGGTTGGTTTCAATTCTCTAATAATGCCTAATACTTCAGCAGCAGAAGGAAGTGTAAAACTTGAAAATGGGCAAGAAGGTGTTGTAAAGGAAGCTGAAAAAGACAGACTGTGAGAGGTATTAGTATTCAGTTGCTGATGAATCTTTTGTACTTTGGAATTAAAAAAAATGACATTAAAGAATTACAATAAGCAGATGAATATAGATGAGACATAGTAGAGTCTGGTGCTCGTAGAATGTTGTGGACCATGGAGAACAAGGTTCTGGAGTTACCTTCCCCTGTGTTGATTATATCTGCATAATAGTTTGATTTGGCCGTAGAATTAGAATCTTTATAAAGGAAAATGTGTTAATTAGAAATTAGTGATGTCCTTTATTAGAATTTTTTGTATCAAAGGCATATAGTCACAAGTCATTACAATTAAATGGATGAGGCTTTTTTTTTTTTATAGCGCTTTATTACAATCATTTTTTTTTGGGGGGGGGGGGGGTGAGTCACTCCTCAACCACCACCAGTGTGCAGCATCCACCTGGATGATGTGGTCGCAACCACAGGTGGAGTGGAGGGAGAGAGCCAATTCAATGAATGGGGATTATTGGGTAGCCATGATTGACAAGAGTCAGTGGAGGGAATTTGGCCAGGACTCCAGGGATACACCCCTACTCTTTACATGTGCCATGGGATTTTTAAATGAAGTTACAAAGAAAACCTTAGACCAACAGTTCCCAATTACAGTCAATCGCACCCCCAATCTGCACATTTCACATGCATCTTAATCACATGAAATGTTCTATTCAAGTCTAAGTACCCATATGATATTCTGCTGTTTGAAGCAAGCAGGTCCCATTCAAAGTGGCATTACTGTGTGAGACAACCATCACAGTGGTATATCATTTCACCTCACCAAGTTTAGTCTGTGAAGAGACCCTAAAGCAAATCGATGAAGTGTTCCCCAAGTGAAGTAAACTTCATATGACTTCCCTTGCTGAGGGAGTAGTGAGAATTGAACACCATAGGGATCATATGGACCAAACAGTCCATGCAAGTAGCTCACATCTAACAAGGTTACCTCTGAATCAGGTGTTAACAGACTTCAAAAACCATGCAGGGGACCACTGCATTAGTCGGATCATGGAAGCTGGTCTGAGATGTTGTATTTAACGGGTCGCTAGAGAAAGTATCCAGGGCCACAAAACCAAAAAAAGCTTCCACATTTGCCAGTTTGCTTTTTAAAGGTTACCAACTGTAAACACTGGTTTATGCAAATTGGTCAGCTTTGTATGAAAGAACGTGACAAGGACTGATTAAAAAGGAGTTTTATTTCATAAATCCTATAGCCAGAAATTAAGCACAAAAATCACAAACAGGGAGGCATGTATGTGGTCTCAAATGAGTCACCTGAAAGTGAAAACAGCAAGTCAGCTTGACACGCATGTTCAACCAGGAATTCAGCCAAAAAGCACGAACCATTGAACACATACTTGGCTTATAGTAGTCATACACCTCAACGACTGCTGGCTTGAGATTCTGCACAGCAAGACCCTGTTTCAGTTGTAGCCTGTAGGTCATGGGGACACCCTTAGGAACCTGTGAGACAGGAGGGATGGAGAAGCACATAAGCACACATGAAGGGGAAGATAGAGAACCTACCCTGTGCACATCTCACCCCTTTCAGATACACCAGCACATGGTCATCTCCAGCATCAACCCGCTGCACTAGCGGAGCAAATGAATCTGGTGGGGATCCAAGCTGAGAAGGAAAGTCCATTAATAACTGTAGCAGCTTCAAACATCTTGGGACTTTACAAGTCATCTTCTAACATACGAACCAGTGACGTATCTGCTGTGAAACCTGACAGGAGTTTAATGTCCACAATAACCATGTTTGTAGTTGGTTTTGCACCATTGTATCTGAAGGAGTGAAGAATTTTATAAAAGTCAAGCACTGCAATTTGGCGCATCTACAAAAGACAGCTCAAGGCTGCTCAGAGTTGGTAGAAGTTGAATTTGTGCAGCTATTCCAACCATATACTTTATTAGGGGCTAAAGTGGATCAGAACTACATTTGGACTGGCTTTGTGAAATGGTCAGAGAATTGAAAAGTGGTTCTTACGTCACAGTGATGTTCAGCAGGAGATCAGATCCAGGCACTTTGCAGTCTCTTGCCACCTTCACTTCAACACCAAGTGTACTGGAAACTCGAATGGGTGTTGGGACGTTGTAGAAACATGTAACCTGGGGATAATAAAAAACCCACCCACACTAATAAATACACGTACACTATGACCGAACAGGGACAAGCATAGAAGTTAAGCATGTGAAGTTTACGACCTGCACAGACACACAGGTGGAGCCTGTCGCTCGAACACTATATCTGCCAGGAATGTTCTTCAGCTGCTTCTCCTGATACAGCAGCCTGTTGTCCCGATTCACGTCAAAGTTATACACCTCTCCTGCCACAGAGGACTGTAAAGTAACAGTGCTGGAGCCCTCCAGGCTGAACACTTTAGCGGCGAACAGAGACAGAGCATGAAGAGCCACCACAGTGTCCTAAAAATAAACACCAGATTTAAAAAAAAAAAAAAAAAAAAAAAAGCCTCCGATATCATTTGTGCTCATGTTTGGTGGCCAGAGTTACCTGGGTGGAGGAAAAGCCTCCATAAGGGTTCTGCTGGGCCACAAGCCAGTTGACAATGCGGTTAGCATAGCTCAGATCAGTGGTCGTGAGAGGCTGTACAGAGAGAACCGCTAGCAGCACATACGAGCTGATCTCCACCGCCAGAGTGTCACCAGATGACGTCTGAGACCAGTGGAGCTTGTTTCCTTAGGACAAGAGAGGACATAAAGTTGATGCCAAAGAACCTGAACATCAAGAGACTAGTGAACCTCACCTTCAGAAATGGCAATGTTCTTCAAGGCAGTTAAAAGCCGTGCTCGAGTGCTGGTCTCTCCAGCCAGACTGAAGGTGTAGGCAAGCAGAGCCGTCGTGTAAGTGTTTCCTAGGTTCCCAGCGACAGGCCTCAAGCAAGACAGAGCATTGGTGATGACCGGATCCTGAAAGCAAAGCAGAAAGGGTCACTACACCAGTGGTTCCAAACAAAAGTCTCTGGAGGCCATTTAAGACATGGAAAACATGCAATGTTGAGGGGTCTCCATGAATTACTGGACTACACAAATCAAAGGGCAAGGAGCTTGTATAAACAACTAGCAGGCATGTTTTACCGTGACAAGGACGCCCATTTCAAGGAGTGATGCAACAACGTAGCCTGTCATGGTCACATTATCACCTACACCACCCTAAAAACGGAGCAGCATGATGCTTTAGGTCAGACGTAGACTTAAGATCAGTTACAACACATTTAAAGAAACATTATGCACCTTCATATCAATGTGGTACAGAGTTCCCTCTTGCATGAAACAGCCATCTGAACCCTGCTTGCTGATCAACCAATCCTGTGCGCTCTGGAGGACACTGGGATCAATGAAGATGAAACGCCTTGCTAGGCCAAAAGTCCTCATGACGAAGGTGGTCAACCTGGCCATGAAAAGTTGCATTACAACCCAATTCAACGATGCATAAAAGGAAAAGACTGAAACGCACCATGTATTGGAAGCATCATAGCCAAATGTGCTGTATGAACCATCACCGTGCCTGTAGTTTAGCTGTCCTTGGTATCCTGTTCAAGTCAAAAAAAAAAAAACCTTGGTCAGGATTCACATTACACCAAATGAACTCCGAGGAGTAGGACTTGCAGGATTCAGTCATCTGTACCGCTCTGAAGGTAACCAGTGGCAGTCTGTCGGATGGTTGGGGTGAGCTGCGCAGTGCCTTCCAGGTACTGCAGGATGTAGATATTGGGAGCAAGAATTATCATATTTTGTTCTCCACAGCCAGAGGGCATCTGTAGCAAGCCATCAAGATTATTTAGCGCACGACCCATTAGGTCCCCTAAGAAAGGAAGAAAACTAAGTGCCGCCTGAATCCAGTTATTTTGCTGAAAGGGTCCAATTCAGTAAGGGGGAAGTTTACCAAGGACTGAAACTGAGCATTTGGCAGATCCCGGAATCACATTTGTTGGAAATGTCAGAGATAGGTCTTCTGAAAGGACACTCCCTGTGGACAAAACCGAACAGATCAGCAGAGAGCCCTACAGTTTGCTGGTAGAGTAAGAATGCATTTAGAAAGTCACTGGGTGCAAACAAACCCTTTGGACAAAGTAACCAACTCTGGGTGAAGATCCTTTCAACTCCTTCAGGCTATAAAGAGAGCAGAAGTGCACCAAATCAGTAAAACTGCATAAGCTCCATGATCAAACTCCAGAATGGTTAATGCTTACCAGAACAAGTAGACTTTCAGTAACAATGTCAACGCGTCCTCTTGTTGGCACGGTCACAACTTCAGTGCCACATCGAACCTGGGACTGATCAGCCTGAGCACTGACAGTCACATTTACAGATCCTATAATGCAGACGGGAAGTGAGCAACCAATTCATACTCCATTTAGAAGACAAACCATGAAAAACTGACCAAGGACCGATGCGGAGAGAATCCATTTAAATGTCTTTCTCCCACTGGCACAGAGACAGGATGAATACGGATCATTAAAAGGTCGAAGACTGAAGTCAGAGGAAGCAGCTGGAGTCACTTTAACCTGCCAATAAACCATATTATTAGTGCACAGTAAAGAGGTCTCTACAGATCCATTTAGGGGTGAGATTGACATAGTTTCTAAGATGGAGTTCTTGCACAGTTAATTTTGCTGGCTTAGGCCTGACAGGGACAGTCTACTGAAGTTTCCATATGTAGTATGGTGGTCGGTCCATAACAGTGACAATCATGTACTGAAATTCTGGCACATGATACTGCTTAATTTTGACTCTGCAATACTCGTGCAAGGTGGCCCAGTTTTAAATGGCCAATTGTGACAGTTACAACAGGCTACAGCTTAACATGAAAGTTCAAAGCAAGGCGATACGAAGCCTGCACACACCAAAAAAAAAAAAAAAAAAAAACCCACACAACATTAGTGAATACGGACCATGATGCACTTGGACAGATAGTTGAAGACCGTGGCCTTCAGCTCAAAAGACTCTCCACGGATGATGGAGTAAGGCAGGGAGAGCTCCAGGAAGAAGGGCTGGAAGACCGTCAGCTGAACAGGAGGAGCCAAGCCAAAACCTTTGGAGGACACACAGAACGCCTCGGTCTCCCATGTGGTTATGGTGTCAGGAACTTTCAGATTAACTCTTGTGGATCCAGTGTTTCTGAAAAGCACACACACACTATATAGAAACGAACATGGACCAGGAGGGGTAAATGGAGCCCTTTAGATCACTGGCAGACTCATTCCTGGAGGGCCACAGCCCAGCAGAGTTCAGATTCAACCAAAACACCCTGAACAATTCAGCAGAACAAGTCCTACAGGCTAATTTGAAGCCAACATGGCATGCATTGGGGCAATGTTTGGAACTTAACAGTTTGACACCTGCTTTACGCCTAGTCCACATGAACTACGATTTATCCTCCATTTAAAATTTAATCCACATGAAAATGCAAAGACTGACGCACAGTCAAGAATACCAAACTAGCAGGTGGCATACAGCCTGACCCTAAAGCCAGTTTACATGGGGCAAGTCTGTAACTGCACTTACAGTGCACTTATTTCCTCTGGCCAGTGCTGTCCAACCAGTGAAACTGGACAATCTGAAAATGTTCACCTTTGCAGTAGTTTAAGGCTCCATTTGGAACCAGATATTGCATGTGTGTGAACAAGTGGCCAAACCACAGAAAAAGCTGTGTGGGTGGACAGGCCCTGGTGATGGGGAGTCATTTTGTGGAAACAAGGTTCTTCACTGACCCCACTTGAGAAAGCTGCCAGATCCAGGTTTCCGGAAAATAAGTCCTGACCGTCACATCAAAAGAACCTCCAGCACCCTCACCTCCGATGTCCTTTAATGCAGAAGCCATTTGAAAGGCTACAGGACGAGGAACTGAAAAAAAATAAAAAAATAAAATAGCCAGGACTGCAACAACCAACTGGGTCTTGTTAAATTCAATATACATTAGATAAATAAGGGCCATGCACCAGGCTATCCTATAGTTAAAAAGAACACCCTAAGAGACTTACAACCAAAGTTGCGATAGTAATTCAGGCCTCTGTAGGTCAGGCAGTTAGGTTCTTTGACCGGAAGATTTGTTGCAAGCTTCATCCCCACACTCTGTCAAAGACAAGCATAAAGATGCATTTGAAGAAATCAATCAGTATTCAGCTACTTAAGGACTGCAAACAATTTCCAACCTGGAAAGCTTCGTAAGCTTGGTCTGTAAGAACATCTCGACGGGGTCTAACATTCAGGCACTCCTGTTCATCCTCAACAGGAAATGGATAATAGGATTGAGATCGTACTGGGAGCAGGTTGAACACCTAAAAACATGGAAGGGGAGAGAAGTGTCAGGTCAAACACACCTCACTGAGCAGTTTAAGATACAAGTATCTAATAAAGCCTTGTACTGTAGATACGGTAGTTTGACATGGCAAATATTACCTTGCAGCAATTGCTTTGGTTGGTCTAATTCTGTGGTTCCCGAAACCAGTCCTGGAGTACCCCCAACATTGCACATTTTCTTAGTCAAACACACCTGATTCTACTCCGCTCATTATCACATGGGTTAATGAGCTGGTGAGTTGAATCAGATGGGTTTGATTAGGGAGACAAAGAAAATGTGCAGTGTTGGGGGTACTCCAGGACAGGTTTGGGAACAGCTGGTCTAATTGATCCAACTGCAAAACCTGGATGTCAAAAAGTATGACTAATGAACTGCGCATGGATACCGCTTCAGCATTCAAACGTCTTCCCGGCTCCATGATCCGAACACTCTGATCAACAGCACTGAGGCCACACAGGGATCCTGCTTGAGCAGAAACAGTCAAAACATTTCCCTCACTAGGAACAGCTGTAGGGGGAGAAAACTGCAGAGACACCTGGAACAAGAACAAGCTCAAGCTGAAGGACATGCTGCCACACCCCACAAAGTAGAGGTGCTAGATGTCCACACACCTGGTTTTGGAAACACATTTCAGTGTCAAAAGCTGCACTAGCAGCAACCACATTCTCACTCGGCAGAACACAGAAGGCCAGAATCTGCACTACTGGAGCCATATCGACACTGACAGACAGCTGGAACGACACTGTGCCACTTGGTGCATTCAGGGCCCTCACTTGAACGGTCTGAAATCCATGCAGGATGATCACTCCTTTGGACAAGACCTGACAAGAGACAGACTGGGGCATAAGAGGTGCCAAAAAGAGAACTAACAAGTGCGGTCATCAAAACCAGCATCCACTCACCATATAGACGATGTCGGCACTGTAGTCACCAGTCTCTCCAACAAAAGAATATTTGATTTTCACTGGATAATTGGCACCACATTTCAGTGGCTGCTCAAGCTTGTCGATAGTCAGTTCACTAAACGTTGGGTTGTCAGTAGCAGTTTGGAAAAGCGGCACATTCCTCGTTTCCGTACTGAAGTAGGGCGATTTAGAATCATAAAAATCCTGTGATGTTGCACTTGCCTGAAGGAACGGGTTAATAGAATTAGTTTCTTGCAGAAGTCAGTTTATAAAAAAAAAAAACCCTTTCGTACCATCAGATTCAGACCAGCTTTAGGGAAATCAGCAGTGTTGAGGGAGAAAGAAGCCACTCCGTTCAGGTTCGTAGTCCGATTCAGCAGCAGTTTGTAGGGCCATTGACTAACATCCAGGAGATAGACTGCCTTCCTTGCTATTGGAGTCCCATTGAAATAAGATGCAGAGATCTGTTGGGATAGAGCGGTTAGGAAAGGGAACCAATGAGGACGGTCGAAGAGATGAAGCGTTATTCACCTTCCCATTAAGGATTGATCCATAGTTAAAGAAACCTGGGAGGTCCAAAAACGAGACCTTGCCAACTTCAAACGTAATTAAGACGGTTGTGGATTTTGACATCACTACATCTGGGAGAACAAAAAGGCACCAAATAAGAATGTTCAAGTCAGTGTTAGTTGACAGGGATTTGGGACCAAGCATTTTCATCCAGAAAGGCTAAGATTAAGTCTGTCAACCCGATAAGACTTGTATGACTAATGGGATTAAGTCACTGCATTAGTCAACTTCTAGTCACCAACATTTTCTGTCTCAAGTCATTCTCTTCAGGCCAAATCAATTTAGCGCATAAATTTGAATCAAGGACTGAATTTGCAAAAACTCAAATGAGTTTTCCTTTTTGGGTGTACTATCCCTTTGACAGTAGTGAAAATGCAGCAACTTTATATCTGAAAAGCAGAATAAAGACAAATACAGAAGCATTACAAATTAGACTCCTTTTTCAGATCAAGTAGGAGTACTTAATTTAACATACGTTGTTATGATGACGGGGATAGATAAGAACGCAGTCCCTTTAAGACGGTAGGCATGCAATATTGACATGTTCAGTTTATCCACCCAATCACGGTCATTTAATTCTATAAACCATTAAATGAAAGACATTTGGACTGCAGTGTCTTGGAGGGCGGATCATGTGCGGTATAGGATAACTAAAGTGGAGTGTGTCAGATAGCACTTCTAGCAGTGTGATTCTGCCCATCCGGTCTTAATGGCATTAGCACCCAAAAGGTTAGGGTTGAGGTGTGTGAATTAAGTGGTTAGTTCACATTCTTCCACTGCTGCCATACGGAGACTAGATCTAAACCACCCCCCCCCCACCAAAAAAAAAAAAAAAAAAAAAGAATATATATATATATATATATATATATATATATATATATATATATATATATATATATATATATATATATATACACACAAAACAGCCAGGTGCTCACCTGTTCCCTCTTCAGTGACATTCACTTTAACAAGGAAGGAATTTTGCAGGTTCTCTTCGAATTTGGTGGTGAAAAACTCTGACGTACTGATAGTAAGGGAAGCACAACCGGTGTTGTTCATCTGGTAGCAGAACAAGGTGGCAAGATTCAGGTGTAGACATGCAGGAGAAAAAAAAAAAAAAAAAAACCCTGCTCTGTACAGTGGTCTCCTACCATAGCGGTTTTGTTAAGACACACACGAGACACACCAGGTACCACAGAAAACTGGAACGGCTCACGACACACTTCCACCAATGCTTGACCAGGTACAGGTTGCCCATACGTGTATCTGGGAGTAAAGGGTTAAGGAACAAGTTCACCAACCAAAAAGTCAAGAATATAAGAGCTCACACTTACTTGGCACAAGCCTCAACTTTCAGTCCCACATCTCCCACACTGTACATCTGTGGTGTGGTCAAGGTGACGTCAAACTTGGGTAAAACTAAACCAGAAACCAAGGCTTTAAATTAGGACCCCAGTCAGTCATCAAGACTACCCATTGCACATCATGTGTGGTAACTTACCATACTTTTTCACCTCAAAATCCTGAGAGATTGTACGGTCACCAATAAAAGCCCTCAGAGCATACATCCCAACCTGAGCCTCAGGGTTTAACTGGTGAGAAAGCTGCAATATCCACCCAGTCGAGGAAACATTTGTCCACTGACCAATCCGGTTCTTATTATGGTCCTATTTGGAGGGAAAAAGCTTTGAATATGATGCAAGCCCAAGAAAGAACAGTAAATCCCCAAAGAACATGTAGAGGTAAACCAGTGTTGTATCTATCCAAAGACTTGGTCCAGAACAAGTTCTCACCTCCACCACCACTAGACTGTACTGTAAAGACAAACATAACATTAGGCAACTTAAAAAAAAAAAAAAAAAACCCGGAAGACCAGAAGCAGCTCAGGCTTTACCATTTGATCAAGAGGAACAAATTTAGCATCCATGGTCAGAACCCTGAAGTTCACTGCAGAAGAGAAACAGCTCACTTGGATTACATAATGCACTTGAAGGTGTACGAAGTCGGTTACACTACAAGTTCTGATCAATTCTAATATTAATACAAGGGTGTAGCTCACCCATTTGTCCTGGGTTGTAGATGGGTTTGTCTGTTTGGATGAAGGTCAGAGGCAGGTAACTTCTGAACATGACTTTCCTCTCTTCAGTCATTTTGAAGAACCTTCCCTGAAGTACCACCCTCACTTTCTGCACTAATTCTCCATCTACTTGGGGAGCCTGTAGAGAAACACTTTAATACAGGAAGGAAAAAAACACTGCATGTGCCTCACTGAGACAGACCTGGAAACTAAAACAACTGTGAAACACGGTTGAAGATCTCCGCTGCGCAAGTGGTGTGGTCTGGTTGTGGTCATCAACCAGAAAGATGTTCATTGAAAGGCTCTCATTGGGTTTTAGAAGACTTGCACACAATTTGGCATTAGAGCCAGATTCCATCACTGCAGAAAACATCACCAAGAAGGATCTGTGGAAACAAACACACTCAGAAGTCATAAGTCAGATCAGTACACATGCATATAAATGTATAAGAGATAGGTTCCATAGACACTTAAACTGAGAAGGTCACATTAAAACAAAGACACTTTATTTTTCATTTCAAACCCCATTTACTCACGGTCCTGATCTCTGTCCACCAACAGCAAAGAGAAAAAGGACTAAAACGAGCCCCTTCCAAACACATAACTCCTTCACAGCCATGAAGAGCAATCAGCCAAGACTTGACTTGATTTCAGAAACACTGCAAACCTTTAACAAGCTCCACAGTTACTCTCAATCAGCTGCACTGTTGGCAGCGATATTTAAACACACTTAATTGGAGGAATTCATTTATTAGCTGATTGCCTGATTAACTGATTGAACCAGTTAATTTGTAAAATGATTCACTGTCATGCTGTTGACGCCTGCTGGTCAAAACTGTATTTCAGTACAAGAACTGGCCAAACATGCATCAAACATACATATGTATCATGCATCAAATGCCTTTTACAACCATTGGAAAACATTGTATTGATAGTGTACTTTTAAAATACAATTTACAAATCATCAAATACTAGGGGTGTGACGAGACAAGACACGAGACTGGGTTCACGAGAACGAGATGAGATAAATAAAAATAAATAAATAAATTAGGGGATTTTGAAATCATCTTGTATCTAATTTAATAAATTTTATGCAGTAATAAACAACATGTAAATGCTGCAGGCTACAATATCAACTGAAAGACAAGTAGTTTCACAAAAAGTATAATAAACAACACAAATATCCCCTTAAAGTGGAGGTGAAACAGTCAATTTTGTTATTTAGTGAACTGATTTCTACTTTAATATTAATTTAATTTATCCTTTATCTTTTAATAATTGAAAATTAAGCTAACTTATTTTTTTTTTTGTCAAACCAAGGGGATTTACTATTAAGATAAAAACTGGAAGAAATGTTGTGTGATTAATGCTTTAAAAATAATGTTTGTTTCATTTTTGTAGTAGTAGAAGTAGTAGTAGGCTAAGTAAAGGTGCTGGTCATATGATTAGAATATCATCAAAAAGTTGATTTATTTCACTAATTCCATTCAAAAAGTGAAACTTGTATATTATATTCATTCATTACACACAGACAGATATATTTCAAATGTTTATTTCTTTTAATTTTGATCCTTATTATTGATAATTAAGAGGGCTTTTACACTTGGCTCGTTTGCTGCGGTCCGAGCCCGAGCGTGATTGTTCCCGGCGCCGCCCGCAGTGTTGGTCTGCTTTCACAATCAATAGTTGTATCAAACCCAGGTGTGTTTGCGTGGGTACTTTACTTCCTGAACAGGTGCGCACCCGAGTCCGTGTTGCTTGCACATTCATGTGAACCGCGCCACAGTTTGGGAGCAACCGAACTCAGACCACCTTCTCCAGGTATTCTTGGGTTCGCTACCTCAGTGGGCACCAGGGTCCAATGACAGCGTTCACATTAGCGATTTTTCATGCGAACCGAACCGTGCCCCGTTGCACACTAAACTGCCAGTGTGAAAGCCCCTTAAGGAAAGTCCCAAATTCAGTATCTCAGAAAATGTGAATATTGTGAAAAGGTTCAATATTGAAGACACCTGGAGCCACACTCTAATCAGCTAATTAACTCAAAACACCTGCAAAGCCTTTAAATGGTCTCTCAGTCTAGATCTGTAGGCTACACCATCATGGGGAAGACTGCTGACTTGACAGTTGTTCAAAGACGACCATTGACCCTGGAGAGGATTGTGAAACAAAACCCATTAAAATGTGGTGGAGATTCAAAAGAGTGGACTGCAGCTTCAAGAACCACTACACACGTATGCAAGACATTTCAGCTGTCACATTCCTTGTGTCAATCCACTCTTGAACAACAGACAGCATCAGAAGAGTCTAAAGACAAAAAGGACTGGACTGCTGCTGAGTGGTCAAAAGTTATGTTCTCTGATGAAAGTAAATTTACCATTTCGTTTGGAAATCAGGGTCCCAGAGTCTGGAGGAAGAGAGGAGAGGCACACAATCCACATTGCTTGAGGTCCAGTGTAAAGTTTCCACAGTCAGTGATGGTTTGGGGTGCCATGTCATCTGCTGGTGTTGGTCCACTGTGTTTTCTGAGGTCTAAGGTCAACGCAGCCGTATACCAGGAAGTTTTAGAGCACTTCATGCTTCCTGCTGCTGACCAACTTTATGGAGATGCAGATTTCATTTTCCAAAAGGACTTGGCAACCGCACACAGTGCCAAAGCTACCAGTACCTGGTTTAAGGACCATGGTATCCCTGTTCTTAATTGGCCAGCAAACTCGCCTGACCTTGTGAAGAGGAAGATGTGATATGTCAGACCCAAGAATGCAGAAGAGCTGAAGGCTACTATCAGAGCAACCTGGGCTCTCATAACACCTGAGCAGTGCCACAGACTGATCGACTCCATGCCACGCCGCATTGCTGCAGTAATCTAGGCAAAAGGAGCCCCAACTAAGTATTGAGTGCTGTGCATGCTCATACTTTTCAGTTGGACTCTCAGAGCAGTTTTGAAAACTTTTTTCGTGTGTTTCTGCCCTGATTTAGTGAGACGGCAGACGCTGAAATCAACGCGAGCATTCTGTCTGCTATGTAGTGTTTTGGGTTTGAGTACAAACACATGTTAATGGAATAAAACGTTCTCACTGTACATGGTTGCGGTCTATCTGTGCATTCCAGGAGTATGCAGCACAGCAAAATAAGTGAAAGTGGCAGCACATTGTTCATGGTAAAAATGCCACCCCCTGAGCAGCATTAAGCCATCTTGGTAGATGCACCCAATTACTTATTTTAATTTTGAAACCTCTTCATTTAGGTACAATGGTGCAAAACCAACTACGAACATGGTTATTGTGAATATTAAACTCCTGTCAGGTTTCACCGCAGATACGTCACTGGTTCGTATGTTTTAAGATGACTTGTATGTAAAGTCCCAAGATGCTTAAAGCTGCTTCCGATATTAAACCATTTTTCCTCTCAGCTTAGATCTCCACCAGATTCATTTGCTCCACTAGTGCAGCGGGTTGATGCTGGAGATGACCATGTGCTGGTGTATCTGAAAGGGGTGAGATGTGCGCAGGGTAGGTTCTCTACCTGCCCCTTCATGTGTGCTTATGTGCTTCTCCGTCCCTTCTGTCTTGCAGGTTCCTAAGGATGTCCCCATGACCTACAGTCTACAACTGAAACAGGGTCTTGCAGTGCAGGATCTCAAGCCAGCAGTAATTGAGGTGTATGACTACTATCAGCCAAGTATGTGTTTTTGCTAACTCGTGCTTGTTGAATTCCCTGTTATATGCCTCCCTGTCCATGATCGTGCTTCATTTCTGGCTATAGGATGCATGAATAAACTCTTAACTAGTCATTGTTTGCCTCTTTCACTGCCACTTGCAGTTCACTTGCAGTATGTGTGGGGGTTATTATTATTATTATTTTTTTTTTAAAGCTTGTACAAATTTTGTCTTTTTGCATAATCCAGTTTAACTACGTAGCAAATGCAGTTTCATGCCATAATGAAATCAGAATACTTTACCATAAAGTAGCACTGCAGCTGTGATTGGTTCATTCAGTCCAATACTGAAAGTTAAGTGTCATGGATGAAATTAAAGGTGTGTGGGTTGTTGTTTTTTTAAGACCAATGTATCTGATCAGTGGCTGGTTCTTCTTTTTGAAGATGTGTCCGATGGATCGGGTGTTTGTTTCAGTCCGTGAACAGCTTAGGTGGCAATTTCTCACTGCAGTGGTGAAACACACTCACACTCTCTTGACCGTGGACAACATGTGCTTCATTAATTTGACTAATTCTGAAACATTAAATCAAGTGTGCAAAATAAATTTGGTCCAATCAATTTTCTATAGTCTGATTCAGTAAATGCCTCATTCAACCGCTCCAAGCATAGAGACACGCCTGCCATCTTACAACAGTCAACTTTGTAATTTACTAAAATATTTGAAGATGCCACAGTTCTGTGAACAGATTATTGTAAAAACTGCAGGGATTTAAATTCTTGATTAAAAAAGAGAAACCTTTCACAGGTGACAATGCCAGTTGAATATTCCTTATGGCGAATGACCTCAAGTTGACCTTTCCAATATTGTGGATGGCTTGCGTGTATTAGCCCATAGATTCACTAATGAGGCATCTACGCATACATATGCATGCAACCTTTAGCCAAAAAAAACAATGATTAATGCAAATATTGCAGCTTTGGCGGTACACTGGGAAGGAGGCCAGATGTAAAGTAGTCCTTTCTCTTTGGAGTGTTTCATTGCGAAAACAAAAATACTTTGTTTGGCCATCCAAAAGAGGACATGACTAGAAATCAGTGGTTAAGCTGTTTTTACAACACTGTTCCAGAACAGTTCAACCCAAATATTCAAATGTGTGCAGTACATTTTGTAGAGGACAATTTCCTGATCCTAAGAGATTAGGCAAGGCAAGGCAAGGCAAGTTTATTTATATAGCACATTTCGTACACAATGGTAATTCAAAGTGCTTTACATAAAAGAAAGTAAAATAATAATGAAGAAAAACAATAACAAGAATAAAACAAGCAATTTGATTAAAATGATTAAAAATTTAATTAATTAAAATGAATTTAAAACAGTTAGAAAATGATTTTACATAAAATAAAATACAAAAAAAAAAAAACAGTGAAAATATATATTGTAATCAGTTCGGACATTGCACAGTGCTCATTCAATAAAAGCACAGCTAAACAGATGAGTTTTAAGTCTAGATTTAAATGTGACTAGTGTTTTAGCACATCTGATCTCTTCTGGAAGCTGATTCCAACTGCGGGCGGCATAGTAACTAAAGGAGGACTCCCCTTGTTTTGTGTGAACCCTTGGTATTTCTAACTGACTCGATCTTAATGATCTGAGTGCTCTGTTAGGCTTATATTCAGTGAGCATATCTGAAATATATTTCGGGCCTAGATCATTTAGTGACTTAAATACTAGTAAAAGTACTTTAAAATCAATCCTAAATGTAACTGGAAGCCAGTGTAAGGACCTGAGGACTGGTGTGATATGCTCAGATTTTCTGGTTCTAGTCAGAATCCTGGCAACAGCGTTCTGGATGAGCTGCAGCTGTCTAATGGTCTTTTTGGGAAGGCCGGTGAGGAGCCCATTACAATAGTCCACCCTGCTGGTGATAAAGGCATGAACAATTTTCTCCAAGTCTTGGCTGGAAACAAAAGATCTAATTCTTGCAATGTTTTTTAAATGATAGTATGCTGATTTAGTTACTGCTTTGACATGACTACTGAAACTAAGGTCTGTCTCCAGAATCACACCAAGATTCCTGACATGATTTTTAGTTGTTTGACCCCTAGAGCTAAGGTATGCATTCACCTTGAACACTTCATCTTTGTTTGCAAATGCAATGACTTCAGTTCTTTCCTTGTTTAACTGAAGAAAGTTCTGGCACATCCAACTAATAATTTCATCAATGCATTGGCATAGGGAGTCAATTGGGCTGTAGTCATTTGGAGATAAGGCTAGGTAAATCTGGGTATCATCAGCATAGCTGTGATAGGCAATTTGGTTCTTTCTCATTATTTGACTTAGTGGGAGCATATACAGGCTAAACAAGAGTGGTGCAAGAATTGACCCTTGTGGGACTCCGCATGTCATGGACGTCCACTTAGACTTATGCTCTCCTAGACTCACATAATAGCCTCTCCCTTCTAAGTATGACCTGAACCATTTGAGTACCATCCCAGAAAGCCCGACCCAGTTTTCCAGTCTCTCTAGTAGCATGTTATGATCGACATTGTCAAACGCAGCACTGAGATCTAGCAATACCAGCACCGATATTTTGCCAGAGTCACAATTTAAGCGAATATCATTTATTATCTTAATGAGTGCTGCCTCTGTGCTGTGATGCGGTCGAAAACCAGATTGAAAATTGTCCAGGTATCCATTTGAGTTTAAGTATTTGTTCAGCTGATTAAAAACGACCTTTTCTATAATTTTACCTATAAAAGGAAGATTAGATATTGGTCTAGAATTTTTTCAACTGCATTTTTTAAGGAGTTTGGAAATGTCCCAGAAAGAAGTGAGGCGTTCACCACTTCTAAAAGATCTGCTTCTAAGCAGTTAACCACATTTTTGAAAAAAGAAGTGGGAAGTGTGTCAAGATAGCAGGTTGACGATTTTAGGTGCTGCTCTATGTCTTCCAGAATTTTGCTATCAATTGCTTCAAAAATCAACATAGTATCTTTTTGATATTGTGGCCTAATCTGTCTGACCTCTTGAGGATGTGCTAATCACCTTCCTGATATTGATGATCTTCTCAGAAAAGAAGGATGCAAACTCATTGCATTTGCTGTCTGATAGCATTTCACTGGGAATCTGACTTGGGGGGGTTTGTCAGTCTCTCAACGGTGGCAAAAAGAGTACGAGTGTTATTTAAGTTACTGTTTATAAGGTTTGAGAAGAAATTCTGTCTAGCTGTGGCTAGTTTCACATTAAAAGCATGAAGGCTGTCTTTATAGATGCTATAGTGAATTTCAAGTTTTGTCTTCCGCCACATCCGCTCTGCTTTTCTGCATTGTCTTTTCATAGTCTGAACTGCTGTTGATCTTCTCCAAACTGATTTCTGTCTGTTTGTTTTCTTACTGATTATTATTGGAGCAATATCATCAATAACATTCTTAACTTTGAGTTGAATGAATCAAGGAGAATATCAACAGAGTCTGCAGAAATTCTTGGTGTTAAAGATATAGCCTCCATAAATAGTACACTTTTGTTCTCGTTAATGCATCTCCTTCTGACAGAGACCGATCTAGATTCAGTTGTAGCAGACATCAAAATATCAAAGAAAATATGTTCTTAATAACAATGGATGAAATGTTTAGACCCTTACTGATGATTAAGTCTAGAGTGTGTCCACCTTTGTGTGTGGGTCCATGCACATGCTGAGTCAAGTCAAGTGTTTAGAACCATTATCATTTCTTTTGTAGTTTTGTTTTCTGAATTATCTATGTGAATATTAAAATCCCCTGCAATAGCAGAATGCGTGGAGCACCTTTCAGCACATTCCCTAGATATTCAAAAGACAAGTACTGACCACATGACACTTGCTTGCATTGATAGACCCCTTTAAATAGAGCAGCTACACCCCCACCTCTCCTAACAGTCCTGCAAACACTCATGTAAGTGAAGTTAGAAACATAAAATCCAGATTGTTTGTGGTTATAAAGTCATTGATTAGAAATGATTTATTTTTTAGTGAGCGAATGTTTAAAGATGCTAATTTGATTGCTGTGCTTTGTGTCTTTACATCAATTTTAGTTTGATGCTTAATAGGCCGCAGATTAGATGAGTTTGTCCTTCGGCTTGAGATGGCCTCAGACATTCTATCACGTGATAAAACTGAAATAGAGAAAGCTACAGGCACACTACAGATTAGACCACATACCGACTGTTCTGACTCATAGACTGTAAGTACTTTTAAATATTTAAAGAATTTGCCACTGATGTTTCAAACGTGAGTTTTGAGCAGTGTAGAGTAGCACTTGTTGTTTGTCATTTCTCTGATGACAAATGCAGACATAGCTTTATGTTTATGTGGCACGATGCATCAAGTGCCTCATCAAACCAGGACCTTCAGCATGCACTGGGACGGTTTGCAGCAGAGTGTGAAGCAGCTGGGATGAGAATCAGCACCTCCAAATCCGAGGCCATGGTCCTCAGTCGGAAAAGGGTGGCTTGCCCTCTTCAGGTTGGTGGAGAATTCCTGCCTCAAGTGGAGGTGTTTAAGTATCTTGGGGTCTTGTTCACGAGTGAGGAGAGGATGGAACGGGAGATTGACAGACGGATCGGTGCAGCTTCTGCAGTAATGCGGTCGATGTACCGGTCTGTCGTGGTGAAGAAAGAGCTGAGCCGCAAGGCGAAGCCCTCGATTTACCGGTCAATCTACGTTCCTACTCTCACCTATGGTCATGAGCTTTGGGTCATGACCGAAAGGACAAGATCCCGGATACAGGCGGCCGAAATGAGCTTTCTCCGCAGGGTGGCTGGGCGATCCCTTAGAGATAGGGTGAGAAGCTCAGTCACCTAGGAGGGGCTCAGAGTAGAGCCGCTGCTCCTCCACATCGAGAGGGGTCAGCTGAGGTGGCTCAGGCATCTGTTCCGGATGCCTCCTGGACGCCTTCCCGGGAAGGTGTTCCGGGCGCGTCCCACTGGGAGGAGACCACGGGGAAGACCTAGGACACGCTGGAGAGACTATGTCTCCCGGCTGGCCTGGGAACGCCTCGGTGTCCCCCCAGAAGAGCTGGAGGAAGCGTCTAGGGAGAGGGAAGTCTGGGGTTCTCTGCTTAGACTGCTGCCCCCGCGACCCGGCCCCGGATAAGCGGAAGAAGATGGATGGATGGATGGCACGATGCAACCTAACACGTAAAAAGAAAGTATAAGTCATTATAATCAGTAATTATGTCCCCACTGGATGCAACAAATGCCTCATTTATAATGGCTTTTAATGTTTTTGTACTGTCGCTGTGGCCAGGACAAAGCATCATAGTATGCCAAGGGGCGTAACATTTCCATCACACACTTGAGATATTCAGCCAATCACAACACACAGGATAGCTGGGCAATCAGAGCAAACCTCGCTTTTAAGAACTTGTTTCAGAAAGGTGGGGCATAGGGGAGCAACAATATTGTACAGTATGTGGAAAATAATTAGTTTTTTAACCTTAAACTGCATAAACATTTCATTACACCAAAAACACAAAATAATGTTATTTTCTGCAACATCATATAACCCCTTTGATAGAGAAATAGACTAGTGCAATTTTGGAATTAGTGGAATTACTAGGAATTTCACTGTTATAATATTTGCCATGGTTTATTTTCACGTTTGGTAGTCAGAGTCACCTGGGTAGAGAAAACCAGCCTCCATAGGGATTCTGCTGGGCCACGAGCCAGTTGACAATGCGGTTAGCAGTTGTTCAAGGCATTTAAAAGCCGTGCTCGAGTGCTGGTCTCTCCAGCCAGACTGAAGGTGTAGGTGAGCAGAGCCGTTGTGTAAGTGTTTCCCAGATTCCCAATGACAGGCCTCAAGCAAGACAAAGTAAGTAACTCTACTAGAGATGTTTTTACTATGACAGGGACATCGAGTTCAAGCAGTGATGTTGACGCTCATAGTCACATTATCACCAACTCAAACCCAAAATACACCAGTATATTGATTTAGAATAACAGCTCAGCCCTTTAAACCATTGGTTATGGCACATTTGAAGAAACATTGCCAAGCTACAAAACATGTTATCTGTTTCTGATGCAGAAAAGCTAGTCCATGCATTCATGACCTCTAGACTGGACTATTGTAATGCACTTCTAGGTGGTTGTCCTGCATCTTCAATAAACAAGCTACAGGTAGTCCAAAATGCAGCAGCTAGAGTCCTTACCAGGTCAAGAAAATATGATCATATTACCCCAATTTTTAAGTCTCTGCACTGGCTACCTATTAAGTTCTGTATCAGTTACAAATTATCATTACTTACCTATAAGGCCCTAAATGGTTTAGCTCCAGCGTACCTACAGTAACTAACCTTATACCACGTTACAACCCATCACGCTCCCTAAGGTCACAAAACGCTGGACTTTTGGTAGTTCCTAGGATAGCAAAGTCCACTAAAGGAGGTAGAAGCTTTCTCACATTTGGCTCCCAAACTCTGGAATAGCCTTTCTGATAATGTTCAGGTTCAGAAACACTCTCTCTGTTTAAATCTAGATTAAAAACGCATCTCGTTCACCAAGCATTTGAATAATGTATCTCTTAAATTGTGACTGCAGTTGTATCTGATAAATGCACATTCTTATTCTTTAGCTTGGGTTAAACTAATTCATTTTACTTTGTTGGAACAGCAGCTATGCTAAAGATGTCTCTATTTGTTTCTATGTTTTGGTAACTAGGATTTACACAAGCTCCAGTCTGGATCCAGAACACATGAGAAGAGATGATGCTGACCCTCAGAGGACCTCAGATGATGCTAACCCTGAATCAACAAAAAGAGCTAACAAATATTGCTACAAGTGTGACTGCATCATATAATAATTGCTGTTAATAATGTTCATCGTCTGGCTGACTACGTCTTGTATTATTTTTTCTGAAAAACCCTGTCATATGAACATAAACGGACAGTCACCACTTATAAGCTACAACTAAATATTGTAGAAATGTAATTTTCTATAAAGTTGCTTTGTAACGATTTGTATTGTAAAAAGCGCTATAAAAATAAACTTGAATTGAACGTAACCACCTTCATTGCATAGTGGTACTGCTGTCCCCTGCTGCATAAAAAAAACTATCTGAACCCTGCCTGCCGATCAACCAATCCTTTGCACTCTGAAGGACATTTGGATAAATGAAGATGAAACTCCTTGCTAGGCCAAAATATAAAAATATCAAAACCAGTCAACCTGGCCATGGAGGAAATTTATTGACAAAGTGAACATACAAACATGCCACAATGGATGATACACAAGACTAGAAAAACAGCATGAAACTCATCACGTGTTCAATTCATCGTAACTAAATGTGCTGTATGAACCATCACTATGCTTGCAGTTCAGCTGTCCTTGATATCTTATTTAGGTCAAAGACTACATAAGTGGATAGCCTGACATGCTCCAGTGAGAAGAGAAGAAATTAATGTCCTTGGGATTTAGTCTCCCAAGTAATGAAAAAAGATTGTCATCCACACCTCTTTGAAGGTAACCAATGGAGGTCTGCTAGATGGCTGCGGTGAACTGTGCCATGACTTATAAATACTGCAGCATATAAGTATTGGAAATTTTGTGTTCTCCTCAGCCATATGGCATCCATAAAAATCCATTAAGATACTTCAGCACATGGCCCATTATGTCCCCTATGAGAGCAAGAAATAGAAGAGGTCGAGCCAAAAACAAAAAACAAAACCACAATAAAAGCCCAAGTTATTCTGATAAATGTCACAGTGTTTCTTTCCCCTTAAATGCATCACTTAACCAAGGACTGAAATGGAGAATCTGGCTGATCCCTGGATCACATTTGTATGAAATGTCAACAAAGTTTCCTGCAGACCATTATGCAGAAATCTGGTAAACACACAGACCAGGACAAGTAGACTTCGAGTGACTATATCAGTGCATCCTCTTGTTGACACTTGGATCATCACATTTACAGATCCAGTAGTACAGACAGGAAGTGAGTAAGGATACATGCTGAATTGCATTTTAATTGATTATGTTTGCCTCTCAGTTAATAAAAAAAAACAGCCTCCACAAGCTTTCATGGTTGTGGTTGCTAGGCACCAAGCAATCAAATCCCCCTCAATCTGAGCTTTTCTCTTTAATGTTGTTGAATAGACACAACCTTTGTAACAATACAAAGTTTTTGTTGTTTTAATAGAAAAGAAAGTAATAATTTGGAATTGTTGGAGTTATTATTTGGAATTGTATTGTTTTTTTTTGTTTTTGAGAAAAGCTGGTTTTAATAATATAGTGTGTTCATTTATGATTTATATAATTTGGCTTAATATTACCAGGAAACTAGATGGTCAAATAAACCATACATGTCAATTGTCATTCTGTTGATTTGTACTTACATGAGTTCAGATGAAATGTAAATATAAATATCAAAATGACAACAATTGTGGTTACCAGGTATAACCATTATCGTGCAGTCCTATATCGAGTAACACCTCACATACCCCTTTTGCACCAAGGCAGTTTGAGTACTGGTTCAGACCAAGAGCCTAGTTCATGTCCTATGTCTTTCGAGACACAATGCTCCAGCTTTAAACCATTTTTGAAATGACTGCTATTTTTGAAATAGCAAAACTAACACGTTAAATTTGTGTATGCTGATGTAGATTTACAAAGCCATTAACATCAATAGCAATGCAACGCCCACCATTGCTCATTGTGCGTTGCGGCTTGTTCATGCTGCATTGGCACTGCATGGACAGGTCGGTGTGCAGCGGGAGTGATCGGAAAGTAAACGACTATGCTTTATGCTTTTGGATTGCTTTTGCGGTGATTTGGTGTCGTGCGGGAGCATGTTGAACACCTGAAAATATGAAACAACAGTGTTGGAATGTAACATGTCTCTAAAATTTGTTAAACTAAATGCACTACTGTTGTGGTCTGTTATGGTCACAAAAGTCAAAAAGTTTCATGTAACAGCAACATCATAACTCAAATCCTAAAGTTAAACCTGAAATAAGTCCAACGGGAAAACTGAACCAATTGCACACATATAAGCGCTGGCTCCATGATCCGGACGCTCTGATCTAAAGCACCGAGACCACACAGCCAAAGTGTTCTACTAAACAGGAACGGCAGTAGCTGGAGAAAACTGCAGACACCTGGAACTCACTGGAGTTGCACTTGCCAGGAGAACAACAAATGTAATTGAATTCTTGCTAGAGAAATCTTCATTTAAAATATATAAGTAAATATCCAAAAATTCATAGTTGAGATGTGAATGCGAAATGAGCGATGATGATGATGATGATGATGAATTAAATAAATGCGTATGAACATCAGTTGTGTGTAGTGACATACAACTTGAGTTAAGATAACAGACATGTCTGTGATAATACATTAACATAATAAACGGTTTTGGAACGACATGAGGGTGAGTCATTAATGGCATAATTTTCCTTTTTGGGTGAACCATCCCTTTAAGCACAGTCTTTAAAGAATCTTGTGTTCTTGAGAGGGCTGGGTGCTTATCAGTTGAAGACTGTGCTTAAAGGGATGGTTCACCCAAAAAGGAAAATTATGCCATTAATGACTCACCCTCATGTCGTTCCAAATCTGGCTCGGCTCGGTGTTCATCTTCAGTTCTCTCTTCACAGCAGTTGAGTCAGTGTACTGTTTGAGTAAATTAATTACTCTGGGATATTGGTTTGTTTGAACTCATAGGGAGTGTCAGCCACATTAAAAAAGTTAATAGCTTAAACTGTGTTCCAAAGATGAACGGATGTCTCACTGGTTTGGAACATGAGGTTGAGTCATTAATGACATAAATAACTTTCGGGTGAACTATCCCTTTAAGTTTACCCTTTAATTGTCTCACACCTCCCATCATTTTCAGCAACCAGTGTATGCTCATCTGCAGTGGTCCCAGAGTCCATCCATGTCACTATCACCCTGTGTCCACTGCAGCCCTCAAGTTTCTTGTATGGACTGATGTGCATGAGTTGATCATGTCACATCTGTGATAATAAACTTGTTAAAACTGATACTTCTCTCTGTGGTATTCTGAAAAGCACACCTGGTTCACTGCGATTCAAGCTAGCCCTAACAGTATCCTGTAGTTCTTCGCTACAGTAACACTCCTGATAGTAAATCCAGCTGACAGCTTAAACTCTGACTGTGTGAGTGCAGCCATGCAGTTCTCCAGGTCTGACATCATAATAAATACAAATCATTTCACAGATATAACAAAAAATGCAGCACAGCTTATGACATCGTTTATACTCAACACATTCAGGCTGTATTATGATACACTTTTAGTGCTTGTTAAAGGAGTGGTTTACATTTAGAATTAAAATTATGTCATTTACTCACATTCCACTTCTGTTCCAAACCTGTAGGAGTGGTGCCCATCAACTGTTCAAATACCAACATTTTTCAAAATATATATATTTTTTGTGTTCAACAGAAGAAAGTTCCTCCTGCGGGTTTGGAGCAACTGGAAGGTGAGTAATGACAATTTTATTCTGAAATTGAACTTTAAATAAGTACTTGAAAATAGGTACCTACCGGCTGAAAATGTGGTTTTGATGCAGCCAAAGTCTTATTGGGAGATGAGAGGGCCTGTATTATTTACCATTGGGTAAATAAAAGCATAACTTGGATCTTGTGAGGGACCTCAGCCAATCATACAATGTCAGTGACATCAATCTCCAGCATTCACGGTTCTATGAAAGTCAATTATAGTTAACAACACACAGTAAAAAAAAAAAACACAAATATTGCAAATTGCTGGTCAGTTACTTGTCACTACTTCACTTGAGATTTGGTTTTTATTCATTTAAAAAAAAAAACAGCATGACCGGCCATTCACCCAGAAATCTGGAAGCCATAGAAACAATATTTCATTTTCATTAAACTACACACAATATGAAACTTAGTAATAATTATAATACATGTTATTTATGGCGCCTTTCTGGACACTCAAGGTCACCTCACAAAACATACTAGTACAATACATTTATAAATCAATGAAATTGTAAAAAACAATAATTACAGAGCATAAAATCAGGGTACTTAACTAAAAACAAAATTAAGAACGGATTGATCATGTGTGATATGCCAGCTTAAAGAGATGAGTTTTCAGGCGGGATTTAAAAATAGAAATTGAGTCAATATTACGGATATCTGGTGGAAGAGAGTTCCAGAGACGAGGGGCTGAGCGACTGAAGGCTCTAAACCCCATGGTGGTCAAACGGGCAGAAGGTAGAGTAAGATCTATAGAAGAAGAGGACCTAAGAGTCCGGGTCGGTGTGTTAATGTGAAGTAGGTCGGTGAGGTACAAAGGTGCAAGATTATGGATAGCCTTAAAGGCCAGAAGTAAAATCTTAAAATCAATGCGGTATTTAACCGGGAGCCAGTGCAGCTGCTGAAGTACAGGAGTAATATGGTTAATGAAAGGAGTTCGGGTGATAATTCGGGCAGCAGAGTTCTGAACCAGTTAAAGTTTATGTAAAGTTTTGAAAGGAAGACCAACAAGAAGGGAATAGCAATAATCAATACGGGATGTAACCAGTGTATGAACGAGAATTGCTGTACTAGTGAGTGAAAGAGTCGGTCTGAGGCGATTGATGTTACGTAAGTGAAAGATATGACCAAGTGGTAGCAAATAGATGATAAACAGAAGGGGCCCCAGGACAGAGCCCTGGGGAACACCAGAAGTGACAGGGGATAATTTGGATTTGAAATGTTTAAGCTGGATAAACTGAGTGCGGCCAGAAAAAGATGATTTAAACCACTCCAAGGGTGTATCAGTGAAACCAATAGAGACTAATCTGTCAATGAGGATGTTATGAGAAATGGTGTCAAAAGCTGCACTTAGATCAAGGAGAATAAGTATAGCGAGTAATCCAGAATCAGCTGCCATTAATAGATCATTAATGATTTTCAACAGAGCTGTTTCTGTACTATGACAGGAACGAAAACCAGATTGAAATGGTTCATAAAGTTTATTGTCAGACGTGTGCATTAACCTGATGTGTGATTGTTTTTTCTAGAATTTTGGAAAGAAAGGGTAAATTAGAAATTGGTCGAAAGTTATTGAAATTGTTGGGGTCTGCACCAGATTGCTTGAGTATAGGAGTGATTGCAGCTGATTTTAAAGATGAAGGAATAATACCAGAGGTGACCAGAGGAATGTATAATATTAGTAATTCTAAAAGAGAGGGTAAACAGGCATTTACTAAGATGGTAGGAACAGGATCAAGTGCACAAGTGGTTGGTTTCAATTCTCTAATAATGCCTAATACTTCAGCAGCAGAAGGAAGTGTAAAACTTGAAAATGGGCAAGAAGGTGTTGTCAAGGAAGCTGAAAAAGACAGACTGTGAGAGGTATTAGTATTCAGTTGCTGATGAATCTTTTGTACTTTGGAATTAAAAAAAATGACATTAAAGAATTACAATAAGCAGATGAATATAGATGAGACATAGTAGAGTCTGGTGCTCGTAGAATGTTGTGGACCATGGAGAACAAGGTTCTGGAGTTACCTTCCCCTGTGTTGATTATATCTGCATAATAGTTTGATTTGGCCGTAGAATTAGAATCTTTATAAAGGAAAATGTGTTAATTAGAAATTAGTGATGTCCTTTATTAGAATGTTTTGTATCAAAGGCATATAGTCACAAGTCATTACAATTAAATGGATGAGGCTTTTTTTTTTATAGCGCTTTATTACAATCATTTTTTTTTGGGGGGGGGGGGGGGTGAGTCACTCCTCAACCACCACCAGTGTGCAGCATCCACCTGGATGATGTGGTCGCAGGTGGAGTGGAGGGAGAGAGCCAATTCAATGAATGGGGATTATTGGGTAGCCATGATTGACAAGAGTCAGTGGAGGGAATTTGGCCAGGACTCCAGGGATACACCCCTACTCTTTACATGTGCCATGGGATTTTTAAATGAAGTTACAAAGAAAACCTTAGACCAACAGTTCCCAATTACAGTCAATCGCACCCCCAATCTGCACATTTCACATGCATCTTAATCACATGAAATGTTCTATTCAAGTCTAAGTACCCATATGATATTCTGCTGTTTGAAGCAAGCAGGTCCCATTCAAAGTGGCATTACTGTGTGAGACAACCATCACAGTGGTATATCATTTCACCTCACCAAGTTTAGTCTGTGAAGAGACCCTAAAGCAAATCGATGAAGTGTTCCCCAAGTGAAGTAAACTTCATATGACTTCCCTTGCTGAGGGAGTAGTGAGAATTGAACACCATAGGGATCATATGGACCAAACAGTCCATGCAAGTAGCTCACATCTAACAAGGTTACCTCTGAATCAGGTGTTAACAGACTTCAAAAACCATGCAGGGGACCACTGCATTAGTCGGATCATGGAAGCTGGTCTGAGATGTTGTATTTAACGGGTCGCTAGAGAAAGTATCCAGGGCCACAAAACCAAAAAAAGCTTCCACATTTGCCAGTTTGCTTTTTAAAGGTTACCAACTGTAAACACTGGTTTATGCAAATTGGTCAGCTTTGTATGAAAGAACGTGACAAGGACTGATTAAAAAGGAGTTTTATTTCATAAATCCTATAGCCAGAAATTAAGCACAAAAATCACAAACAGGGAGGCATGTATGTGGTCTCAAATGAGTCACCTGAAAGTGAAAACAGCAAGTCAGCTTGACACGCATGTTCAACCAGGAATTCAGCCAAAAAGCACGAACCATTGAACACATACTTGGCTTATAGTAGTCATACACCTCAACGACTGCTGGCTTGAGATTCTGCACAGCAAGACCCTGTTTCAGTTGTAGCCTGTAGGTCATGGGGACACCCTTAGGAACCTGTGAGACAGGAGGGATGGAGAAGCACATAAGCACACATGAAGGGGAAGATAGAGAACCTACCCTGTGCACATCTCACCCCTTTCAGATACACCAGCACATGGTCATCTCCAGCATCAACCCGCTGCACTAGCGGAGCAAATGAATCTGGTGGGGATCCAAGCTGAGAAGGAAAGTCCATTAATAACTGTAGCAGCTTCAAACATCTTGGGACTTTACAAGTCATCTTCTAACATACGAACCAGTGACGTATCTGCTGTGAAACCTGACAGGAGTTTAATGTCCACAATAACCATGTTTGTAGTTGGTTTTGCACCATTGTATCTGAAGGAGTGAAGAATTTTATAAAAGTCAAGCACTGCAATTTGGCGCATCTACAAAAGACAGCTCAAGGCTGCTCAGAGTTGGTAGAAGTTGAATTTGTGCAGCTATTCCAACCATATACTTTATTAGGGGCTAAAGTGGATCAGAACTACATTTGGACTGGCTTTGTGAAATGGTCAGAGAATTGAAAAGTGGTTCTTACGTCACAGTGATGTTCAGCAGGAGATCAGATCCAGGCACTTTGCAGTCTCTTGCCACCTTCACTTCAACACCAAGTGTACTGGAAACTCGAATGGGTGTTGGGACGTTGTAGAAACATGTAACCTGGGGATAATAAAAAACCCACCCACACTAATAAATACACGTACACTATGACCGAACAGGGACAAGCATAGAAGTTAAGCATGTGAAGTTTACGACCTGCACAGACACACAGGTGGAGCCTGTCGCTCGAACACTATATCTGCCAGGAATGTTCTTCAGCTGCTTCTCCTGATACAGCAGCCTGTTGTCCCGATTCACGTCAAAGTTATACACCTCTCCTGCCACAGAGGACTGTAAAGTAACAGTGCTGGAGCCCTCCAGGCTGAACACTTTAGCGGCGAACAGAGACAGAGCATGAAGAGCCACCACAGTGTCCTAAAAATAAACACCAGATTTAAAAAAAAAAAAAAAAAAAAAAAAAGCCTCCGATATCATTTGTGCTCATGTTTGGTGGCCAGAGTTACCTGGGTGGAGGAAAAGCCTCCATAAGGGTTCTGCTGGGCCACAAGCCAGTTGACAATGCGGTTAGCATAGCTCAGATCAGTGGTCGTGAGAGGCTGTACAGAGAGAACCGCTAGCAGCACATACGAGCTGATCTCCACCGCCAGAGTGTCACCAGATGACGTCTGAGACCAGTGGAGCTTGTTTCCTTAGGACAAGAGAGGACATAAAGTTGATGCCAAAGAACCTGAACATCAAGAGACTAGTGAACCTCACCTTCAGAAATGGCAATGTTCTTCAAGGCAGTTAAAAGCCGTGCTCGAGTGCTGGTCTCTCCAGCCAGACTGAAGGTGTAGGCAAGCAGAGCCGTCGTGTAAGTGTTTCCTAGGTTCCCAGCGACAGGCCTCAAGCAAGACAGAGCATTGGTGATGACCGGATCCTGAAAGCAAAGCAGAAAGGGTCACTACACCAGTGGTTCCAAACAAAAGTCTCTGGAGGCCATTTAAGACATGGAAAACATGCAATGTTGAGGGGTCTCCATGAATTACTGGACTACACAAATCAAAGGGCAAGGAGCTTGTATAAACAACTAGCAGGCATGTTTTACCGTGACAAGGACGCCCATTTCAAGGAGTGATGCAACAACGTAGCCTGTCATGGTCACATTATCACCTACACCACCCTAAAAACGGAGCAGCATGATGCTTTAGGTCAGACGTAGACTTAAGATCAGTTACAACACATTTAAAGAAACATTATGCACCTTCATATCAATGTGGTACAGAGTTCCCTCTTGCATGAAACAGCCATCTGAACCCTGCTTGCTGATCAACCAATCCTGTGCGCTCTGGAGGACACTGGGATCAATGAAGATGAAACGCCTTGCTAGGCCAAAAGTCCTCATGACGAAGGTGGTCAACCTGGCCATGAAAAGTTGCATTACAACCCAATTCAACGATGCATAAAAGGAAAAGACTGAAACGCACCATGTATTGGAAGCATCATAGCCAAATGTGCTGTATGAACCATCACCGTGCCTGTAGTTTAGCTGTCCTTGGTATCCTGTTCAAGTCAAAAAAAAAAAAACCTTGGTCAGGATTCACATTACACCAAATGAACTCCGAGGAGTAGGACTTGTAGGATTCAGTCATCTGTACCGCTCTGAAGGTAACCAGTGGCAGTCTGTCGGATGGTTGGGGTGAGCTGCGCAGTGCCTTCCAGGTACTGCAGGATGTAGATATTGGGAGCAAGAATTATCATATTTTGTTCTCCACAGCCAGAGGGCATCTGTAGCAAGCCATCAAGATTATTTAGCGCACGACCCATTAGGTCCCCTAAGAAAGGAAGAAAACTAAGTGCCGCCTGAATCCAGTTATTTTGCTGAAAGGGTCCAATTCAGTAAGGGGGAAGTTTACCAAGGACTGAAACTGAGCATTTGGCAGATCCCGGAATCACATTTGTTGGAAATGTCAGAGATAGGTCTTCTGAAAGGACACTCCCTGTGGACAAAACCGAACAGATCAGCAGAGAGCCCTACAGTTTGCTGGTAGAGTAAGAATGCATTTAGAAAGTCACTGGGTGCAAACAAACCCTTTGGACAAAGTAACCAACTCTGGGTGAAGATCCTTTCAACTCCTTCAGGCTATAAAGAGAGCAGAAGTGCACCAAATCAGTAAAACTGCATAAGCTCCATGATCAAACTCCAGAATGGTTAATGCTTACCAGAACAAGTAGACTTTCAGTAACAATGTCAACGCGTCCTCTTGTTGGCACGGTCACAACTTCAGTGCCACATCGAACCTGGGACTGATCAGCCTGAGCACTGACAGTCACATTTACAGATCCTATAATGCAGACGGGAAGTGAGCAACCAATTCATACTCCATTTAGAAGACAAACCATGAAAAACTGACCAAGGACCGATGCGGAGAGAATCCATTTAAATGTCTTTCTCCCACTGGCACAGAGACAGGATGAATACGGATCATTAAAAGGTCGAAGACTGAAGTCAGAGGAAGCAGCTGGAGTCACTTTAACCTGCCAATAAACCATATTATTAGTGCACAGTAAAGAGGTCTCTACAGATCCATTTAGGGGTGAGATTGACATAGTTTCTAAGATGGAGTTCTTGCACAGTTAATTTTGCTGGCTTAGGCCTGACAGGGACAGTCTACTGAAGTTTCCATATGTAGTATGGTGGTCGGTCCATAACAGTGACAATCATGTACTGAAATTCTGGCACATGATACTGCTTAATTTTGACTCTGCAATACTCGTGCAAGGTGGCCCAGTTTTAAATGGCCAATTGTGACAGTTACAACAGGCTACAGCTTAACATGAAAGTTCAAAGCAAGGCGATACGAAGCCTGCACACACCAAAAAAAAAAAAAAAAAAAAACCCACACAACATTAGTGAATACGGACCATGATGCACTTGGACAGATAGTTGAAGACCGTGGCCTTCAGCTCAAAAGACTCTCCACGGATGATGGAGTAAGGCAGGGAGAGCTCCAGGAAGAAGGGCTGGAAGACCGTCAGCTGAACAGGAGGAGCCAAGCCAAAACCTTTGGAGGACACACAGAACGCCTCGGTCTCCCATGTGGTTATGGTGTCAGGAACTTTCAGATTAACTCTTGTGGATCCAGTGTTTCTGAAAAGCACACACACACTATATAGAAACGAACATGGACCAGGAGGGGTAAATGGAGCCCTTTAGATCACTGGCAGACTCATTCCTGGAGGGCCACAGCCCAGCAGAGTTCAGATTCAACCAAAACACCCTGAACAATTCAGCAGAACAAGTCCTACAGGCTAATTTGAAGCCAACATGGCATGCATTGGGGCAATGTTTGGAACTTAACAGTTTGACACCTGCTTTACGCCTAGTCCACATGAACTACGATTTATCCTCCATTTAAAATTTAATCCACATGAAAATGCAAAGACTGACGCACAGTCAAGAATACCAAACTAGCAGGTGGCATACAGCCTGACCCTAAAGCCAGTTTACATGGGGCAAGTCTGTAACTGCACTTACAGTGCACTTATTTCCTCTGGCCAGTGCTGTCCAACCAGTGAAACTGGACAATCTGAAAATGTTCACCTTTGCAGTAGTTTAAGGCTCCATTTGGAACCAGATATTGCATGTGTGTGAACAAGTGGCCAAACCACAGAAAAAGCTGTGTGGGTGGACAGGCCCTGGTGATGGGGAGTCATTTTGTGGAAACAAGGTTCTTCACTGACCCCACTTGAGAAAGCTGCCAGATCCAGGTTTCCGGAAAATAAGTCCTGACCGTCACATCAAAAGAACCTCCAGCACCCTCACCTCCGATGTCCTTTAATGCAGAAGCCATTTGAAAGGCTACAGGACGAGGAACTGAAAAAAAATAAAAAAATAAAATAGCCAGGACTGCAACAACCAACTGGGTCTTGTTAAATTCAATATACATTAGATAAATAAGGGCCATGCACCAGGCTATCCTATAGTTAAAAAGAACACCCTAAGAGACTTACAACCAAAGTTGCGATAGTAATTCAGGCCTCTGTAGGTCAGGCAGTTAGGTTCTTTGACCGGAAGATTTGTTGCAAGCTTCATCCCCACACTCTGTCAAAGACAAGCATAAAGATGCATTTGAAGAAATCAATCAGTATTCAGCTACTTAAGGACTGCAAACAATTTCCAACCTGGAAAGCTTCGTAAGCTTGGTCTGTAAGAACATCTCGACGGGGTCTAACATTCAGGCACTCCTGTTCATCCTCAACAGGAAATGGATAATAGGATTGAGATCGTACTGGGAGCAGGTTGAACACCTAAAAACATGGAAGGGGAGAGAAGTGTCAGGTCAAACACACCTCACTGAGCAGTTTAAGATACAAGTATCTAATAAAGCCTTGTACTGTAGATACGGTAGTTTGACATGGCAAATATTACCTTGCAGCAATTGCTTTGGTTGGTCTAATTCTGTGGTTCCCGAAACCAGTCCTGGAGTACCCCCAACATTGCACATTTTCTTAGTCAAACACACCTGATTCTACTCCGCTCATTATCACATGGGTTAATGAGCTGGTGAGTTGAATCAGATGGGTTTGATTAGGGAGACAAAGAAAATGTGCAGTGTTGGGGGTACTCCAGGACAGGTTTGGGAACAGCTGGTCTAATTGATCCAACTGCAAAACCTGGATGTCAAAAAGTATGACTAATGAACTGCGCATGGATACCGCTTCAGCATTCAAACGTCTTCCCGGCTCCATGATCCGAACACTCTGATCAACAGCACTGAGGCCACACAGGGATCCTGCTTGAGCAGAAACAGTCAAAACATTTCCCTCACTAGGAACAGCTGTAGGGGGAGAAAACTGCAGAGACACCTGGAACAAGAACAAGCTCAAGCTGAAGGACATGCTGCCACACCCCACAAAGTAGAGGTGCTAGATGTCCACACACCTGGTTTTGGAAACACATTTCAGTGTCAAAAGCTGCACTAGCAGCAACCACATTCTCACTCGGCAGAACACAGAAGGCCAGAATCTGCACTACTGGAGCCATATCGACACTGACAGACAGCTGGAACGACACTGTGCCACTTGGTGCATTCAGGGCCCTCACTTGAACGGTCTGAAATCCATGCAGGATGATCACTCCTTTGGACAAGACCTGACAAGAGACAGACTGGGGCATAAGAGGTGCCAAAAAGAGAACTAACAAGTGCGGTCATCAAAACCAGCATCCACTCACCATATAGACGATGTCGGCACTGTAGTCACCAGTCTCTCCAACAAAAGAATATTTGATTTTCACTGGATAATTGGCACCACATTTCAGTGGCTGCTCAAGCTTGTCGATAGTCAGTTCACTAAACGTTGGGTTGTCAGTAGCAGTTTGGAAAAGCGGCACATTCCTCGTTTCCGTACTGAAGTAGGGCGATTTAGAATCATAAAAATCCTGTGATGTTGCACTTGCCTGAAGGAACGGGTTAATAGAATTAGTTTCTTGCAGAAGTCAGTTTATAAAAAAAAAAAAAAACCCTTTCGTACCATCAGATTCAGACCAGCTTTAGGGAAATCAGCAGTGTTGAGGGAGAAAGAAGCCACTCCGTTCAGGTTCGTAGTCCGATTCAGCAGCAGTTTGTAGGGCCATTGACTAACATCCAGGAGATAGACTGCCTTCCTTGCTATTGGAGTCCCATTGAAATAAGATGCAGAGATCTGTTGGGATAGAGCGGTTAGGAAAGGGAACCAATGAGGACGGTCGAAGAGATGAAGCGTTATTCACCTTCCCATTAAGGATTGATCCATAGTTAAAGAAACCTGGGAGGTCCAAAAACGAGACCTTGCCAACTTCAAACGTAATTAAGACGGTTGTGGATTTTGACATCACTACATCTGGGAGAACAAAAAGGCACCAAATAAGAATGTTCAAGTCAGTGTTAGTTGACAGGGATTTGGGACCAAGCATTTTCATCCAGAAAGGCTAAGATTAAGTCTGTCAACCCGATAAGACTTGTATGACTAATGGGATTAAGTCACTGCATTAGTCAACTTCTAGTCACCAACATTTTCTGTCTCAAGTCATTCTCTTCAGGCCAAATCAATTTAGCGCATAAATTTGAATCAAGGACTGAATTTGCAAAAACTCAAATGAGTTTTCCTTTTTGGGTGTACTATCCCTTTGACCGTAGTGAAAATGCAGCAACTTTATATCTGAAAAGCAGAATAAAGACAAATACAGAAGCATTACAAATTAGACTCCTTTTTCAGATCAAGTAGGAGTACTTAATTTAACATACGTTGTTATGATGACGGGGATAGATAAGAACGCAGTCCCTTTAAGACGGTAGGCATGCAATATTGACATGTTCAGTTTATCCACCCAATCACGGTCATTTAATTCTATAAACCATTAAATGAAAGACATTTGGACTGCAGTGTCTTGGAGGGCGGATCATGTGCGGTATAGGATAACTAAAGTGGAGTGTGTCAGATAGCACTTCTAGCAGTGTGATTCTGCCCATCCGGTCTTAATGGCATTAGCACCCAAAAGGTTAGGGTTGAGGTGTGTGAATTAAGTGGTTAGTTCACATTCTTCCACTGCTGCCATATGGAGACTAGATCTAAACCACCCTCCCCCCCACCAAAAAAAAAAAAAAAGAATATATATATATATATATATATATATATATATATATATATATACACACAAAACAGCCAGGTGCTCACCTGTTCCCTCTTCAGTGACATTCACTTTAACAAGGAAGGAATTTTGCAGGTTCTCTTCGAATTTGGTGGTGAAAAACTCTGACGTACTGATAGTAAGGGAAGCACAACCGGTGTTGTTCATCTGGTAGCAGAACAAGGTGGCAAGATTCAGGTGTAGACATGCAGGAGAAAAAAAAAAAAAAAAAACCCTGCTCTGTACAGTGGTCTCCTACCATAGCGGTTTTGTTAAGACACACACGAGACACACCAGGTACCACAGAAAACTGGAACGGCTCACGACACACTTCCACCAATGCTTGACCAGGTACAGGTTGCCCATACGTGTATCTGGGAGTAAAGGGTTAAGGAACAAGTTCACCAACCAAAAAGTCAAGAATATAAGAGCTCACACTTACTTGGCACAAGCCTCAACTTTCAGTCCCACATCTCCCACACTGTACATCTGTGGTGTGGTCAAGGTGACGTCAAACTTGGGTAAAACTAAACCAGAAACCAAGGCTTTAAATTAGGACCCCAGTCAGTCATCAAGACTACCCATTGCACATCATGTGTGGTAACTTACCATACTTTTTCACCTCAAAATCCTGAGAGATTGTACGGTCACCAATAAAAGCCCTCAGAGCATACATCCCAACCTGAGCCTCAGGGTTTAACTGGTGAGAAAGCTGCAATATCCACCCAGTCGAGGAAACATTTGTCCACTGACCAATCCGGTTCTTATTATGGTCCTATTTGGAGGGAAAAAGCTTTGAATATGATGCAAGCCCAAGAAAGAACAGTAAATCCCCAAAGAACATGTAGAGGTAAACCAGTGTTGTATCTATCCAAAGACTTGGTCCAGAACAAGTTCTCACCTCCACCACCACTAGACTGTACTGTAAAGACAAACATAACATTAGGCAACTTAAAAAAAAAAAAAAAAAACCCGGAAGACCAGAAGCAGCTCAGGCTTTACCATTTGATCAAGAGGAACAAATTTAGCATCCATGGTCAGAACCCTGAAGTTCACTGCAGAAGAGAAACAGCTCACTTGGATTACATAATGCACTTGAAGGTGTACGAAGTCGGTTACACTACAAGTTCTGATCAATTCTAATATTAATACAAGGGTGTAGCTCACCCATTTGTCCTGGGTTGTAGATGGGTTTGTCTGTTTGGATGAAGGTCAGAGGCAGGTAACTTCTGAACATGACTTTCCTCTCTTCAGTCATTTTGAAGAACCTTCCTTGAAGTACCACCCTCACTTTCTGCACTAATTCTCCATCTACTTGGGGAGCCTGTAGAGAAACACTTTAATACAGGAAGGAAAAAAACACTGCATGTGCCTCACTGAGACAGACCTGGAAACTAAAACAACTGTGAAACACGGTTGAAGATCTCTGCTGCGCAAGTGGTGTGGTCTGGTTGTGGTCATCAACCAGAAAGATGTTCATTGAAAGGCTCTCATTGGGTTTTAGAAGACTTGCACACAATTTGGCATTAGAGCCAGATTCCATCACTGCAGAAAACATCACCAAGAAGGATCTGTGGAAACAAACACACTCAGAAGTCATAAGTCAGATCAGTACACATGCATATAAATGTATAAGAGATAGGTTCCATAGACACTTAAACTGAGAAGGTCACATTAAAACAAAGACACTTTATTTTTCATTTCAAACCCCATTTACTCACGGTCCTGATCTCTGTCCACCAACAGCAAAGAGAAAAAGGACTAAAACGAGCCCCTTCCAAACACATAACTCCTTCACAGCCATGAAGAGCAATCAGCCAAGACTTGACTTGATTTCAGAAACACTGCAAACCTTTAACAAGCTCCACAGTTACTCTCAATCAGCTGCACTGTTGGCAGCGATATTTAAACACACTTAATTGGAGGAATTCATTTATTAGCTGATTGCCTGATTAACTGATTGAACCAGTTAATTTGTAAAATGATTCACTGTCATGCTGTTGACGCCTGCTGGTCAAAACTGTATTTCAGTACAAGAACTGGCCAAACATGCATCAAACATACATATGTATCATGCATCAAATGCCTTTTACAACCATTGGAAAACATTGTATTGATAGTGTACTTTTAAAATACAATTTACAAATCATCAAATACTAGGGGTGTGACGAGACAAGACACGAGACTGGGTTCACGAGAACGAGATGAGATAAATAAAAATAAATAAATAAATTAGGGGATTTTGAAATCATCTTGTATCTAATTTAATAAATTTTATGCAGTAATAAACAACATGTAAATGCTGCAGGCTACAATATCAACTGAAAGACAAGTAGTTTCACAAAAAGTATAATAAACAACACAAATATCCCCTTAAAGTGGAGGTGAAACAGTCAATTTTGTTATTTAGTGAACTGATTTCTACTTTAATATTAATTTAATTTATCCTTTATCTTTTAATAATTGAAAATTAAGCTAACTTATTTTTTTTTTTGTCAAACCAAGGGGATTTACTATTAAGATAAAAACTGGAAGAAATGTTGTGTGATTAATGCTTTAAAAATAATGTTTGTTTCATTTTTGTAGTAGTAGAAGTAGTAGTAGGCTAAGTAAAGGTGCTGGTCATATGATTAGAATATCATCAAAAAGTTGATTTATTTCACTAATTCCATTCAAAAAGTGAAACTTGTATATTATATTCATTCATTACACACAGACAGATATATTTCAAATGTTTATTTCTTTTAATTTTGATCTTTATTATTGATAATTAAGAGGGCTTTTACACTTGGCTCGTTTGCTGCGGTCCGAGCCCGAGCGTGATTGTTCCCGGCGCCGCCCGCAGTGTTGGTCTGCTTTCACAATCAATAGTTGTATCAAACCCAGGTGTGTTTGCGTGGGTACTTTACTTCCTGAACAGGTGCGCACCCGAGTCCGTGTTGCTTGCACATTCATGTGAACCGCGCCACAGTTTGGGAGCAACCGAACTCAGACCACCTTCTCCAGGTATTCTTGGGTTCGCTACCTCAGTGGGCACCAGGGTCCAATGACAGCGTTCACATTAGCGATTTTTCATGCGAACCGAACCGTGCCCCGTTGCACACTAAACTGCCAGTGTGAAAGCCCCTTAAGGAAAGTCCCAAATTCAGTATCTCAGAAAATGTGAATATTGTGAAAAGGTTCAATATTGAAGACACCTGGAGCCACACTCTAATCAGCTAATTAACTCAAAACACCTGCAAAGCCTTTAAATGGTCTCTCAGTCTAGATCTGTAGGCTACACCATCATGGGGAAGACTGCTGACTTGACAGTTGTTCAAAGACGACCATTGACCCTGGAGAGGATTGTGAAACAAAACCCATTAAAATGTGGTGGAGATTCAAAAGAGTGGACTGCAGCTTCAAGAACCACTACACACGTATGCAAGACATTTCAGCTGTCACATTCCTTGTGTCAATCCACTCTTGAACAACAGACAGCATCAGAAGAGTCTAAAGACAAAAAGGACTGGACTGCTGCTGAGTGGTCAAAAGTTATGTTCTCTGATGAAAGTAAATTTACCATTTCGTTTGGAAATCAGGGTCCCAGAGTCTGGAGGAAGAGAGGAGAGGCACACAATCCACATTGCTTGAGGTCCAGTGTAAAGTTTCCACAGTCAGTGATGGTTTGGGGTGCCATGTCATCTGCTGGTGTTGGTCCACTGTGTTTTCTGAGGTCTAAGGTCAACGCAGCCGTATACCAGGAAGTTTTAGAGCACTTCATGCTTCCTGCTGCTGACCAACTTTATGGAGATGCAGATTTCATTTTCCAAAAGGACTTGGCAACCGCACACAGTGCCAAAGCTACCAGTACCTGGTTTAAGGACCATGGTATCCCTGTTCTTAATTGGCCAGCAAACTCGCCTGACCTTGTGAAGAGGAAGATGTGATATGTCAGACCCAAGAATGCAGAAGAGCTGAAGGCTACTATCAGAGCAACCTGGGCTCTCATAACACCTGAGCAGTGCCACAGACTGATCGACTCCATGCCACGCCGCATTGCTGCAGTAATCTAGGCAAAAGGAACCCCAACTAAGTATTGAGTGCTGTGCATGCTCATACTTTTCATCTTCATACTTTTCAGTTGGACTCTCAGAGCAGTTTTAAAAACTTTTTTCGTGTGTTTCTGCCCTGATTTAGTGAGACGGCAGACGCTGAAATCAACGCGAGCATTCTGTCTGCTATGTAGTGTTTTGGGTTTGAGTACAAACACATGTTAATGGAATAAAACGTTCTCACTGTACATGGTTGCGGTCTATCTGTGCATTCCAGGAGTATGCAGCACAGCAAAATAAGTGAAAGTGGCAGCACATTGTTCATGGTAAAAATGCCACCCCCTGAGCAGCATTAAGCCATCTTGGTAGATGCACCCAATTACTTATTTTAATTTTGAAACCTCTTCATTTAGGTACAATGGTGCAAAACCAACTACGAACATGGTTATTGTGAATATTAAACTCCTGTCAGGTTTCACCGCAGATACGTCACTGGTTCGTATGTTTTAAGATGACTTGTATGTAAAGTCCCAAGATGCTTAAAGCTGCTTCCGATATTAAACCATTTTTCCTCTCAGCTTAGATCTCCACCAGATTCATTTGCTCCACTAGTGCAGCGGGTTGATGCTGGAGATGACCATGTGCTGGTGTATCTGAAAGGGGTGAGATGTGCGCAGGGTAGGTTCTCTACCTGCCCCTTCATGTGTGCTTATGTGCTTCTCCGTCCCTTCTGTCTTGCAGGTTCCTAAGGATGTCCCCATGACCTACAGTCTACAACTGAAACAGGGTCTTGCAGTGCAGGATCTCAAGCCAGCAGTAATTGAGGTGTATGACTACTATCAGCCAAGTATGTGTTTTTGCTAACTCGTGCTTGTTGAATTCCCTGTTATATGCCTCCCTGTCCATGATCGTGCTTCATTTCTGGCTATAGGATGCATGAATAAACTCTTAACTAGTCATTGTTTGCCTCTTTCACTGCCACTTGCAGTTCACTTGCAGTATGTGTGGGGGTTATTATTATTATTTTTTTTTTTTAAAGCTTGTACAAATTTTGTCTTTTTGCATAATCCAGTTTAACTACGTACCAAATGCAGTTTCATGCCATAATGAAATCAGAATACTTTACCATAAAGTAGCACTGCAGCTGTGATTGGTTCATTCAGTCCAATACTGAAAGTTAAGTGTCATGGATGAAATTAAAGGTGTGTGGGTTGTTGTTTTTTTAAGACCAATGTATCTGATCAGTGGCTGGTTCTTCTTTTTGAAGATGTGTCCGATGGATCGGGTGTTTGTTTCAGTCCGTGAACAGCTTAGGTGGCAATTTCTCACTGCAGTGGTGAAACACACTCACACTCTCTTGACCGTGGACAACATGTGCTTCATTAATTTGACTAATTCTGAAACATTAAATCAAGTGTGCAAAATAAATTTGGTCCAATCAATTTTCTATAGTCTGATTCAGTAAATGCCTCATTCAACCGCTCCAAGCATAGAGACACGCCTGCCATCTTACAACAGTCAACTTTGTAATTTACTAAAATATTTGAAGATGCCACAGTTCTGTGAACAGATTATTGTAAAAACTGCAGGGATTTAAATTCTTGATTAAAAAAGAGAAACCTTTCACAGGTGACAATGCCAGTTGAATATTCCTTATGGCGAATGACCTCAAGTTGACCTTTCCAATATTGTGGATGGCTTGCGTGTATTAGCCCATAGATTCACTAATGAGGCATCTACGCATACATATGCATGCAACCTTTAGCCAAAAAAAACAATGATTAATGCAAATATTGCAGCTTTGGCGGTACACTGGGAAGGAGGCCAGATGTAAAGTAGTCCTTTCTCTTTGGAGTGTTTCATTGCGAAAGCAAAAATACTTTGTTTGGCCATCCAAAAGAGGACATGACTAGAAATCAGTGGTTAAGCTGTTTTTACAACACTGTTCCAGAACAGTTCAACCCAAATATTCAAATGTGTGCAGTACATTTTGTAGAGGACAATTTCCTGATCCTAAGAGATTAGGCAAGGCAAGGCAAGGCAAGTTTATTTATATAGCACATTTCGTACACAATGGTAATTTAAAGTGCTTTACATAAAAGAAAGTAAAATAATAATGAAGAAAAATAACAAGAATAAAACAAGCAATTTTTACATTTTTAAAATGATTAAAAATTTAATAAATTTTCATTTAGTGACTTATATACGAGTAAAAGTACTTTAAAATCAATCCTAAATGTAACTGGAAGCCAGTGTAAGGACCTGAGGACTGGTGTGATATGCTCAGATTTTCTGGTTCTAGTCAGAATCCTGGCAGCAGCGTTCTGGATGAGCTGCAGCTGTCTAATGGTCTTTTTGGGAAGGCCAGTGAAGAGCCCATTACAATAGTCCACCCTGCTGGTGATAAAGGCATGAACAATTTTCTCCAAGTTTGTTATTGTTATTCTTTGTAGGTTTGGAAGCTCTTCTTCCCATGCCTGCCATTCTGAAAGGAGGTCAGTTGGTAGAGGTTCAACCCTCTTCCATAATGTTTGAACCAGAATTTTGGCCCTTGTAGTAAAGGGGATGATGTATCCGAGTGGATCATACTGGCTTGCCAGGATGCGATAAACAGTTCTCATTGAGGCTTCACCATTTGTAGAGACAGGTCTGTGTTTGTAACTGAAAGTGTCTTGTGAACAGTGCCACATCAATCCAAGTGCTGACTCTTGCGGATCAGTTTTATTTGCTGACAACCACAGTTCACAGCCCTCTGATTTCGCTTCAGAGGGTAGGTGAGCAATCACATCTGGAACATTGCTAGCCCACTGCCTTATGTCAAAACCACCAGTAGTCAACAATGTTCTCATTTTGTCAATGATTTTCTTAGCCTGATGCTGACACTGAAGTGACTGTAAGCAGTTGTCCACATAAAAAAAAGACTGCTGGATAGACTCAACTACCTCTTCATTGCCCTCAGTGTTGTCTCTGACATGCCTCTGGAGAGCATATGTGGTGCAGCATGGACTACATGTGGTCCCAAATGGTAATACTCTCCATTCATAGATGTCAGGGGTGCGCTCTCTTTCCATGTCCCTCCAAAGAAAGCGGAGCAGTGGCTGATCTTCAGGTAGCAGTCAGATCTGGTGAAACATGGCTCGTATGTCTCCACTTATGGCAACAGCATACTGTCTGAATCTAAGCAGGACTCCCAGCAGTGGTGGACCAAGGGTGGGACCAGGCAGTAGATTGTCATTTAGGTTTGTCTGCAGATGGCTGAAAGAGCAATTAAACACCACACAGACTTTGCCATTGTGGTGCACAATGTGGTGAGGAACAAACCATGACTCAGTGGAATTGGCTGCTTCTGCCCTGTTTATTCGGACTGCATAGCCAGCCTCTTCAAGTTTGTGTATCTCCTTGTTATACACATTTGCCAGGTTAGTGTCCTTAATCAAGCGGCGTTCTGTGGCTCTTAAAAGAGCCATGACAGCATTTGGTGATGCCTGAAATTTAGGTGTATCCACTCCGCAGCAGTGGAGTAGCGATTCACACCATCAACTGTAACCTGTACTGTTTTCTGTTCCAATATGGCAAGTGCAGCTTTATCTCGTTTGGAACGGACTACTTCTTTTTCGTTTCTTGATGGCAGTATGTCAAGCTGCCACAATCGCTCAACATGTTGACGTAACTCTTGTGTAGGTGAAAGGAATGTGGTGTGAAGGCATGAGCTTCTGTTTGAGGGTTGCTGGAAAAAGGTTGTTGGTCCTTGAACTGTCCAGCCAAGCAGCGTGTGTACTGCTATTGGGCTACCAAGCGGACCCATACGAATTGGGCAGTTTGGTGTAATCAGCTGTGGATAATCTGATCCTATGAGCAGCAGAGGCTGTACTTTGGTGAAGCTTTGTAAAGGAATGTCCCTGAGGTGTCCATATCTCCTCTTCAGCCTGTCTACTGGACAAGACTGCTCAGCAAGATTAAGATCTGCAGCTGTGAAAGCCTTATGAATCTGGTGTTTTACATTAAGGTGTGACAGAGCTGATACCTCAAAGGAGACGGTGGTACCTCTCAGGTGAACAAGGTCGTGTCTTATTGTTCGAAGAGCCAGCACTTCCTCAGGTCCTTCTAAATGCAGATGTTTGGCTGCTGCAGGTAGTATGATTGTTTTTTCAGACCCGTCGTCCAACACTGCATGCGTGTCCAGAAACCTTTTGCCGCTGCGAAGTCTCACTGGGACTACTTTCAGCATGACTCTGCCTGAGTGACTGGTTTGATCCAAGTAAACTTGAGAATTGGTTGTGCTCACCGTTAGTATGCTCTGATTCTCCACAGCAACTGCAACTTCATGTAGAACGGGCAGGTGGAGTCCCCCACATGTAGAACACGCTCTCTTAAGAGTACAGCTGTCTGGTTTGTGACCTCGTCCACACCTCCAGCATTTATTGTGGTCCTTTACCCAGCTTCCTCTTTGAGTGTGGTTCAACCTGCAAAAAGCTGCACAAGCATTCAGGTAAAGTTCATGGTTGTTGCAGAAGGGACAAAAGGGCTTAAAGCGATCCTGCTTTTTAGCTGTAGCTGCCATTTTAGATCCTGTGGATGAGCTAGAGGGCAAATTGATGGCTTGAGGTTGTTCACTGCCTGTGAGAATTGTGGCTGACTTGGCTTTAGAGTGAGGAAGGAATTTCTGTTCTCGCCGAAAGGGTACTGGTTGCACTGGCCCTGTTACCCGCCGAGATATCTGAATGGCCTGGGACTTCCTTTCCAGCCACTCAGAAAATTCTGACAATGTATAAGTTCTAGAACTGCCACTCACGATAATGTGCTGGTTGAGACAGTATTCTATGAAGGAGTCTCTGTAACTGATAGGAAGTTTGGTCAGTAAAGTGTCAACGTGGGAACCACACTGCAGCTCGTATCTAGATGGCCCTTCCATAGTGTTCAACATGCCCACAAGTGTGTTAACAGCTGCTGCAAAGTCCTCAAATCCCTGTGCATCACCTGGTCAAATAGATGGAGCATTAAGGATTGCTCTAAGCTCGCTCTGAATTAACTGTCTTGGATGACCGTATCTCTGTTCAAGAGCCTGCATGGCACTGGTGTAAGGATATGGGCTGTTGACATACCTCTTAGCTACCTGGTAAGCAGCAGGCAGATGTAGGTGATCCAGAAGCACTTGATACTTATAGTCCTCTGTTAAATGTCTGTGTGGGCCAAGGACGCTGTCCAACCCTTTCTTGAGCATCAGGAAATCACTTTCTTTCCCTGAGGAAAATACTGCCAGCCTTGGTTTGGGTATGCCGTAGGAAGAAGCAATGGCCATCTCCATCAGTCCAGGCGTCACAGTGTTTGTAGGATAATAATTTTGTGATTGTGGTCCAGGCCGAGGAGGAGGAGGTGGTGGTTGAAAAGGGTGATGCAGATGCATTGTTAGTTGAATTGGCACATGCTGAACTGGAGCTGGCACTGTCTGCTGGTACTGTGGCGGCAGTGAGGCTGGAACAGATTGTGCAGCAACTGGCTGATGTGGTGGCTGCACATGAGAAGGCTGTACCAGGCTTGGCTGATGCTGTATCTGAGGATGGGCAGGCTGAGCAGCTGTAGGGGGCCATGAGTCTGCCCGTCGGAGTTCAGAAAGCAGTTTTTGAGGTTTTGGCCCTGGCAGAGAAGCTACACGAGCTATATTACTTGGCTGCATGCTTGATTGTGGGCGCTGCTGCATAGGGGGCTCATGATAGAGTGTTTCCTCATAGTGTGGGGATGATGCTACAGTCATGGAAGGTTGTAATCCCATGTTACTGAATTCAGTCTGAGGAATGCTCTTATAATGTGCATAAACAGGAGATCTAGACGCGAAGGATGCTTGTCTAGCACTGTCCATTCTGATCTGAAGGTCTCTCATCTCACTGCTTAATTCTCTCCACCGTGCCTCCAAGTGGTGCAGGTTTTCACCTTCAAAGTCTCTGTCCAAGAGAGGGGGAGAAATATAGCCCTTATAAGGGTCCTGGCTTACATTAGGTATTCCTTGAGTGCCATCTGCTGGTGATGGATGAGCATGCCTCAGAGGTGGATAATCAAGCACATAATCCTCCAAGTAGGTGGGTACCCGCCGGGTACGACTTGGACGAGGATCTGGTACTTGCTCTCCCTCATAGTAATCTCTGGATGTAGCCATAGCGCAGCTGATGTCCCGATCCGGCTCGAAGGGCCAATTTGTAGGATATTCTGTGTGCAGTTGGGTGGTTGGAACTCAGCTGGCCTATTTCTCCGGTTAGAAAGAACTGCAGCTACTCCAGAGTGAACATGTCAAGTCTCAATGTTTATTCGTGTGAATATGCACAAAATGTGGTTTCTGTCAGAGAACAAATGAAGATGATAAATATACATGTTATAATATGAAATGATAAATGACAGATGCAAAGATAAAACAATATACTGTATGCTATAGGAACTCTATATAGAACTAATTGCCTTAGGCAATAGTAAACAAAATAAACAAGAGCTTATTTTCACATATGAACACTAAATGCAGCTTTATTAACAGACCGGGACTGCTGCTGCTTACAAGTGGTGTCAAATTACACTGTGTGTGCGCGCGCTGTTCTAGCTCTCCCGTGTGCTCATTGTAATAATTATTAAAATGCTGGTTAGAGACTAAATAAATATTTACAAATTGACACACATGACAAGCAATGCTCTTATACAAATAAATAAGCATCTTTGATTACAAATAAACAAATAATTTGTCTCATACATGAGGATTACAGCTATGGTATTTATATCGATGCAATTATTTTCCTGAGGTAAAATAAACTAAATTACGCTATACACACTCTGAAACACATCTACTATGATAATAAATATTATTACTTACGGAGTTATTAACGCACAGCAATACCACACAAAGGAAAAACAGACTTTAAAGGAATAAAGCCAGGGAAACTCCGTATCAAACTACTATGCTGGATGCTGTCGAACTGAAAACTTTGAAAAACAGACAAGTCTGGACAAGCTCGACTCGCGCATGCGTGAGGCAGGGAATTTTGTACACTTGCAATGTTTTTTAAATGATAGTATGCTAATTTAGTTACTGCTTTGACATGGCTACTGAAACTAAGGTCTGTCTCCAGAATCACACCAAGATTCCTGACTTGATTTTTAGTTGTTTGACCCCTAGAGTTAAGGCATGCATTCACCTTGAACACTTCATCTTTGTTTCCAAATGCAATGACTTCAGTTTTTTCCTTGTTTAACTGAAGAAAGTTCTGGCACATCCAACTAATAATTTCATCAATGCATTGGCATAGGGAGTCAATTGGGCTGTAGTCATTTGGAGATAAGGCTAGGTAAATCTGGGTATCATCAGCATAGCTGTGATAGGCAATTTGGTTCTTTCTCATTATTTGACTTAGTGGGAGCATATACAGGCTAAACAAGAGTGGTGCAAGAATTGACCCTTGTGGGACTCCGCATTTCATGGACGTCCACTTAGACTTATGCTCTCCTAGACTCACATAATAGCCTCTCCCTTCTAAGTATGACCTGAACCATTTGAGTACCATCCCAGAAAGCCCGACCCAGTTTTCCAGTCTCTCTAGTAGCATGTTATGATCGACAGTGTCAAACGCAGCACTGAGATCTAGCAATACCAGCACCGATATTTTGCCAGAGTCACAATTTAAGCGAATATCATTTATTATCTTAATGAGTGCTGCCTCTGTGCTGTGATGCGGTCGAAAACCAGATTGAAAATTGTCCAGGTATCCATTTGAGTTTAAGTATTTGTTCAGCTGATTAAAAATGACCTTTTCTATAATTTTACCTATAAAAGGAAAATTAGATATTGGTCTAAAATTGCTCAAAATGGTGTTTTCAAGATTGCTCTTTTTCAGGAGGGGCTTAACAACTGCATTTTTTAAGGAGTTTGGAAATGTCCCAGAAAGAAGTGAGGCATTCACCACTTCTAAAAGATCTGCTTCTAAGCAGTTAACCACATTTTTTTAAAAAAAGGGGGAAGTGTGTCAAGATAGCAGGTTGACGATTTTAGGTGCTGCCCTATGTCTTCCAGAATTTTACTATCAATTGCTTCAAAAATCAACATAGTATCTTTTTGATATTGTGGCCTAATCTGTCTGACCTCTTGAGGATGTGCTAATCGCCTTCCTGATATTGATCAGAAAAGAAAAGAAGGATGCAAACTCATTGCACTTGCTGTCTGATAGCATTTCAATGGGAATCTGACTTGGGGGGTTTGTCAGTCTCTCAACAGTGGCAAAAAGAGTATGAGTGTTATTTAAGTTACAGTTTATAAGGTTTGAGAAGAAATTCTGTCTAGCTGTGGCTAGTTTCACATTAAAAGCATGAAGTCTGTCTTTATAGATGCTATAGTGAATTTCAAGTTTTGTCTTCCGCCACATCCGCTCTGCTTTTCTGCATTGTCTTTTCATAGTCTGAACTGCTGTTGATCTTCTCCAAACTGATTTCTGTCTGTTTGTTTTCTTACTGATTATTATTGGAGCAATATCATCAATAACATTCTTAACTTTGAGTTGAATGAATCAAGGAGAATATCAACAGAGTCTGCAGAAATTCTTGGTGTTAAAGATATAGCCTCCATAAATAGTACACTTGTGTTCTCGTTAATGCATCTCCTTCTGACAGAGACCGATCTAGATTCAGTTGTAGCAGACATCAAAATATCAAAGAAAATATGTTCTTAATAAATATGGATGAAATGTTTAGACCCCTAAAGTCAAAGTCAAAGTCACCTTTATTTATATAGCGCTTTAAACAAAATGCATTGCGTCAAAGCAACTGAACAACATTCATTAGGAAAGTGTCAATAATGCAAAAATGATAGTTAAAGGCAGTTCATCATTGGATTCAGTTATGTCATCTCTGTTCAGTTAAATAGTGTCTGTGCATTTGTTTGCAATCAAGTCAACGATATCACTGTAGATGAAGTGTCCCCAACTAAGCAAGCCAGAGGCGACAGCGGCAAGGAACCGAAACTCCATCGGTGACAGAATGGAGAAAAAAACCTTGGGAGAAACCAGTTGGGGGGCCAGTTCTCCTCTGACCAGACGAAACCAGTAGTTCAATTCCAGGCTGCAGCAAAGTCAGATTGTGCAGAAGAATCATCTGTTTCCTGTGGTCTTGTCCTGGTGCTCCTCTGAGACAAGGTCTTTACAGGGGATCTGTATCTGGGGCTCTAGTTGTCCTGGTCTCCACTGTCTTTCAGGGATGTAGAGGTCCTTTCTAGGTGCTGATCCAGCATCTGGTCTGGATACGTACTGGATCCGGGTGACTGCAGTGACCCTCTGATCTGGATACATACTGGATCTGGTGGCCACGGTGACCTCGGAACAAGAGAGAAACAGACATATATTAGCGTAGATGCCATTCTTCTAATGATGTAGCAAGTACATAGGGTGTTATGGGAAGTGTTTCCGGTTCCGGTTTACCTAATTAATGCAGCCTAAAAATTTGGATTTGGATTTGGATAATAAAAGCATATTAGTATGTTATGTGTATGCCAGGTTAAAGAGATGGGTCTTTAATCTAGATTTAAACTGCAAGAGTGTGTCTGCCTCCCGAACAAAGTTAGGTAGGTTATTTCAGAGTTTGGGCGCCAAATAGGAAAAGGATCTGCCACCTGCAGTTGATTTTAAAATTCTAGGTATTATCAAATTGCCTGAGTTTTGAGAACGTAGCGGACGTAGAGGATTATAATGTAAAGGAGCTCATTCAAATACTGAGGTGCTAAACCATTCAGGGCTTTATAAGTAATAAGCAATATTTTAAAATCTATGCGATGCTTGATAGGGAGCCAGTGCAGTGTTGACAGGACCGGGCTAATATGGTCATACTTCCTGGTTCTAGTAAGAATTCTTGCTGCTGCATTTTGGACTAGCTGTAGTTTGTTTACTAAGCGTGCAGAACAACCACCCAATAAAGCATTACAATAATCTAACCTTGAGGTCATAAATGCATGGATTAACATTTCTGCATTTGACATTGAGAGCATAGGCCGTAATTTAGATATATTTTTGAGATGGAAAAATGCAGTTTTACAAATGCTAGAAACGTGGCTTTCTAAGGAAAGATTGCGATCAAATAGCACACCTAGGTTCCTAACTGATGACGAAGAATTGACAGAGCAACCATCAAGTCTTAGACAGTGTTCTAGGTTATTATAAGCAGAGTTTTTAGGTCCTATAATTAACACCTCTGTTTTTCAGAATTTAGCAGTAAGAAATTACTCGTCATCCAGTTTTTTATATCGACTATGCAATCCATTAGTTTTTCAAATTGGTGTGTTTCACCGGGCTGCAAAGAAAAATAGAGCTGAGTATCATCAGCATTACAGTGAAAGCTAACACCATGTTTCCTGATGATATCTCCCAAGGGTAACATATAAAGCGTGAAGAGTAGCGGCCCTAGTATTGAGCCTTGAGGTACTCCATACTGCACTTGTGATCGATAGGATACATCTTCATTCACTGCTACGAACTGAGGGCGGTCATATAAGTATGATTTAAACCATGCCAATGCACTTCCACTGATGCCAACAAAGTGTTCAAGTCTATGCAAAAGAATGTTGTGGTCAATTGTGTCAAACGCAGCACTAAGATCCAATAAAACTAATAGAGAGATACACCCACGATCAGATGATAAGAGCAGATCATTTGTAACTCTAAGGAGAGCAGTCTCAGTACTATGATACGGTCTAAATCCTGACTGGAAATAATCACATATACCATTTTTCTCTAAGAAGGAATATAATTGTGTGGATACCACCTTTTCTAGTATTTTGGACAGAAAAGGGAGATTCGAGATTGGTCTATAATTAACTAGTTCTTTGGGGTCAAGTTGTGGTTTTTTGATGAGAGGTTTAATACCCCTACTGATGATTAAGTCTAGAGTGTGTCCACCTTTGTGTGTGGGTCCATGCACATGCTGAGTCAAGTCAAAAGTGTTTAGAACCGTTATCATTTCTTTTGTAGTTTTGTTTTCTGAATTATCTATGTGAATATTAAAATCCCCTGCAATAGCAAAACAGTCAAACTCTGAGAAAATCATTGAATACATTTCAAGTGAACAAAGGAACATACCCCCAGAGCCTGCGAGAGCGGGGGCGCAAGATGGCTCAATGACTGACAGCATGGTTACAGACCTAGGAACGGACATGATTACGAGCAAGAACACGGCACATGAGACAACCACAGCAGCAGCTGGACACTCTCTTCAAGTGTGCACCTATGGCTGGGCGAAAATAACATCATACAGGCGGTTGAGGACACACCAAGGAAAGAGAGGGTGCTTGAGAGAGTAGAAACAAGGGCCTCGCATTGACCAGTACTTCCTACGAAGCAACCAGTCAAATCAGTCGATTGAAGCACAGCGACGGGAAAAAAAACAAAGTTCGCAGAGCATCAGCACCATTGTTACTGAGGAGGATAATACAAGCACAGAAATGCCGGTGGAGGAACCCACTCAACCACAGAGACCTCCCAAGGAGGAGAAGATCAAAGGGCACAGACCGAGTGTGAAGTGGCCCAAAGCTGTTGAAAAGAGAGAGTGGGAAATAGTCAACAACGACCTGACAAAAATCCTGGAGCAACAAGTGGGCACAGCGGAAAAAAAGCTGGAAAGGATGGGTGACATAATCTACCACTACGGAGAAGAGCGCTTTGGAGTAAACACAAGGAGAAGTGACAAAGCAATACCAGTACCAGCCAGATCCAGGAGGCAGCAAGAGATCGATATTCTGGTCAGAGAGAGAAGGCAGCTGAGAAAGCAGTGGAAGAAGGCCTCTGATGCAGAGAGAGAGGGTCTCATGCTACTCCAGGGGGACATTAAGTGTCGGTTGGCAACCTTGCGAAGAGCAGAGAACCTAAGGAAACTTCGCAAGGAGGAGGAACACACAAGAACAAGGTTCTATAAAAATCCATTCAAGTTCGTTAAAGATCTCTTCGCTAAGGAAAAAAAAGGAATCCTGAAAATTCCAAAGCAGGAACTGGAAGAACATCTAGAAAAGGTCAACTATGACCCAAAAAGGCACGAACAAATGGTTATCCCACATGACATCCCACCTATTCAACCTCCCGAATTCAATCTGGAGACTGGCCCTCCAAAATGGAAGGAAGTAGAGAGTACAGTACGGCGTGCAAGATCAGCATCAGCCCCTGGGCCGAATGGAGTACCATATAAGCTCTACAAGAACGCATCTGAAGTTCTACACTATCTTTGGAGGCTCATGAGGATAGTGTGGCAGAAGGGAATAATACCTAAGGTGTGGCGAAGGGCTGGAGGGGTGCTAATTCCCAAGGAGAAGGATGCGGCAGACATCAGTCAATTTCGGCCAATCTGCCTGTTGAGGGAAAACGTTGAGGGAAAAATCTTTTTCAGTGTGATAGCACGGCGGTTGTCCACCTACCTGGAGAAGAACAAGTACATTGACACATCCGTACAGAAGGCCGGCATTCCTGGGTTCTCTGGTTGCTTGGAGCATAACAGCATGATCTGGCACCAGATCCAAGCGGCGGAGAAAGACAAGAGAGACATCCATGTCATCTTCCTTGACCTGGCCAATGCCTTTGGTTCAGTTCCCCATAACCTACTCTGGGAATCCTTCAACTTCTTCCACGTTCCATCATCTGTCACTAGTCTAGTAAAAGCCTACTTCGAAGACCTGCAACTGTGCTTTACAACAACCGACTTTACAACATCATGGCAGCGCGTAGAAGTAGGCATCATGGCAGGCTGTACAATATCCCCTCTGGCCTTCACAATGGCCATGGAGGTCATCATCAGGGCCTCAAGATGGGTGGTGGGGGGTGAGCGAACTAAGAACGGGATCCGCGTTCCACCTATCCGAGCATACATGGATGACATGACCACCTTGACCACTACTACAGCATGTACCAGGCGGCTACTTGGAAAACTGCAGGAGAACATCAAGTGGGCTCGGATGAAAATAAAACCGAACAAGTCACGAAGCATCTCAATAGTTAAGGGACAGCTTAAAGATGTGAAGTTCTGCATTGGTGATGACCCAATACCAACAGTGTCTGAGCAACCTGTCAAAAGCCTGGGTAGATGGTACAACGCTAGCCTTGGGGACAAAGACCAAGTTCAGCAAGTAAGGCAGGACATTACCAACAGTCTGGAAACCATCAACAGTACCCTACTGCCAGGGAAGCTCAAACTCTGGTGTCTGCAATTTGGACTTCTCCCTCGGGTAATATGGCCACTCACTATCTAAGAGCTCCCAATAACAACTGTGGAAAAGATGGAGCGAACCGTGACTTCATACGTGAAGAAATGGCTCGGCGTCCCACGCTGTCTGACTAACATCAGCCTCTACGGCAAAGGGGTCCTTGAACTGCCTATAACGAGCCTCACCGAGGAGTACAAGTGCTCTAAAGTGAGACTCCAGATGACTTTGAAGGATTCCAGGGACCAGACCATCAGCAATGCCGTTCCACCTCTGTTAACTGGACGGAAATGGAAACCATCCGAGGCGGTCCAGCAAGCTATGTCAGCCCTGAGGCACAGCGACATTGTAGGGCACGTCCAGTTGGGGAGAGGAGGCCTTGGCCTTACCGCAAGTAAGCCAACTTGGCGTAAGGCCTCAACATCAGAGAGGAGGAAAATGGTGGTCGAGGAGGTGCGCCGTCAGGAGGAGGCGGAAAGAAGTGCAAAGGCTGTCTCTCTTGCCAAGCAGGGACAATGGATGAGGTGGGAAGGCCTGGAGAGGAGAAAGCTTAGCTGGAGGGAGCTCTGGGAAATGGAGGCAGGTAACATCAGCTTCATCATAAGAGCCACCTATGATGTGCTCCCATCTCCAAAAAACCTCCACCAGTGGTATGGAGAGGACCCAACCTGTGCCCTCTGCCCAACTCCAGCGACTCTTAAGCACATCTTGGCTGGTTGTAAAACCAGCCTCACACAAGGTCGTTACACCTGGAGACACAACCAGGTCCTCAAGAGTCTGGCAGCAGCTCTTGAGAGCCAGAGGAATACTACAAACTCCTTGCCCCTGAGAGCAATCAACTCCATCACGGCCCAAACCTTCATCCGAGAGGGACAGAAGAAGCCCAAACATCCCCCTATTAAATTAGAGGCTGAACAGCTAGCCATGGCCCGGGACTGGAAGATGCTTGTCGATATTGGGCAGCAACTAATCTTTCCAGCTGAGATTGCAGTCACCACCCTTAGGCCAGACTTGGTTCTCTGGTCCCCTTCATTGAAGTCTGTTTACATCACTGAGCTCACAGTCCCATGGGAGAATTCAACGGATGAGGCCTATGAACCCAAGAAACTGCGCTATACAGCACTAGCAGCAGACGCTCAACAAAGGGGATGGAAAGCGAAAGTCTATTCGGTTGAAGTGGGTTGCAGAGGTTTTGTGGCTTCATCTACCATCAGACTGCTGAAAGACCTTGGCATCCATGGACAGGCTCTGCGACAGACAATTAGATCCGTCTCTGAAGTGGGCCGAAAGAAGCAGCCAGTGGATATGGATTAAGAGAAAGGATCCTTGTTGGGCTCATAGAGCATCAACTTGACCCACTCACTTATCGACCCACTCACTAATCCCCCCACCCTATAACCCACTTGAGAACCCAAGGCACAACCCTCCATGAGGAGGGTGAACAAGGTATGCGGTCAGCTCTAGGCTTGACTCAGGGAAGAGGACGCCTCCTGCCTTGCATAGTCCCGTAGGCTGTGCCATGTAAACAACCAGGCAATTTTCATGATTGGGAATGTGACACAAGCTCAGGTTTGATCACCCTGTAGCTGGCCATCTTTGATGAGGGTGTCTAGTGTTGAAAGGCCGAAACACCCCCTGATTCAAAGGTACATTACTGATGATGTGTCCTGAAATTTACATCTTTCCCATGACTGAAGTACAGCTCCCACGCCACTCTCAACATCAAGGCAAACCATGTGCATACCATCCATTGGCACAATGGACAGTTTACCATCATGTCCCGTGTTTATGATTCTCTTCTGTGACCTCTTCAACAAAGGCTGGAGAGTATTTTGGAGGCCTGTAAATAATAATAAACAGAATGCGTGGAGCACCTTTCAGCACAATCCCTAGATATTCAAAAGACAAGTACTGACCAAATGACAGTTGCTTGCATTGATAGACATCTTTAAATAGAGCAGCTACACCCCCACCTCTCCTAACAGTCCTGCAAACACTCATGTAAGTGAAGTTAGGAGCGGCTGCTTCATTAAGGACTGTTGCATTGCAGCTGTCTTCAAGCCATGTTCCGTTTAGAAACATAAAATCCAGATTGTTTGTGGTTATAAAGTCATTGATTAGAAATGATTTATTTTTTAGTGAGCGAATGTTTAAAGATGCTAACTTGATGGCTGTGCTTTGTGTCTTTACATCAATTTTAGTTTTATGCATAATAGGCCGCAGATAAGATGAGTTTGCCCTTCGGCTTAAGATGGCCTCAGACATTCTATCACGTGATAAAACTGAAATAGAGAAAGCTACAGGCACACTACAGATTAGACCACATACCGACTGTTCTGACTCATAGACTGTAAGTACTTTTAAATATTTAAAGAATTTGCCACTGATGTTTCAAACTTGAGTTTTGAGCAGTGTAGAGTAGCACTTGTTGTTTGTCATTTCTCTGATGACAAATGCAGACATAGCTTTATGTTTATGTGGCACAATGCAACCTAACACGTAAAAAGAAAGTATAAGTCATTATAATCAGTAATTATGTCCCCACTGGATGCAACAAATGCCTCATTTATAATGGCTTTTAATGTTTTTGTACTGTCGCTGTGGCCGGGACAAAGCATCATAGTATGCCAAGGGGCGTAACATTTCCGTCACACACTTGAGATATTCAGCCAATCACAACACACAGGATAGCTGTGCAATCAGAGCAAACCTCGATTTTAAGAACTTGTTTCAGAAAGTTGGGGCATAGGGGAGCAACAATATTGTACAGTATGTGGAAAATAATTAGTTTTTTTAACCTTAAACTGCATAAACATTTCATTACACCAAAAACACAAAATAATGTTATTTTCTTCAACATCATATAACCCCTTTGATAGAGAAATAGACTAGTGCAATTTTGGAATTAGTGGAATTACTAGGAATTTCACTGTTATAATATTTGCCATGGTTTATTTTCACGTTTGGTAGTCAGAGTCACCTGGGTAGAGCAAACCAGCCTCCATAGGGATTCTGCTGGGCCACGAGCCAGTTGACAATGCGGTTAGCAGTTGTTCAAGGCATTTAAAAGCCGTGCTCGAGTGCTGGTCTCTCCAGCCAGACTGAAGGTGTAGGTGAGCAGAGCCATTGTGTAAGTGTTTCCCAGGTTCCCAATGACAGGCCTCAAGCAAGACAAAGTAAGTAACTCTACTAGAGATGTTTTTACTGTGACAGGGACATCGAGTTCAAGCAGTGATGTTGACACTCATGGTCACATTATCACCAACTCAAACCCAAAATACACCAGTATATTGATTTAGAATAACATCTCAGCCCTTAAAACCATTGGTTATGGCACATTTGAAGAAACCTTGCCAAGCTACAAAACATGTTATCTGTTTCTGATGCAGAAAAGCTAGTCCATGCATTCATGACCTCTAGACTGGACTATTGTAATGCACTTCTAGGTGGTTGTCCTGCATCTTCAATAAACAAGCTACAGGTAGTCTAAAATGCAGCAGCTAGAGTCCTTACCAGGTCAAGAAAATATGATCATATTACCCCAATTGTTCAGTCTCTGCACTGGCTACCTATTAAGTTCTGTATCAGTTACAAATTATCATTACTTACCTATAAGGCCCTAAATGGTTTAGCTCCTGCGTACCTACAGTAACTAACCTTATACCACGTTACAACCCATCACGCTCCCTAAGGTCACAAAACGCTGGACTTTTGGTAGTTCCTAGGATAGCAAAGCTTACTAAAGGAGGTAGAAGCTTTCTCACATTTGGCTCCCAAACTCTGGAATAGCCTTTCTGATAATGTTCAGGTTCAGAAACACTCTCTCTGTTTAAATCTAGATTAAAAACGCATCTCGTTCACCAAGCATTTGAATAATGTATCTCTTAAATTGTGACTGCAGTTGTATCTGATAAATGCACATTCTTATTCTTTAGCTTGGGTTGAACTAATTCATTTTACTTTGTTGGAACAGCAGCTATGCTAAAGATGTCTCTATTTGTTTCTATGTTTTGGTAACTAGGATTTACACAAGCTCCAGTCTGGATCCAGAACACCTGAGAAGAGATGATGCTGACCCTCAGACGACCTCAGATGATGCTAACCCTGAATCAACAAACAGAGCTAACAAATATTGCTACAAGTGTGACTGCATCATATAATAATTGCTGTTAATAATGTTCATCGTCTGGCTGACTACGTCTTGTATTATTTTTTCTGAAAAACCCTGTCATATGCACATAAACTGACAGTCACCACTTATAAGCTACTACTAAAGATTGTAGAAATGTAATTTTCTATAAAGTTGCTTTGTAACGATTTGTATTGTAAAAAGCGCTATAAAAATAAACTTGAATTGAACGTAACCACCTTCATTGCATAGTGGTACTGCTGTCCCCTGCTGCATGAAAAAGCTCTCTAAACCCTGCCTGCCAATCAACCAATCCTTTGCACTCTGAAGGACATTTGGATAAATGAAGATGAAACTCCTTGCTAGGCCAAAATATAAAAATATCAAAACCAGTCAACCTGGCCATGGAGGAAGTTTATTGACAAAGTGAACATACAAACATGCCACAATGGATGATACACAAGACTAGAAAAACAGCATGAAACTCATCACGTGTTCAATTCATCGTTACTAAATGTGCTGTATGAACCATCACTATGCTTGCAGTTCAGCTGTCCTTGATATCTTATTTAGGTCAAAGACTACATAAGTGGATGGCCTGACATGCTCCAGTGAGAAGAGAAGAAAATAATGTCCTTGGGATTTAGTCTCCCAAGTAATAAAAAAAGATTGTCATTCACACCTCTTTGAAGGTAACCAATGGAGGTCTGCTAGATGGCTGCGGTGAACTGTGCCATGATTTATAAATACTGCAGCATATAAGTATTGGAAATTTTGTGTTCTCCTCAGCCATATGGCATCCATAAAAATCCATTAAGATACTTCAGCACATGGCCCATTATGTCCCCTATGAGAGCAAGAAATAGAAGAGGTCGAGCCAAAAACAAAAAACAAAACCACAATAAAAGCCCAAGTTATTCTGATAAATGTCACAGTGTTTCTTTCCCCTTAAATGCATCACTTAACCAAGGACTGAAATGGAGAATCTGGCTGATCCCTGGATCACATTTGTATGAAATGTCAACAAAGTTTCCTGCAGACCATTATGCAGAAATCTGGTAAACACACAGACCAGGACAAGTAGACTTCGAGTGACTATATCAGTGCATCCTCTTGTTGACACTTGGATCATCACATTTACAGATCCAGTAGTACAGACAGGAAGTGAGTAAGGATACATGCTAAATTTCATTTTAATTGATTATGTTTGCCTCTCAGTTAATAAAAAAAACAGCCTCCACAAGCTTTCATGGTTGTGGTTGCTAGGCACCAAGCAATCAAATCCCCCTCAATCTGAGCTTTTCTCTTTAATGTTGTTGAATAGACACAACCTTTGTAACAATACAAAGTTTTTGTTGTTTTAATAGAAAAGAAAGTAATAATTTGGAATTGTTGGAGTTATTATTTGGAATTGTATTGTTTTTTTTGTTTTTTTTGCTTTTGAGAAAAGCTGGTTTTAATAATATAGTGTGTTAATTTATGATTTATATAATTTGGCTTAATATTACCAGGAAACTAGATGGTAAAATAAACCATACATGTCAATTGTCATTCTGTTGATTTGTACTTACATGAGTTCAGATGAAATGCAAATATAAATATCAAAATGACAACAATTGTGGTTACCAGGTATAACCATTATCGTGCAGTCTCATATCGAGTAACACCTCACATACCCCTTTTCCACCAAGGCAGTTTGAGTACTGGTTCAGACCAAGAGCCTAGTTCATGTTCTATGTCTTTCGAGACACAATGCTCCAGCTTTAAACCATTTTTGAAATGACTGCTATTTTTGAAATAGCAACACTAACACGTTAAATTTGTGTATGCTGATGTAGATTTACAAAGCCATTAACATCAATAGCAATGCAACGCCCACCATTGCTCATTGTGTGTTGCGGCTTGTTCATGCTGCATTGGCACTGCATGGACAGGTCGGTGTGCAGCGGGAGTGATCGGAAAGTAAACGACTATGCTTTATGCTTTTGGAATGCTTTTGCGGTGATTTGGTGTTGTGCGGGAGCATGTTGAACACCTGAAACTATGAAACAACAGTGTTGGGATGTAACATGTCTCTAAAATTGTTAAACTAAATGCACTACTATTGTGGTCTGTTATGGTCACAAAGGTCAAACATTTTCATGTAACAGCAACATCATAACTCAAATCCTAAAGTTAAACCTGAAATAAGTCCAACGGGAAAACTGAACCAATTGCACACATGAGCGCTGGCTCCATGATCCGGACGCTCTGATCTAAAGCACCGAGACCACACAGCCAAAGTGTTCTACTAAACAGGAACGGCAGTAGCTGGAGAAAACTGCAGACACCTGGAACTCACTGGAGTTGCACTTGCCAGGAGAACAACAAATGTAATTGAATTCTTGCTAGAGAAATCTTCATTAAAAATATATAAGTAAATATCCAAAAATTCATAGTTGAGATGTGAATGCAAAATGAGAGATGATGATGATGATGATGAATTAAATAGATGCGTATGAACATCAGTTGTGTGTAGTGACATACAACTTGAGTTAAGATAACAGACATGTCTGTGATAATACATTAACATAATAAACGGTTTTGGAACGACATGAGAGTCATCACATAAGTTTGATTATTGGGTGATCTAACCCTTTAACATTTTCCAAGATCTCCCACTTACCCTTTAATTGGATAAATTAATTCATTGAGCCTGTTAATTTCAATAATTAACCTCCAGCCTTGAATTAATTTTGTCTGTTCATCGCTCCGTCTAGTTTAGATTTAAAACAACACATTGCCAAGGTTTCAAAAACACCCTAAACAACCAATTTTTTTATTTATCTTTAGGTCACTACAGATAAAGGAATGCTATCTTATTTCTTCATAATATTTCAATGTCAGTGTTGTGTTTGTGTGTTCCTTGTTTTGCACAGTGTTCCTGTCGATTTGTGCTACAGATTTTGCTACCTCCCATTAAAACAGGGGGTAGTACAATTCGACAACGAAAAATGCTACCTGTAAAATTATGGTTTATTAACATCTACGCCTAACACAACCCTAAACCTACCCTTACAGTAATGCAAATACAGTGTAGCAGAAATGACTCGAACCAGACAAATTAAAGAGTCGATTAGGGCTGTGTTTGAAACATGAGCCGAATTCCTCAGGAAGTCATAAAACATTCTGTGCCACAAGTCTCAAGCAAGATAACCAACCAACCAAAGCTTTCACAGAACAGCTTTCAACATTAACACCACTAGAACAATTATTGAAGATTTCAATTCGGAGAAGAGATTTGTCAAATGTGTTGTTCGTAATTGATAAGCAACGCCGGACATCATGTGTAAACCCATGAGAGTACTCCACAAGATCTTTTGACCCCCCCCCCCTAACAGAACCAGACTGAAATTCCTAAGGGGAAGGGGCTTTGAACCTCTGGTCTCCACAGAAGTCTTTGTCAAGAGAATGGCAAATAAACTGTCTTTTGTACATATATATGGACCAGAATGAACTCAAAAAGACTTATAAATGAATCAGTCCATCGCTTCACTCCATATTAATTTATATGTAACCCACACATTTGACTATCATTTTATAATCACTTATTGTGTATGTCTTGTGATAACTATGGGATGGCTTAAGGATACATAGTCATGTCTAGTATCTATTTAATCGAATCTGCTTGCTTGAATTAGTCCAGACAATCAAAAATTTGTCAACTGTATCATTTTTGTGTCATAGGAATCATGTCCAAAATTAGACCCTGCAAGAGCGGGAATATTCGGACCACATGCTTGCAAGATAAACATGATTTATGATACCCCCGAGCCAAGACTATATCTGATTGGTCAAGACAACTTTTGAGGTGTGGCCAACAGGCCAGTTTAAATACCCAGGACACCATAAAATCTTGCTTTTAGTCTCTAGCTTTGCTTCTGCTACTAGTCATGCCAGCTTTTAGTTGTTAGCTTTGCTTCTGCTACTAGTCATGCCAGCTTTTAGTTCTAGCCTTGCTTTGGCTATTAGTCACGTCTGCTTTTAGTTGTTAGCTTTGCTTCTGATATTAGTCATGTCTGCTTTTAGTCTCTAGCTTTGCTTCTGCTACTAGTCATGCCAGCTTTTAGTTCTAGCCTTGCTTTGGCTATTAGTCACGTCTGCTTTTAGTTGTTAGCTTTGCTTCTGATATTAGTCATGTCTGCTTTTAGTTGTTAGCTTTGCTTCGCTACTAGTCATGCCAGCTTTTAGTCTCTAGCTATGCTTCTGCTATTAGTCATGCCTGCTTTTAGCTTTGCTTCTTAGCTTTAGCTTTTAGCCATGCTGTTTGTCATCACTGTTCTTTGAGCGCGGTCCCAGCGTGCTTTAGCCTGCAAGCCTGCTGCTACTTAGCCACGATGAGAAGGAACACCACATAGACTCGTCAAACTTTATTTCTTTTCTTTTCCGTTTTAGATTTTCGTTTTCTGAATTAAGTTTTGCAACGCCGTCTGACCTCGTCTGCGCGTTCGACTTCAACCATCCCACACAACTCTGCATCTTCAGCCAACGCCCAACCACGGGCCTTCCCAAGACGTCACTTCAGCGATTACTGAACTTCCAGCCAATCAGCGACAACTTTACACAGGCAATGTACCTTCAGACATTTGTGCTGGTGTATCTAATATAATTTCAACCTCATTGAGGAACTCAATGCGAGGGTTGATTAAGTGATTGATGGCTGTTCATGTCTATGCAATTTAACATATTGCTGTAAACTTGGGATTCCATATTTCCATTCTCTTAAACTCATCTTTCCCTAACTTTCGATCTTCCTGCAACTTGTGTGAATGTGTGAGTGCGTGCGTTTATGTGTTAGATTAGTTTATATGTCTTAGATTTATCTAATAAAGCCTTATTCATATTGAAAAGAGGAGTATCCCTTACGAAAATTAACCATGGTTTTACTACAAATAAAACCAAAAAAACATGGTTACTATAGTTAAACCATGGTAACCACAAATTAACCATGGTTTTGCTATATTAACCATGGTTTAACCATGGTATTTGTAGTAAATCTGTGGTTATACAAATGGTAGTCAACACGCCAAAAAAAACATGGTTTACTACAGTTTTACTATAATAAAACCATGGTTATTTTTCGTAAGATATCTTCTGTTTTGTGCTTACAAGTTAATGTCTTAAACTGCCGATCTTGTTACTGTGCTAATTGATAGTGTTTTCACTATACTTTGGATACTAATATCCAGCGCAGATTTGATGTTAAACGGCTCGTTCAGTGAATCGCAGTGATCAGCCATGAAACGGTGATTCTGTTCAAATTCCCTTTAAAATCTTAAATGATTCCATTTGAGCTAAATTGACCTTTTTCCTTTACAACAGTAATAATGTTATATTCGTGGTTGAAGCTAGAAGGGATACAATTAGGCTACAGGAAACCAACAATATATATTTTTCTACCTATTAGATTGTTTTATTAAATTCTACACCAATCCTAAGCCTAAACCTACCCTTACAGTAATGCAGATATTGTTGTTTAGCATGAGAAAAAGGACACAGTATTGATGTGCACATTCGCAGTAAACCCTGGTAGGATAATCTTACAGGTAGGATAAAATGTCAGGACACTGGCACGGGCCTGCATCGGCACCCTTTGTGTTTGTCCCACTGATCTAAAAAGCTTAGACATTGATCACATGATTTATCAATAGTGACAGCGAGAGTGTCAGAGCACTGGTGCGATAGCCAGAACGGGGACATTTATTATGAAACGCACTGTTATACAAAGTGTTTATACATCATATTACTGTAAGAGGGGAGCAGCCTATAGTTGTATATGAATAATAATACTTGTAATGGTGGTTTCATTATACATACTGCTTTTATTTCTTGGTGGAACCACAGCCTCCACCACAATCCTACATTTTATGCTTCAACTGATAAGCACCCAGCCCTCTCAAGAACACAAGCTTCTTTAAAGACTGTGCTTAAAGGGATAGTTCACCCAAAAAGGAAAATTATACCATTAATGACTCACCCTCATGTCGTTCCAAATCTGGCTCGGCTCGGTGTTCATCTTCAGTTCTCTCTTCACAGCAGTTGAGTCAGTGTACTGTTTGAGTAAATGAATTACTCTGGGATATTGGTTTGTTTGAACTCAGAGGGAGTGTCAGCCACATTAAAAAAGTTAATAGCTTAAACTGTGTTCCAAAGATGAACGGAGGTATCACTGGTTTGGAACATGAGGTTGAGTCATTAATGACATAATTAACTTTCGGGTGAACTATCCCTTTAAGTTTACCCTTTAATTGTCTCACACCTCCCATCATTTTCAGCAACCAGTGTATGCTCATCTGCAGTGGTCCCAGAGTCCATCCATGTCACTATCACCCTGTGTCCACTGCAGCCCTCAAGTTTCTTGTATGGACTGATGTGCATGAGTTGATCATGTCACATCTGTGATAATAAACTTGTTAAAACTGATACTTCTCTCTGTGGTATTCTGAAAAGCACACCTGGTTCACTGCGATTCAAGCTAGCCCTAACAGTATCCTGTAGTTCTTCGCTACAGTAACACTCCTGATAGTAAATCCAGCTGACAGCTTAAACTCTGACTGTGTGAGTGCAGCCATGCAGTTCTCCAGGTCTGACATCATAATAAATACAAATCATTTCACAGATATAACAAAAAATGCAGCACAGCTTATGACATCGTTTATACTCAACACATTCAGGCTGTATTATGATACACTTTTAGTGCTTGTTAAAGGAGTGGTTCACATTTAGAATTAAAATTCTGTCATTTACTCACATTCCACTTCTGTTCCAAACCTGTAGGAGTGGTGCCCATCAACTGTTCAAATACCAACATTTTTCAAAATATATATATTTTTTGTGTTCAACAGAAGAAAGTTCCTCCTGCGGGTTTGGAGCAACTGGAAGGTGAGTAATGACAATTTTATTCTGAAATTGAACTTTAAATAAGTACTTGAAAATAGGTACCTACCGGCTGAAAATGTGGTTTTGATGCAGCCAAAGTCTTATTGGGAGATGAGAGGGCCTGTATTATTTACCATTGGGTAAATAAAAGCATAACTTGGATCTTGTGAGGGACCTCAGCCAATCATACAATGTCAGTGACATCAATCTCCAGCATTCACGGTTCTATGAAAGTCAATTATAGTTAACAACACACAGTAAAAAAAAAAAACACAAATATTGCAAATTGCTGGTCAGTTACTTGTCACTACTTCACTTGAGATTTGGTTTTTATTCATTTAAAAAAAAACAGCATGACCGGCCATTCACCCAGAAATCTGGAAGCCATAGAAACAATATTTCATTTTCATTAAACTACACACAATATGAAACTTAGCAATAATTATAATACATGTTATTTATGGCGCCTTTCTGGACACTCAAGGTCACCTCACAAAACATACTAGTACAATACATTTATAAATCAATGAAATTGTAAAAAACAATAATTACAGAGCATAAAATCAGGGTACTTAACTAAAAACAAAATTAAGAACGGATTGATCATGTGTGATATGCCAGCTTAAAGAGATGAGTTTTCAGGCGGGATTTAAAAATAGAAATTGAGTCAATATTACGGATATCTGGTGGAAGAGAGTTCCAGAGACGAGGGGCTGAGCGACTGAAGGCTCTAAACCCCATGGTGGTCAAACGGGCAGAAGGTAGAGTAAGATCTATAGAAGAAGAGGACCTAAGAGTCCGGGTCGGTGTGTTAATGTGAAGTAGGTCGGTGAGGTACAAAGGTGCAAGATTATGGATAGCCTTAAAGGCCAGAAGTAAAATCTTAAAATCAATGCGGTATTTAACCGGGAGCCAGTGCAGCTGCTGAAGTACAGGAGTAATATGGTTAATGAAAGGAGTTCGGGTGATAATTCGGGCAGCAGAGTTCTGAACCAGTTGAAGTTTATGTAAAGTTTTGAAAGGAAGACCAACAAGAAGGGAATAGCAATAATCAATACGGGATGTAACCAGTGTATGAACGAGAATTGCTGTACTAGTGAGTGAAAGAGACGGTCTGAGGCGATTGATGTTACGTAAGTGAAAGTATGCAGATCGAGTGACGTTATTAATGTGTGCTTGAAAAGAAAGTGTGCTATCTAGGATCACACCCAGACTCTTTACCTGAGGGGAAGGAGAAACTGTGGAATTGTCAATAATAAGAGAAAAACTGTCAGATTTAGTCAATGTAGTTTTAGTGCCAATGAGGAGAACCTCAGTTTTGTCACTGTTTAGTTTCAGAAAATTGCAAGAGAACCAGGATTTGATTTCTATTAGGCAATCAGAAAGGGAACTGGGCGGGAGAGATGTGGTAGGTTTAGTGGACATGTAGAGCTGGGTGCATCCGCATAGCAATGAAAACTAATGTTGTATTTGCGAAAGATATGACCAAGTGGTAGCAAATAGATGATAAACAGAAGGGGCCCCAGGACAGAGCCCTGGGGAACACCAGAAGTGACAGGGGATAATTTGGATTTGAAATGTTTAAGCTGGATAAACTGAGTGCGGCCAGAAAAAGATGATTTAAACCACTCCAAGGGTGTATCAGTGAAACCAATAGAGACTAATCTGTCAATGAGGATGTTATGAGAAATGGTGTCAAAAGCTGCACTTAGATCAAGGAGAATAAGTATAGCGAGTAATCCAGAATCAGCTGCCATTAATAGATCATTAATGATTTTCAACAGAGCTGTTTCTGTACTATGACAGGAACGAAAACCAGATTGAAATGGTTCATAAAGTTTATTGTCAGACATGTGTGCATTAACCTGATGTGTGATTGTTTTTTCTAGAATTTTGGAAGGAAAGGGTAAATTAGAAATTGGTCGAAAGTTATTGAAATTGTTGGGGTCTGCACCAGATTGCTTGAGTATAGGAGTGATTGCAGCTGATTTTAAAGATGAAGGAATAATACCAGAGGTGACCAGAGGAATGTATAATATTAGTAATTCTAAAAGAGAGGGTAAACAGGCATTTACTAAGATGGTAGGAACAGGATCAAGTGCACAAGTGGTTGGTTTCGATTCTCTAATAATGCCTAATACTTCAGCAGCAGAAGGAAGTGTAAAACTTGAAAATGGGCAAGAAGGTGTTGTCAAGGAAGCTGAAAAAGACAGACTGTGAGAGGTATTAGTATTCAGTTGCTGATGAATCTTTTGTACTTTGGAATTAAAAAAAAATGACATTAAAGAATTACAATAAGCAGATGAATATAGATGAGACATAGTAGAGTCTGTTGCTCGTAGAATGTTGTGGACCATGGAGAACAAGGTTCTGGAGTTACCTTCCCCTGTGTTGATTATATCTGCATAATAGTTTGATTTGGCCGTAGAATTAGAATCTTTATAAAGGAAAATGTGTTAATTAGAAATTAGTGATGTCCTTTATTAGAATGTTTTGTATCAAAGGCATATAGTCACAAGTCATTACAATTAAATGGATGAGGCTTTTTTTTTTATAGCGCTTTATTACAATCATTTTTTTTTGGGGGGGGGGGGGGTGAGTCACTCCACAACCACCACCAGTGTGCAGCATCCACCTGGATGATGTGGTCGCAACCACAGGTGGAGTGGAGGGAGAGAGCCAATTCAATGAATGGGGATTATTGGGTAGCCATGATTGACAAGAGTCAGTGGAGGGAATTTGGCCAGGACTCCAGGGATACACCCCTACTCTTTACATGTGCCATGGGATTTTTAAATGAAGTTACAAAGAAAACCTTAGACCAACAGTTCCCAATTACAGTCAATCGCACCCCCAATCTGCACATTTCACATGCATCTTAATCACATGAAATGTTCTATTCAAGTCTAAGTACCCATATGATATTCTGCTGTTTGAAGCAAGCAGGTCCCATTCAAAGTGGCATTACTGTGTGAGACAACCATCACAGTGGTATATCATTTCACCTCACCAAGTTTAGTCTGTGAAGAGACCCTAAAGCAAATCGATGAAGTGTTCCCCAAGTGAAGTAAACTTCATATGACTTCCCTTGCTGAGGGAGTAGTGAGAATTGAACACCATAGGGATCATATGGACCAAACAGTCCATGCAAGTAGCTCACATCTAACAAGGTTACCTCTGAATCAGGTGTTAACAGACTTCAAAAACCATGCAGGGGACCACTGCATTAGTCGGATCATGGAAGCTGGTCTGAGATGTTGTATTTAACGGGTCGCTAGAGAAAGTATCCAGGGCCACAAAACCAAAAAAAGCTTCCACATTTGCCAGTTTGCTTTTTAAAGGTTACCAACTGTAAACACTGGTTTATGCAAATTGGTCAGCTTTGTATGAAAGAACGTGACAAGGACTGATTAAAAAGGAGTTTTATTTCATAAATCCTATAGCCAGAAATTAAGCACAAAAATCACAAACAGGGAGGCATGTATGTGGTCTCAAATGAGTCACCTGAAAGTGAAAACAGCAAGTCAGCTTGACACGCATGTTCAACCAGGAATTCAGCCAAAAAGCACGAACCATTGAACACATACTTGGCTTATAGTAGTCATACACCTCAACGACTGCTGGCTTGAGATTCTGCACAGCAAGACCCTGTTTCAGTTGTAGCCTGTAGGTCATGGGGACACCCTTAGGAACCTGTGAGACAGGAGGGATGGAGAAGCACATAAGCACACATGAAGGGGAAGATAGAGAACCTACCCTGTGCACATCTCACCCCTTTCAGATACACCAGCACATGGTCATCTCCAGCATCAACCCGCTGCACTAGCGGAGCAAATGAATCTGGTGGGGATCCAAGCTGAGAAGGAAAGTCCATTAATAACTGTAGCAGCTTCAAACATCTTGGGACTTTACAAGTCATCTTCTAACATACGAACCAGTGACGTATCTGCTGTGAAACCTGACAGGAGTTTAATGTCCACAATAACCATGTTTGTAGTTGGTTTTGCACCATTGTATCTGAAGGAGTGAAGAATTTTATAAAAGTCAAGCACTGCAATTTGGCGCATCTACAAAAGACAGCTCAAGGCTGCTCAGAGTTGGTAGAAGTTGAATTTGTGCAGCTATTCCAACCATATACTTTATTAGGGGCTAAAGTGGATCAGAACTACATTTGGACTGGCTTTGTGAAATGGTCAGAGAATTGAAAAGTGGTTCTTACGTCACAGTGATGTTCAGCAGGAGATCAGATCCAGGCACTTTGCAGTCTCTTGCCACCTTCACTTCAACACCAAGTGTACTGGAAACTCGAATGGGTGTTGGGACGTTGTAGAAACATGTAACCTGGGGATAATAAAAAACCCACCCACACTAATAAATACACGTACACTATGACCGAACAGGGACAAGCATAGAAGTTAAGCATGTGAAGTTTACGACCTGCACAGACACACAGGTGGAGCCTGTCGCTCGAACACTATATCTGCCAGGAATGTTCTTCAGCTGCTTCTCCTGATACAGCAGCCTGTTGTCCGGATTCACGTCAAAGTTATACACCTCTCCTGCCACAGAGGACTGTAAAGTAACAGTGCTGGAGCCCTCCAGGCTGAACACTTTAGCGGCGAACAGAGACAGAGCATGAAGAGCCACCACAGTGTCCTAAAAATAAACACCAGATTTAAAAAAAAAAAAAAAAAAAAAAAGCCTCCGATATCATTTGTGCTCATGTTTGGTGGCCAGAGTTACCTGGGTGGAGGAAAAGCCTCCATAAGGGTTCTGCTGGGCCACAAGCCAGTTGACAATGCGGTTAGCATAGCTCAGATCAGTGGTCGTGAGAGGCTGTACAGAGAGAACCGCTAGCAGCACATACGAGCTGATCTCCACCGCCAGAGTGTCACCAGATGACGTCTGAGACCAGTGGAGCTTGTTTCCTTAGGACAAGAGAGGACATAAAGTTGATGCCAAAGAACCTGAACATCAAGAGACTAGTGAACCTCACCTTCAGAAATGGCAATGTTCTTCAAGGCAGTTAAAAGCCGTGCTCGAGTGCTGGTCTCTCCAGCCAGACTGAAGGTGTAGGCAAGCAGAGCCGTCGTGTAAGTGTTTCCCAGGTTCCCAGCGACAGGCCTCAAGCAAGACAGAGCATTGGTGATGACCGGATCCTGAAAGCAAAGCAGAAAGGGTCACTACACCAGTGGTTCCAAACAAAAGTCTCTGGAGGCCATTTAAGACATGGAAAACATGCAATGTTGAGGGGTCTCCAGGAATTACTGGACTACACAAATCAAAGGGCAAGGAGCTTGTATAAACAACTAGCAGGCATGTTTTACCGTGACAAGGACGCCCATTTCAAGGAGTGATGCAACAACGTAGCCTGTCATGGTCACATTATCACCTACACCACCCTAAAAACGGAGCAGCATGATGCTTTAGGTCAGACGTAGACTTAAGATCAGTTACAACACATTTAAAGAAACATTATGCACCTTCATATCAATGTGGTACAGAGTTCCCTCTTGCATGAAACAGCCATCTGAACCCTGCTTGCTGATCAACCAATCCTGTGCGCTCTGGAGGACACTGGGATCAATGAAGATGAAACGCCTTGCTAGGCCAAAAGTCCTCATGACGAAGGTGGTCAACCTGGCCATGAAAAGTTGCATTACAACCCAATTCAACGATGCATAAAAGGAAAAGACTGAAACGCACCATGTATTGGAAGCATCATAGCCAAATGTGCTGTATGAACCATCACCGTGCCTGTAGTTTAGCTGTCCTTGGTATCCTGTTCAAGTCAAAAAAAAAAAAACCTTGGTCAGGATTCACATTACACCAAATGAACTCCGAGGAGTAGGACTTGTAGGATTCAGTCATCTGTACCGCTCTGAAGGTAACCAGTGGCAGTCTGTCGGATGGTTGGGGTGAGCTGCGCAGTGCCTTCCAGGTACTGCAGGATGTAGATATTGGGAGCAAGAATTATCATATTTTGTTCTCCACAGCCAGAGGGCATCTGTAGCAAGCCATCAAGATTATTTAGCGCACGACCCATTAGGTCCCCTAAGAAAGGAAGAAAACTAAGTGCCGCCTGAATCCAGTTATTTTGCTGAAAGGGTCCAATTCAGTAAGGGGGAAGTTTACCAAGGACTGAAACTGAGCATTTGGCAGATCCCGGAATCACATTTGTTGGAAATGTCAGAGATAGGTCTTCTGAAAGGACACTCCCTGTGGACAAAACCGAACAGATCAGCAGAGAGCCCTACAGTTTGCTGGTAGAGTAAGAATGCATTTAGAAAGTCACTGAGTGCAAACAAACCCTTTGGACAAAGTAACCAACTCTGGGTGAAGATCCTTTCAACTCCTTCAGGCTATAAAGAGAGCAGAAGTGCACCAAATCAGTAAAACTGCATAAGCTCCATGATCAAACTCCAGAATGGTTAATGCTTACCAGAACAAGTAGACTTTCAGTAACAATGTCAACGCGTCCTCTTGTTGGCACGGTCACAACTTCAGTGCCACATCGAACCTGGGACTGATCAGCCTGAGCACTGACAGTCACATTTACAGATCCTATAATGCAGACGGGAAGTGAGCAACCAATTCATACTCCATTTAGAAGACAAACCATGAAAAACTGACCAAGGACCGATGCGGAGAGAATCCATTTAAATGTCTTTCTCCCACTGGCACAGAGACAGGATGAATACGGATCATTAAAAGGTCGAAGACTGAAGTCAGAGGAAGCAGCTGGAGTCACTTTAACCTGCCAATAAACCATATTATTAGTGCACAGTAAAGAGGTCTCTACAGATCCATTTAGGGGTGAGATTGACATAGTTTCTAAGATGGAGTTCTTGCACAGTTAATTTTGCTGGCTTAGGCCTGACAGGGACAGTCTACTGAAGTTTCCATATGTAGTATGGTGGTCGGTCCATAACAGTGACAATCATGTACTGAAATTCTGGCACATGATACTGCTTAATTTTGACTCTGCAATACTCGTGCAAGGTGGCCCAGTTTTAAATGGCCAATTGTGACAGTTACAACAGGCTACAGCTTAACATGAAAGTTCAAAGCAAGGCGATACGAAGCCTGCACACACCAAAAAAAAAAAAAAAAAAAAAAAAACCCACACAACATTAGTGAATACGGACCATGATGCACTTGGACAGATAGTTGAAGACCGTGGCCTTCAGCTCAAAAGACTCTCCACGGATGATGGAGTAAGGCAGGGAGAGCTCCAGGAAGAAGGGCTGGAAGACCGTCAGCTGAACAGGAGGAGCCAAGCCAAAACCTTTGGAGGACACACAGAACGCCTCGGTCTCCCATGTGGTTATGGTGTCAGGAACTTTCAGATTAACTCTTGTGGATCCAGTGTTTCTGAAAAGCACACACACTATATAGAAACGAACATGGACCAGGAGGGGTAAATGGAGCCCTTTAGATCACTGGCAGACTCATTCCTGGAGGGCCACAGCCCAGCAGAGTTCAGATTCAACCAAAACACCCTGAACAATTCAGCAGAACAAGTCCTACAGGCTAATTTGAAGCCAACATGGCATGCATTGGGGCAATGTTTGGAACTTAACAGTTTGACACCTGCTTTACGCCTAGTCCACATGAACTATGATTTATCCTCCATTTAAAATTTAATCCACATGAAAATGCAAAGACTGACGCACAGTCAAGAATACCAAACTAGCAGGTGGCATACAGCCTGACCCTAAAGCCAGTTTACATGGGGCAAGTCTGTAACTGCTGGTTTAAGTGCACTTATTTCCTCTGGCCAGTGCTGTCCAACCAGTGAAACTGGACAATCTGAAAATGTTCACCTTTGCAGTAGTTTAAGGCTCCATTTGGAACCAGATATTGCATGTGTGTGAACAAGTGGCCAAACCACAGAAAAAGCTGTGTGGGTGGACAGGCCCTGGTGATGGGGAGTCATTTTGTGGAAACAAGGTTCTTCACTGACCCCACTTGAGAAAGCTGCCAGATCCAGGTTTCCGGAAAATAAGTCCTGACCGTCACATCAAAAGAACCTCCAGCACCCTCACCTCCGATGTCCTTTAATGCAGAAGCCATTTGAAAGGCTACAGGACGAGGAACTGAAAAAAAAAAAAAATAGCCAGGACTGCAACAACCAACTGGGTCTTGTTAAATTCAATATACATTAGATAAATAAGGGCCATGCACCAGGCTATCCTATAGTTAAAAAGAACACCCTAAGAGACTTACAACCAAAGTTGCGATAGTAATTCAGGCCTCTGTAGGTCAGGCAGTTAGGTTCTTTGACCGGAAGATTTGTTGCAAGCTTCATCCCCACACTCTGTCAAAGACAAGCATAAAGATGCATTTGAAGAATCAAACAGTATTCAGCCACTTAATGACTGCAAACAATTTCCAACCTGGAAAGCTTGGTCTGTAGGAACAGCTCAACGGGGTCTAACATTCAGGCACTCCTGTTCATCCTCAACAGGAAACGGATAATAGGATTGAGATCGTACTGGGAGCAGGTTGAACACCTAAAAACATGGAAGGGGAGAGAAGTGTCAGGTCAAACACACCTCACTGAGCAGTTTAAGATACAAGTATTGTAGAAAACCACAGTGTTGGTCTAGTTTTTAAAAAGACTAGAGTCAGGTCTATGGATAAGAGAGTAAAACACCTGCAGGATGAAACCCATGGCACATTGGTGAAATACCAGGCAAAGCAGCAAAGTCACTTGGGGGGGTGGGAACTCATCTGGATTAACAGCCATTGCCAAGTTAAACCAAAAATCGCATGGGAGAAAATAAAGCCTTGGACTGTAGATACAGTTTGACATAGCAAATATTACCTTGCTGCAATTGCTTTGGTTGGTCTAATTCAGTGGTTCCCGAAACGGTCCTGGAGTACCCCCAACACTGCACATTTTCTTTGTCTCCCTAATAAAACGCATCTGATTCTACTCATCAGCTCATTATCACATGGGTTAATGAGCTGGTGAGTTGAATCAGATGGGTTTGATTAGGGAGACAAAGAAAATGTGCAGTGTTGGGGGTACTCCAGGACAGGTTTGGGAACCGCTGGTCTAATTGATCCAACTGCAAAACCTGGATGTCAAAAAGTATGACTAATGAACTGCACATAGATACCACTTCAGCATTCAAACGTCTTCCCGGCTCCATGATCCGAACACTCTGATCAACAGCACTGAGGCCACACAGGGATCCTGCTTGAGCAGAAACAGTCAAAACATTTCCCTCAATAGGAACAGCTGTAGGGGGAGAAAACTGCAGAGACACCTGGAACAAGAACAAGCTCAAGCTGAAGGACATGCTGCCACACCCCACAAAGTAGAGGTGCTAGATGTCCACACACCTGGTTTTGGAAACACATTTCAGTGTCAAAAGCTGCACTAGCAGCAACCACATTCCCACTGGGCAGAACACAGAAGGCCAGAATCTGCACTACTGGAGCCATATCGACACCGACAGACAGCTGGAACGACACTGTGCCACTTGGTGCATTCAGGGCCCTCACTTGAACGGTCTGAAATCCATGCAGGATGATCACTCCTTTGGACAAGACCTGACAAGAGACAGACTGGGGCATAAGAGGTGCCAAAAAGAGAACTAACAAGTGCGGTCATCAAAACCAGCATCCACTCACCATATAGACGATGTCGGCACTGTAGTCACCAGTCTCTCCAACAAAAGAATATTTGATTTTCACTGGATAATTGGCACCACATTTCAGTGGCTGCTCAAGCTTGTCTATAGTCAGTTCACTAAACGTTGGGTTGTCAGTAGCAGTTTGGAAAAGCGGCACATTCCTCGTTTCCGTACTGAAGTAGGGCGATTTAGAATCATAAAAATCCTGTGATGTTGCACTTGCCTGGAGGAACGGGTTAATAGAATTAGTTTCTTGCAGAAGTCAGTTTATAAAAAAAAACCCTTTCGTACCATCAGATTCAGACCAGCTTTAGGGAAATCAGCAGTGTTGAGGGAGAAAGAAGCCACTCCGTTCAGGTTCGTAGTCCGATTCAGCAGCAGTTTGTTGGGCCATTGGCTAACATCCAGGAGATAGACTGCCTTCCTTGCTATTGGAGTCCCATTGAAATAAGATGCAGAGATCTGTTGGGATAGAGCGGTTAGGAAAGGGAACCAATGAGGACGGTCGAAGAGATGAAGCGTTATTCACCTTCCCATTAAGGATTGATCCATAGTTAAAGAAACCTGGGAGGTCCAAAAACGAGACCTTGCCAACTTCAAACGTAATTAAGACGGTTGTGGATTTTGACATCACTACATCTGGGAGAACAAAAAGGCACCAAATAAGAATGTTCAAGTCAGTGTTAGTTGACAGGGATTTGAGACCAAGCATTTTCATCCAGAAAGGCTAAGATTAAGTCTGTCAACCCAATAAGACTTGTATGACTAATGGGATTAAGTCACTGCATTAGTCAAGCTATAGTCACCAACATTTTCGGTCTCAAGTCATTCTCTTCAGGTCAAATCAATTTAGCGCATAAATTTGAATCAAGGACTGAATATGCAAAAACTCGAATGACCGTTTTGCTTTTTTGGTGTACTATCCCTTTGACCGTAGTGAAAATGCAGCAACTTTATATCTGAAAAGCAGAATAAGACAAATACAGAAGCATTACAAATTATACTCCTTTTTCAGATCAAGTAGGAGTACTTAATTTAACATACGTTGTTATGATGACGGGGATAGATAGGAACGCAGTCCCTTTAAGACGGTAGGCATGCAATATTGACATGTTCAGTTTATCCACCCAGGCGGATCATGTGCGGTATAGGAGAACTGAAGTGGAGTCTGTCAGATAGCACTTCTAGCAGTGTGATTCTGCCCATCCGGTCTTAATGGCATTAGCACCCAAAAGGTTAGGGTTGAGGTGTGTGAATTAAGTGGTTAGTTCACATTCTTCCACTGCTGCCATACGGAGACTAGATCTAAACCACCCCCCCCCCCCACCAAAAAAAAAAAAAAAAAAAAAAAAAAAAAAAAAAAGTATATATATATATATATATATATATATATATATATATATATATACACATATATATATACACACACACAAAACAGCCAGGTGCTCACCTGTTCCCTCTTCAGTGACATTCACTTTAACAAGGAAGGAATTTTGCAGGTTCTCTTCGAATTTGGTGGTGAAAAACTCTGACGTACTGATAGTAAGGGAAGCACAACCGGTGTTGTTCATCTGGTAGCAGAACAAGGTGGCAAGATTCAGGTGTAGACATGCAGGAGAAAAAAAAAAAAAAAAAACCCTGCTCTGTACAGTGGTCTCCTACCATAGCGGTTTTGTTAAGACACACACAAGACACACCAGGTACCACAGAAAACTGGAACGGCTCACGACACTTCCACCAATGCTTGACCAGGTACAGGTTGCCCATACGTGTATCTGGGAGTAAAGGGTTAAGGAACAAGTTCACCAACCAAAAAGTCAAGAATATAAGAGCTCACACTTACTTGGCACAAGCCTCAACTTTCAGTCCCACATCTCCCACACTGTACATCTGTGGTGTGGTCAAGGTGACGTCAAACTTGGGTAAAACTAAACCAGAAACCAGGGCTTTAAATTAGGACCCCAGTCAGTCATCAAGACTACCCATTGCACATCATGTGTGGTAACTTACCATACTTTTTCACCTCAAAATCCTGAGAGATCGTACGGTCACCAATAAAAGCCCTCAGAGCATACATCCCAACCTGAGCCTCAGGGTTTAACTGGTGAGAAAGCTGCAATATCCACCCAGTCGAGGAAACATTTGTCCACTGACCAATCCGGTTCTTATGGTCCTATTTGGAGGGAAAAGCTTTGAATATGATGCAAGCCCAAGAAAGAACAGTAAACCCCCAAAGAACATGTAGAGGTAAACCAGTGTTGTATCTATCCAAAGACTTGGTCCAGAACAAGTTCTCACCTCCACTAGACTGTACTGTAAAGACAAACAACATTAGGCAACTTATATTAAAAAAAAAAAACCCGGAAGACCAAAAGCAGCTCAGGCTTTACCATTTGATCAAGAGGAACAAATTTAGCATCCATGGTCAGAACCCTGAAGTTCACTGCAGAAGAGAAACAGCTCACTTGGATTACATAATGCACTTGAAGGTGTACGAAGTCGGTTACACTACAAGTTCTGATCAATTCTAATATTAATACAAGGGTGTAGCTCACCCATTTGTCCTGGGTTGTAGATGGGTTTGTCTGTTTGGATGAAGGTCAGAGGCAGGTAACTTCTGAACATGGCTTTCCTCTCTTCAGTCATTTTGAAGAACCTTCCTTGAAGTACCACCCTCACTTTCTGCACCAATTCTCCATCTACTTGGGGAGCCTGTAGAGAAACACTTTAATACAGGAAAGAAAAAACACTGCATGTGCCTCACTGAGACAGACCTGGAAACTAAAACAACTGTGAAACACGGTTGAAGATCTCCGCTGCGCAAGTGGTGTGGTCTGGTTCTGGTCATCAACCAGAAAGATGTTCATTGAAAGGCTCTCATTGGGTTTTAGAAGACTTGCACACAATTTGGCATTAGAGCCAGATTCCATCACTGCAGAAAACATCACCAAGAAGGATCTGTGGAAACAAACACACTCAGAAGTCAGATCAGTACACATGCATGTAAATGTATAAGAGATACCATTTACTCACAGTCCTGATCTCTGTCCACCAACAGCAAAGAGAAAAAGGACTAAAACGAGCCCCTTCCAAACACATAACTCCTTCACAGCCATGAAGAGCAATCAGCCAAGACTTGACTTGATTTCAGAAACACTGCAAACCTTTAACAAGCTCCACAGTTACTCTCAATCAGCTGCACTGTTGGCAGCGATATTTAAACACACTTAATTGGAGGAATTCATTTATTAGCTGATTGCCTGATTAACTGATTGAACCAGTTAATTTGTAAAATGATTCACTGTCATGCTGTTGACGCCTGCTGGTCAAAACTGTATTTCAGTACAAGAACTGGCCAAACATGCATCAAACATACATATGTATCATGCATCAAATGCCTTTTACAACCATTGGAAAACATTGTATTGATAGTGTACTTTTAAAATACAATTTACAAATCATCAAATACTAGGGGTGTGACGAGACAAGACACGAGACTGGGTTCACGAGAACGAGATGAGATTTTTTGACTTTTTTTAAATCCTAAATTATGACAACACAAATATCCCCTTAAAGTGGAAGTGAAACAGTCAATTTTGTTATTTAGTGAACGGATTTCTACTTTAATATTAATTTAATCTATCCTTTATCTTTTAATAATTGAAACTTAATTTTTTTTTTTGTCAAACCAAGGGGATTTACTATTAAGATAAAAACTGGAAGAAATGTCGTGTGATTAATGCTTTAAAAATAATGTTTGTTTCATTTTTGTAGTAGTAGAAGTAGTAGTAGGCTAAGTAAAGGTGCTGGTCATATAATTAGAATTATCATCAAAAAGTTGATTTATTTCACTAATTCCATTCAAAAAGTGAAACTTGTATATTATATTCATTCATTACACACAGACAGATATATTTCAAATGTTTATTTCTTTTAATTTTGATCTTTATTATTGATAATTAAGAGGGCTTTTACACTTTGCTCGTTTGCTGCGGTCCGAGCCCGAGCGTGATTGTTCCCGGCGCCGCCCGCAGTGTTGGTCTGCTTTCACAATCAATAGTTGTATCAAACCCAGGTGTGTTTGCGTGGGTACTTTACTTCCTGAACAGGTGCGCACCCGAGTCCGTGTTGCTTGCACATTCATGTGAACCGCGCCACAGTTTGGGAGCAACCGAACTCAGACCACCTTCTCCAGGTATTCTTGGGTTCGCTACCTCAGTGGGCACCAGGGTCCAATGACAGCGTTCACATTAGCGATTTTTCATGCGAACCGAACCGTGCCCCGTTGCACACTAAACTGCCAGTGTGAAAGCCCCTTAAGGAAAGTCCCAAATTCAGTATCTCAGAAAATGTGAATATTGTGAAAAGGTTCAATATTGAAGACACCTGGAGGATTCATGCAGGATTCATATTTAAATTCACTTTTGTGGCTTTATATTTACAGATACATATAATAATATCTTACATACCACCACTGGTGAAAGGGCCAGTGTAATGGAAATATATTTGAAAGGTCTGGGCTAGGATATTGTCACATTCTTGCAAGACCAGTCAGATCTCACGAGACACATTGGATCAATATCAAAAATATATTCTATTGTAACACCTGATATTAAATACAGCTTTCAATCCCAAACACTATATGTAGGCATGCAGTTCTTTTGGTTGGATATCATAATAAATACAGATAATTTGACCGATACAGTATCTAAAGTTTAATACTGTAACTCATCAACTTCAACAAAATGCATATAAAAAAAAGAAAAAAAAAAGAAATGATACATGAACATAAATCTTCAGGAAACCCAGTCTCCAGTATCAGGACAAAATATTTAGATATAAGTTTTTTATTATTATTATTATTCATGTAAGAAAGTCTTTTCCTTTAGTTTCAATTTCATATTTTACCACTAGAGGATGCATATGCTTCCTCTTACTGATACCTATACACCTTCCCTTTAAGACACTGAGCATATACAGTGCTCAGTGCTGGGTCCCATGGAGCAACCAAACTGGAAAGTTGTGTGCATTCATGCAGAAAAGTAAGTTTATTTTGCATTCTCTAGCGGAAACATGAATGTTAATAATGTTGATGTTATTGTGTTTATGATACACTAATCTTGTACGCATATATTTGCACAATATTGGGTTATTTGTTAATCTATGTTGGGAAGCTAACATGCCAGAATCACAGACACATGCGGTAATGTGTTGTTGTTATTTTAATGTATAAATCTTGATTTGTTAGCTACTTTGAGATTGTTTTGATATGCTGCGCTATCATGGTTGTGAATTTGTCAGTAAATTTAAGAGCATTGATGATTGTTTATCTGTTTCTGTTCCGAATGGAAGTATTTTGCATCTGAAGTAAGTTAATAGAAAGACTGTAATATTCTTTATTTAATATTCTAATTTCCAAAATTTTCCACAATTTCAGACCACATACACACACACACATGTATACCTTCATGCTGACCAACGTGGCCTGTATAAACCCAACTCATTAAAGCTTTCTTGGATGTGACTCTCTGAGCCCTTTACTCTCTTACCGGAGTCGCCAGATTTCAAAAGTTCTATCAGAACAATCCAGAGGTTCCACTTCTACAATTCAAATAAAAAGGATTCACATTATGGAGTATTTGAGATGTTACCACTATATGACCAGTGTGTTCATTAAACATCCGTCCCATAACCTGTCCTAAACAACAGTAAGTGTGGAACACGTCAGGAGTCTCTTCTGGAGGTGTTCATGCTCCAGCCAAAGCATGGATGGTGCTGTGTATGACGGTCAGCAGCTCATCTTGTGACTGAACATCACAGAAAGAGTCTCCAGCTGCAGCTCCTCCATCTGACAGGAAGAGAGAGTCATAGGAGAGCGAATGTTACTGCCCTTTGCACTCAGAAAAAAAGGGGATTGCTTGGGGTTGCTCGAGACCATTACAGTTTGTCCGGCAATGAAGATGGCTAGATAGCGCCTAAGTGTGGGGTTTAGGTAGATAATTTGGGGGAGTTAGGAGCGCTGGCTGCACGCTCTTTGAGCATTTGAATGGACTGAACTGAGCAAAGAGGAACAAAGAGAATTCAGCAGTGTCTATGACAATTGTAGTTTGGTGATAGCAACTAACTAAGATGGCAAAAGAGACGCATTGAAGACAAGCACGTGACTTCCTATTGGATGCTGATTCCGTACAGCTGATCTCTTTCCATGGACCCCAGGATGTGTTGCTGGCAGGTGCTGTAGCTTGTATCCTTTTAGATCAACGTGCATGCAATGTCGTGGTCAGTAAAGTCATGAAGTTACCAAAAAGGTGATTAAAGCAGCCTTAAAATTGCATGCATGTAATATATTTTATATGAGTCACATTTAAGAACATGTCTCTTTTTGCATTATTGACAATGTTTTCCTAATGAATGTTGTCCAGTTGCTTTGACACAATGTTTTGTTTAAAGCGCTATATAAATAAAGGTGACTTGACTTGACTTGAAGTGGTTTTCAAAACTGTCCTTACTCGTCTAACACACACAATTTAACTCGACATCTCATTAATAGAGACTTTAAGACATGAAGTGGGTCAGAAAAGGTAAAAAAAAAACAAGGTGAGAGAAATGATGGTGCTTGACAGATCTGCATTAGCAGCGTCAGCACTTAAAGAATAGCCACAATAACCTAACCAGCTGCTGTGATGTCTATTAATCAAAGGAAAAAGAGGAAAAAAATAACTTTTATAGCTTTGATTCATCTATATTTATTTTAAAATTTAGTGTTTGACAACTTCAGTTTCAATTTCTGTATATTGCTGAACAGGTAATTATTAAATTATAATGGGTTTATGTTAAGATTGTTTTAAGTTCACTTAAATTAGAAGTTATTTTTTCTAATAAATGTCTAATGTTAAAATAGTTGAACGCTATTAACAGCTTTTATTATATGATGCAATCAACTTAAAGCTAAATTTGGTAGTTCTGTATGTAACAAAAACTGTAGGATAGTTCTGTATTAAACAAAACTTCAATAATAAAGTAAACACACAGCTTAAAATAGCACGACCGCTGCGCACAAACAGAACCCAAACAAAATAAAGTCCAGGTCTGCTCCTCTCTCATTTTGCACTGTCATCACTCCTCTTTTTACCCTTCTGAAGTGGAGTGAAGTGAAGTGAAGTGAAGTGAAGTGAAGTGAAGTGAAGTGACATTCGGCCAAGTATGGTGACCCATACTCAGAATTTGTGCTCTGCATTTAACCCATCCGAAGTGCACACACACACAGCAGTGAATACACTGCTCCTGGAGCTCCTCCGTAGGATCTGAGACCGATGAGTGGCACAGGCGTCGTTACGTTATCACTTGTGCAGTGTGGCTGACACAGAAGAGTGTATGCTGTTTGTGTCCAGCGGATATGCTCCAAAATGGCACTATGAAAGTGACGTGGCCAAATATGGTGACCCATACTTGGAATTAGTCCACTGCATTTATCCCATCCAAAGTGCACACACACAGCAGTGAACACACACACTCTCTGAGCAGTGGGCAACCATTTTTTGTTGCAGCACCCAGGGAAGGTGGAAGAGAGTGCTGTACATTCACACCCCCCTTCCCACAATCCCTGCTGGTACGAGACTCGAACTCGAGGCTCACAAACTTTGGTTTACGAGTCCGACTCTTAGGCCACGACTTCCCTGTGATGGTGATGCGGGGAGAGACAGGAAACAAATCGTTGAATAAAGTAATTATTTTTGTTTTCTTTGCATACAAAAAGTATTCTCGTTGCTTCATAATGTTACTGTTAAATCACTGATGGCAGATGGACTATTCTGATGAAGTCTTACATACTTTTCTGTACCTTAACACTTTTACTTAGTTGGTGGCAGTAACAAGCCTCCCGGTTTTCATCCAACATATCTTAAAATGTGTTTAGAAGACGATTGAAGCTTTTATGGTCTTGGAACGATTTTGGGGTAAGTGCTTAATGACAAAATTTTCATTATGGGGTGGAGACTGAGTACCCCTTTAATACTGTGTGTCATTTCCTGGATGATCCACGACTGTTTTTATCTTTTGCATAGAGATATGCAAAATGCTTACATAGCATTTTCATTCAGATTATACTGATAGTATACTTATTAAATACTTTGTACACGTTGAAGTATAGTCTCAGTAAGCTACTAGTTTAGTAGTTTTATACTGCAAGTATGCTCATAAGTTTTCTTTAAGTGAACTTGACATCATACTTTAAGTATACTACTATGTTCCTATTTAGGTTTAAATGTGTATATATTTTGTTGTATGAATATCTGAACATACAAAACATCCAAAGAAAGAACAGGGTATCTCCTTGAAAACAAAAAACATTTTATTCTAGATTCATGCATTCTAAACACTTTAATGTTAGTAAGTTTCATAAAAAAAGGAAATAAAAGAAATAACATTTTGAACAAAAAGCTGAAAAAAGACAATGATAATCAAAACATAGATGGAGTCAATCAACACCCCAAAGCTTGACTTAATTACTACCTCTTCATCGGTCAACATTTTATTCCATAACGTTACAGTTTTGATGCGGTTTCATGTCAGATGATCGTGTTACATGTGTTAGTATCTGTTGTTTCTTTCTTTCTTCTTCACTTGTATTTTTTTTTTTTTAATTCTGTGCAGAAGATGTGTACTAGCGCCCTCTACCGTATAATAATGAAAACAGTGATTCTAGGAGTAAGGCTCGAAAACATATTTAGACTTTTTGTAAGTATAAGTTCAAGCATACTGAAATGTCATTTTTCTGAGAAGTACATAAAAGTAAACTAAAAGCACACTTTCCTATTTTTTAGTTTAAACGAAGTATACTAATAGCACAATTGAATAAACTTCTTTTTCATAAGGGTTGTTAAGCCCCTCCTGAAAAAAGAGCAATAAACAAGCTTTAACAATGAATGTGCTACAGTTTGTTGTGCTGGCTAGGATTAATAATCATACCATAGTCAACCCAAGCTTGCCAGTTGTGCAACAGTTTCAGTTAAACAAATATGCTAACCCATTCATTTTACAGCATTAGAAGCTAATATATGGTGGCTATATAGTGCATTCGAGACTATTTAGTAACTCACGATTATTTCGGCTACGTTAATTTGTTTAACGTTTAATGTTATTTGTTAATTCTCGTTTAATTTGTTTAAACAAGAACAATGATCAATAATGTGCACTTACTTCTATATTATGGCAGACACTGCTGGATTCAGAGGTCGAATGGTCCATGGTCCAGTATAGGACCAATGATAATAGCTTATCGTACAACCACAGCTGCACGGAGGTGTTGATGTCGTGTGAAGGCATCTCCACAACATATAACATATAACATATTTATCCAGCCATGGCTTCCCATTTCACAGAAATATAAAGAGGAGTGAAAACAAAGCCCAAATTCCCTTAATCATCCATCAAAATGAGAAAAAAAAAACGGGGGGACGTGTGTCTATATCGTCCTAATGTGTGGTGAGGAGGAGAGTTTGAGTGGCTAAAGACTCTCCAAGGATCACAGCTGGAGAACTGCAGAAAAAAAGTTGAGTCTCGGGTTCAGAAAACCACATGTTGTTTGGGAGGGTTACAAGAAAAATTCTCCTAACTCTTTCAAAACCAAACCAAAGCATATTCAGTTATCAGATATGACTGGAACTTCAAATGGGACTGGCTTCTATGGTCAGATGAAAAAAAATTAAAATAAATGAGCTTTTTAGATCAATCCCATCTTGAGTGTTTGCTGCACACATAGATAAAAAGTACCCCACGTGTACAATGAAATATATTTTTGATGTTGTGGGCCTATATTTTTGCTGGAGGTCCTGGACATCTTGTTTAGATACATAGCATCATGGATTCTATCAACAGATAAAAAAAATCAGTAAGTGACTGAAATCTTATAATGGGCCATGTTTGGATCTTCCAACCATACAATAATCCAAACACAAACCTCAAAACAACACAGAAATGAGTCACTGGGCACAAAACCAAGCTTCTGCTATAGCCCTTCCAGTTCCCTGACCTGAACCCTACAGAAAATGAGAGGAGTGAATTGAAGAGGAGAAGCACCAATATGGGGCTGGGAATCGTTAGGGTTTTGGGTGATTCTGGATGAAGGAATGGTCTCTGATCTCTTGTCAGGTGTTCTCTAACCTCATCAGGCATTATAGGAGAAAATGTAGACCTGTTAAACTGGCAAATGGAGGTTTCAAAAAGTATTGAATAAAAGGGTGCTGTTAATTGTGCCTAATGAGTATTTGAATAAAAAAATGTATTTCATAATGATATTTCCCCCATTTAAAATTCTTATTATCGAATGAAAGGATACATTTTTGTGTTTTTTTTTAAACAAAAGATCAAAAGGATTAACAATGCAGATGAATTTTCACATTTTCTACTAAAAATAGCTAAAAGATGTTCATTAGCAAAACTGCATACATTTGAATAGTTTAAAACAATTGAAATACTATCTGGCCATGCAGTGTAAAAGAATGAGATCAACTCTATTCTAAAATATATCTGAGAACAACTTTAAACCATTTAGTTTTTATGGATATTTTCATATATTTATTTATTATAAAACATAAGTATACTGGATCATTTTTAGTAATAAAAATTAATGTATCACAAATGGCATTTTAGCACCCATCTCATATTTCCTTAATGTCTCTGTATTAAACATGGTGTCATGTGGATGGGACTATGCATGGAAATGATGCAGATGAGGTTATGCATAGTAAACCTAGCATTGTAAGCTCCATATATGGTTATTTTGGGGAGGAGACGAGGTGGAGATACTCGTAGGTACAATTATTCCCTGACTGGGATTTATAAACTGATTTTTGCACAGGTTCTAGCTTTTATGCCTATGCACACTTTTAGGTTGAAATTTACTGAGAGTTTTATAAATGAAACCCTTGAACTGTTGCTCCCCCTTTTCAGATGAGAGCAAGTTTTACATTTGGAAACCAAGGTCCTAGAGTCTGGAGGAAGGGTGGAGAAGCTCATAGCCCAAGTTGCTTGAAGTCCAGTGTTAAGTTTCCACAGTCTGTGATGATTTGGGGTGCAATGTCATCTGCTGGTGTTGGTCCATTGTGTTTTTTGAAAGCCAAAGTCACTGCACCTGTTTACCAAGAAATTTTTGAGTACTTCTTGCTTCCTCCTTCTGACCAGCTTTTAGAAGATGCTGATTTCATTTTCCAGCAGGATTTGGCACCTGCCCACACTGTCAAAAGCACCAAAAGTTGGTTAACTTACCATGGTGTTGGTGTGCTTGACTGGCCAGCAAACTCACCAGACCTGAACCCCAGAGAGAATCTATGAGCTATTATCAAGAGGAAGATGAGAAACAAGAGACCAAACGATGCAGATGAGCTGAAGGCCACTGTCAAAGAAACCTGGGCTTCCAGACCACCTCAGCAGTGCCACAAACTGATCACCTCCATGCCACGCTGAATTGAGGCAAAGATTAAAGCAAAAGGAGACCCTACCAAGATGTACAGTAAATTAACATTCTTTCCAGAAGGCCAACAATTCACAAAAAAAATATTTGTAATTTTTTTTATTGGTCTTATGAAGTATTCTAATTTGTTGAGATTGTGAATTGGTGGGTTTTGTAGGTTTATATTAGATTAGATTCAACTTTATTGTCACTGCACATGTAAGGTACAAGGCAACAAAATGCTGTTAGCATCTAACTAATAGTGCAATAAGCAGTAAGTACAGAATATACAAGGTCTACAATATGTACAATAACTATACAGATAAGTATTATGGACAATTTACAGATTTTAAATACTATTAGCATGATATACAAATAGGTGTACTATGAACATACTCTACAGATGGATTGTGTGAGTGTATGTACACTATAAGCAGAACTATGAACATAATTTACACTATTGCAATGGACACTAAAGTGCATAGAAACTATTTCAGTGTGCAAATGGATTACACAGTGTTCCTGGATGAACAGACAATAGTGCAAGTAATTACAAGTTTACTGTTTTTTTTTGCATGTAGTAAATAAATAAATTAGTCCGATGTAGTGATGAAGGGGGTGAGGAGTCTGTGTGAGAGGCTGAGCCTCGAGATGTGTTCGCACCGCCATCTTGGTCTAATTTGTTAGACTAAATCACATATCAAAGAACCAAAAGACTTAAACTACTTTAGTCTGTGTGGGGATTTCTGTAAACCTGTGAATCACTACTACAAATGGCAATAGAGCATTTAGATTCAAGTTTGGAGTCCTGCTTTCAAAAATAAATAAAGATTAAAAACAGGGCTATCATTCATAAACATTGCATAGGCACAAAATAGGCATAGAAATTCTGCATGCAATTTTGTACACATCGGGATTTATAAAAAATAAACTTGTCGTAAACATGCATCTTACAGACATTCTAGACCAGGGATAGGCAACTCCGGTCCTGGAGGGTCACTATCCTGCAGAGTTTAGCTTCAGCCCTCATAAAAACTCACCTGCCTGTATCTATCTAGTAATCCCGAAAACACTGATTGCCTTGTTCAGGTGCGTTTCATTAGGATTGGAGCTAAACTCTGCAGGATAGTGGCCCTCCAGGACCGGAGTTGCCTATCCCCGCTCTAGACCATGTGTACGCATGAAAAGTAATGAAGGAATGATTTTTAAAGGTTTTAATTTCAATATACATATTTACATAAAATATTCCACTTGAACTAATGGAGATACACAAATTAAACAATTATTTGAATTTAGACATTTACAGGGTGCACTTGATCACTTTTCCTGTTGCGTGCGGTTTTAAATGACAGCGAGGAGTGCTATAGATGCACAATAATTCAGCTTTAAACTAAACGGCAGATCTCACGCTATGCAAAAATATTTTAAGAATAATGTGCACTTTGATTTTGGGGAGGGGGGCACTGCTGGATTCAGTTGTCGAATGGTCCATTGTGCAGTTTGAATGATAATAGCTTACTGTACAACCGCAGCTGCACAGAGGTGTTTGTCATGTGAAGTCATCTCTACAACATTAAAAAAGCCACCATATTTGAAAGATACAATTTTAAGAAAATTGGAATTTGTATGTTTTCTTTATAAAATGGGCTACTTTGTCAGTGACTCAGAGGAAGACAATTCTATTTACAATGCAATAAATATAGGCTAAAAATAGGATATTCACCTTAGCAAAACTGCATAAATTAAAATTCAATTGTTTGAAACATTTTAAATACTATTCCGCCAGTGGAAAGGAATGAGACAAACTATATTCTAAAATATCTCAGAACTATTTAAAAACTTTAGGGATTTTATTTGTATACATTTATGCCAAAAAAAAGGATGATTTTTAGCAATAAAAGTTGTGCAAGGCACAAATAGCATTTATAGTCCAGATGTTCTATATCCTTAGTGTCTTAAACCTTTAAATGGTGTTAAATATGGTGTCATGTGGATGGGAATATGCATAGAAATGTGCATAACCTCACTTGCATAGTAAAACTAGGCATTGTAAGCTCCATATATGGGGATTTCGGGATGGTGAACATATGCACAATCCTCCGGTAACTGGGATTTATAAAAGGGATTTTTGGCAGGTTCTGGTGTACACTTCAATTTAAAAATCTGAATACTTGTGCATACGCAAAATCTAGCTCTTGTGCCTATGTACACTTTTAGGATGAAATCTACAGAGTTTTATAAATGAGATCCCAGGCACCTTGAGTAAGTCAAGTAGTCAACAAATAGAGACTCCCATCAAGGGTTTGGAATTTCCTGCTTAACATTTGTCATGGATAAGGAACAAGAGGTAACAAGGACTGATGGAATAGAAGCAGTTTTATTTAAGTCATGGATTCCGTAACCAGCACGGAAACAAGTCAAGGACAAGGAGACATGTAGGTAGTCTCAAAAGAATCACCTGAAAAAGGGAACAGAAAAAAAAGTGCTGGTTTTTGTTCAACCAAGAACTCAGCCAGAGCAAAGCATTATCAGGATGAAAGCATACTTGGCTCGTAGTAGTCATAAACACTGATGACAGCTGGCTTGAGATTTTTCACTACAAGAATCTGTTTCAGCAGCAGACTGTAAGCCACAGGGACACCTTTGGGAATCTACAAGACAGAACAGAGGAACAGAAGTACACACACAGAACATAAAAATATAGCAGCTAGAGAATATACCCGGTCTCACCTCTTTCAGATACACTAGGACATGGTCTTCGCCAGAATCAACCCGCTCAATTATCGGGTCAAACAATTCGGGCAGAGGTCCTAGCTGTTAGTTGGGGGCGGGGGTTACACACACACACACTTTGATAATACAACTGTAGCAGCTTTAATCTTAGAAATTGCCAAATAGTCTTAAAATGCATACGAACAAGTGTTGTATCAGCAGTAAATCCTGACAGGAGCTTAATGTCCACAATAACCATGTTAGTGCTAGCTTTTGGGCCATTGTATCTGAATGAAGGTGTAGAATAAATGGGGTTAAGTCAAATGGTAGCAATAAAACAGCTTCCAAGTTTAAGATACAAACTAGAACTGGTTTTAGGACACAAATTCAAAGCGGTTCTTACTTCACAGTTAAGTTCACCATGATATTGGCTCCTTGGCAGTCTCCAGTCACCTTAACTTCAACACTCAGAGTTTTGGCAACTAGAACAGGAGTCGGGATGTTGTAGAAACATGCAACCTACAGTATGAACGGAGAGGAAGTGGATTAGGATGGGCAGAACAGAATCTGAAGCCAAAGTGAAGATTCAGACCTGCACAGACACGCAACTGGAGCCCTTCACTTCAACACTATATCTGCCAGGAATTTTCTTTAGTGGCTTCTCCTGATACAGCAGCCTGTTGTCCTGATTCACATCAAAGTTATAAACCTCTCCTGCCACAGACGGCTCTACAGTAACAGTGCTGGAGCCCTCCAGGCTGAACACTTCAGCGGCGTACAGAGACAGAGCATGAAGAGCCACCACCGTGTCCTAAAAATAAAACAGATTAAACACTCCACTCAGACATCATTTGTGCTCATGTTTGGTGGCCAGAGTTACCTGGGTGGAGGAAAAGCCTCCATAAGGGTTCTGCTGGGCCACAAGCCAGTTGACAATGCGGTTAGCATACCCCAGATCAGTGGTCTTGAGAGGCTGTACAGAGAGAACCGCTAGCAGCACATACGAGCTGATCTCCACCGCCAGAGTGTCACCAGATGACGTCTGAGACCAGTGGAGCTTGTTTCCTTAGGACAAAAGAGGACATAAAGTTGATGCCAAAGAACCTGAACATCAAGAGACTAGTGAACCTCACCTTCAGAAATAGCAACGTTGTTCAAGGCAGTTAAAAGTTGTGCTCGAGTGCTGGTCTCTCCAGCCAGACTGAAGGTGTAGGCAAGCAGAGCCGTCGTGTAAGTGTTTCCCAGGTTCCCAATGACAGGCCTCAAGCAAGACCGAGCATTGGTGATGACCGGATCCTGAAGAGAGGGGGGAAAATAAAAATGCATCATACAACACCCCCCCTCAAAAAAAAAAATCTGCAATTAGCTCATACAACTACGGGAGATGTTTTTACCGTGATGGGGACACCTAGTTCAAGCAGTGATGCTAAAATGTAGGCGGTCATAGTCACGCGGTCACCAACCCCACCCTACAATACACCAGTATACAGAGTTAAGTCTCAGACCTCACATCTATTGGTTACAGTATTTTAAGAAACGTGTAACACACACACACCTTCATTTCATTGTGGTACAGAGTTCCCTGTTGTATGAAGCAGCCATCGGAACCCTGCTTGCTGATCAACCAATCCTTTGCACTCTGCAGTACATGTGGATCAATGAAGATAAACTGCCTCGCCAGACCAAAAGACCTCAGGACAAAGGTGGTCAGCCTGGCCATGGAGAAGTTGTGACAAACAGAACTTACAAGCCACTGGTGCCACATTATACACAAGACTAGAACAGCACAACGTACCATGTGTTCGATTCATCGTTACCAAATGTGCTGTATGAACCATCACTGTGCCTATAGTTCAGTTGTCCTTGGTATCCTGCTCAAGTCAAACCACATGGAAATTGGTCAGTAAGGATGATAGTCTGACACAAGTCAATGGGATGAGCAGGAATAAACCTCCTTGTAATTAAGTCTACAACACTTTAAAGGTGGATCTGCTCATCTATACCACTGTGAAGGTAGCCCGTGGCGGTCTGTCGAATGGCTTCTGTGAGTTGCCCTGTGGTTTCCAGGTAAAGCAGAATATAAATATTAGGAGCAAGAACAATCATATTCTGTTCTCCACAGCCATACGGCAGCCGTAATAACTGGTCCAGATTCTTCAGGGCACGACCCATTATGTCCCCTTCAAGAGAGAAAACCTACATCAGAAAATTCTGCCAAACGTCACATGTCAGTTTCTGCGCAATTAAAATGCTTTACCAAGGACTGAAACCGAACATCTGGCTGATCCCTGAACCACATCTGCTGGAAATGTCAGAAGCACATCTTCAGAAAGAATGTTGCCTGCAGACCGGACACAATGGAATAGCTTTGAGTGTCAGGCTAATGTTTGCTGTACAAAGTATGCATTTGGAAATAAAGTGCAAAACCCACCCTTAGGACAGAGTAACCAACTCTGGGAGTTTGTCCTTTCAACTCCTTCAGGCTATAAAACAGCAATAAAATAACACTAGTAAAGCAACATGAGCTCCATGATCAAACTCCAGAAACCTTGTAAACACTTACCAGAACAAGTAGACTTTGAGTGACTACATCAATGCGTCCCCTTGTTGGCACAGTTACAACCTCACTGCCACATAGAGTCTGGGATGGTTCAGCTGAAGCACTGACAGTCACATTAACAGGTCCTGCAATAGCAGACAGGAAGTGAGCAACACCTCATACAAAAACTCAGGGAGACAGAGTCCAATACTGACCGAGTACAGAAGCAGTGAACACCCATTTAAAGGTCTTTCTCCCATTGGCACAGAGACAGGATGAGTATGGCTCATTAAGTGGTTTAAGAGTAAAGGCCAAGGAAGAAGCTGGAGTCACTTTAACCTGGGAAAAAAAAAATAAACACCATATGGAATGAAAACACAACACTTTCTATACAGATCCATTATATAAATAAAACCCAGACCATGATGCACTTGGACAGGTAGTTGAAGACCGTGGCCTTCAGCTCAAAAGACTCTCCACGGATGATGGAGTAAGGCAGGGAGAGCTCCAGGAAGAAGGGCTGGAAGGCCGTCAGCTGAACAGGAGGAGCCAAGCCAAAACCTTTGGAGGACACACAGAACGCCTCGGCCTCCCATGTGGTGATGGTGTCAGGAACCTTGAGGGGAACTCGTGTGGATCCAGTTTCACTGAAGGACAGCAGAAGAGAGAAATAAGGGGAACAGTAGTAATAAGAACTGTTGGTAAGTGGCTTTAGATGGAATAATATTCACTAACTCCACTTGAGCAAGCTGCCAGATCCAGGTTTCTGGAAAGTAAGTCCTGACGCTCACTTCAAAAGAGTGCTGGACTCCAGCAGTTTCTGCTTCCAGAGGGATAGCAGCCGGAACCGGAACCTGAGCCCGAGCCAGAGCCACTCCATCAAACCTTCTAATGTCTAAAAAAAAAAAAAAGAGCAATTAAGCATAAGTTCTTGTTTTCGGTGTGCCCTTTAGTTCTGTAGCTATGACGGACTTAAACCACCCACCTTTTTGAATTCATTACATAAAAATTTACTAAATCCACAAAGATAAAGGAATAACCTCCCATAAGTCAAGAAATGACTTAAGGAAAGAACAGCCTAGCTGTATAGATCTACCTTCTGGGAAGCCGTATTGATAGTCTTGGCACCGAAGGGCTAATGCAGCAATGTTGGTTGTGATCTTTATCCCCACGCTCTGTCAAAGTAACAAGTCAAAACATGAAAGACATATGCGCGAGTGTAGTATTCAGTGACTACATGGTTAATAGTTGTCTTCTACCTTGAAGGTTGTGTAGGCTTGACTATAGATTACAATAGATTGACTGGGTCGAAAACGTATACGGGGTTGAAACCTTATACACTCTGGTTCGTCCTCCACACTGTACGGGTAAACTGACTGGATCGGGAGCAAGTCAAACACCTGGGACCATGAAACTATGTTTAATACAGTGCATTGTCAAATTAAACTCATCGTTTACTAAAACTGCTATAGATGACAAATCACATATAGTATCGTAGGTTTGTCTTAACAGATGCACTCAGCATACATCAAATTCTTACATTTAAAAATGCGCCCCCCCCAAAAAAAATAAATAAATACACATGGATACCATTTTAGGACTCAGACGTCTTCCTGGCTCCATGATCCGGACACTCTGATCAACAGCACTGAGGCCACACAGGGATCCTGCTTGAGCAGAAACAGTCAAAGTGTTTTCTTCACCAGGAACGGCAGTAGCTGGAGAAAACTGCAGAGACACCTGGAACAAGAACAAGCTAATACACTTAGGATACATCACTGCTTCCATGAAGTGAAAGATGCTAGTACTCATCATACCTGGTTCTGGAAACACATTTCGGTGTCAAACGGTGCACTTGTAGCAACCACATTCTCACTGGGCAGAACACAGAAGGCCAGAATCTGCACTACTGGAGCCATATCAACACTGACAGACAGCTGGAACGACACTGTGCCACTTGTGACAGTATCAGAAGCCCTTGAGGTGATCTTCTTAAATCCATGGAGAACAATAACTCCTCTGGATAAGACCTGATAGAAGAAACCAGTACATAAGTGATGGACAGACCACCGAATTGAAAAACCCTATAAAACTTGTCCACGCACCATATAGATGATGTCAACACTGTAGCCACCAGATTCTCCAACAAAAGCATACTTCACGGTTATGGGAACCACGCCATCACACTTGAGTGGTTGCTCAAGCTTTACTATACTCAGTTCACTAATCGTTGGGTTGCTAGAAGAACCAAGTTGGAGAAGCTGAACAGTCCTTGTATCTGTAGCGAAGTACGCCGACTTGAAACTATAAACAATGGCTGGCGTTGCACTTGCCTGGAGAACAAAATACATTTAGGTTCACGCAAGAGTCTTGATTGATTTGTACATTAAATCACAAAAAAAAAAAAAAAACCTTACCACCAGATTCAGAGCGTCTTTAGCAAGCTTAGCAGTGTTTAAGGAGAACTTGGCCACTCCTTTCCGGTTTGTGGTCAGATTCAGCAGCAGTTTCTTCGGCCAGCTGTTACCATCCAGCAGATACACTGCTTTGTTCGTGATTGGAGTCCCATTGAAGTGACACACTGAGATCTGTTGGGAAAGACTGAATTTCAGAAAGGGAACCAATGTGAAGCCTTCTGCAATGAGGGATGATCTTTTACTTGCCCTTCCACTAATCACTTCTCCAGGTTCATAGTAATCTGGGAGGTCCAAAAATTTGACCTTGCCGACTTCAAATGTAATGGCCAAAGTTGTGGCTTTTGAGATCACTACATCTGAGGAATTAACAATCAGATTAACAATAATGCACCAAACAAACAAGTCAACTTCCTCAGACTTATTTTAACCAGTGGCAAGTGTTCTCACCTGTTCCCTCCTCAGTGACATTCACAATAACAGAAAATAAATCTTGCAAATTCTCAGATCTTGGGTTGAAAAACTCTGATGTACTGATGGTAAGGGAGGCACAGCCAGTGTCGTTCATCTGGTAGAGGAGCCAAGATGGTCACATTCAAGTCAAGCAAAAAGCACAAGAATAGTCCTCTGCTGCAAGGCAAAAGTCACACACCTTAGTGGTTTTATTCAGGCACTGACGGGTCAACTTAGACACAACATATGGATCACGACACACTTCCACCAACGCTTGACCAGGTACAGGCTGCCCATACGTGTATCTGGAAACAGCACAAGAAACAAGATCAAAAACCGACAAGTAACAAGACAAGAACAGAAGTCGCTCACTTGGCACAAGCCTCAACGGTCAGTCCCACATCTGCAATGCTGTACAGCGGTGGTGCATTTATGGTCACATCAAACTTGGGCAAAACTAAACCAGAAACAAGACACTTTAAATCAAGACCTCAGATCTATTCTTGAAGAGTTGCATAGTGTACACAATGACTTACCATATTTTTTCACCTCAAAAACCTGTGAGGTCATTCTCTCACCAATAAAAGCTCTCAGTGTGTACATCCCAACCTGAGCTTCTGGGTTTAACTGGTGAGAAAGCGCCAATATCCACCTTGAGGTAACATTTGTCCACTGTCCGATCCGGTTATTAGAGTTGTCCTATAAAACGGTTAACAGCACAAAAAAAAAAACCTGCAAACCAAGCCGTTTAAGAAAACAAAGTTGCAATATTCAAAGACTTGTTCTCACCTCCACGACCACCAAACTATACTGTAGGATACAAAAATAGTAATTAGACATTCAAAAAAAAGCTTATGTAGCGCCATCAATAGAGAAAAAAAAAAAATGCATTAAACTTGCGCTTGTTCAGGTCACTCAATATGAAAGCTCAGGCCTTACCATTTGATCAAGAGGCACATATTTGGTATCCATGGTGACAACTCTGAAGTTAACTGCAAAATGAGACCACAATAAATGCTCCCATTCTTCATGTAACACACTTGAAGCCATCAGAACTTTTAGTGTAATGGGCTTTTTACAGCTGATATGCATTCAAGGGCCATTTGTAGCTCACCCGTCTGTCCTGGATTGTAGATGGGTTTGTCTGTTTGAATGAAAGTCAAAGGCTGGTAACGTTTGAACATAACTTTGCTCTCTTCCTTCACTTTGAAGCCCCCTCCATTAACTTCCACCTGAAACTTCTGCACAGATTCTCCATCTACTTTAGGAGCCTGTAGAGAAATCCCCATTTAAAAATGTACAACAAACCAGATGAGAAGTCAGCGTCTCCTGATGACAGACCTGGAAACTAAAGCATCGGTGAAATGCTATCCGAGAGTTCTGCTGCACAAGTCGAGTTACCACGTTTTTCTCATCAAGCAGAGAAATGGTCATTGTGAGTTTCTCTTGAGGTTTCAGAAGACTTGCACACAATTTGGCTTCAGAACCAGACTCAATCACTCCAGGAAACATCACCATGTATAACCTGTGAAAACATTTCAGGTTCAAAATCAGGTCAGAACATGATTGAACGGTCACAGGAAGTGGCTGTCATAGTTAAAGGTTTTCTAGAATATTTCTGAAAACTCTGGACATTTCATTCTTCAATTTAAACTGGTACCAATGAGGCATTTTGCCCAATAGGTAACATATGCACCCACACGTGGGATAAAATGTTCCCACTCTGACGAAGCAGTTTGTTTTATATATTTAGAGCCAGTGGCAGAGCTAGGTGTGGGCTTTATGCAAATTAAAATAATTTATTAGTACCACAGACTTGCTCCATGCACATTCAACAGTCTCCACCTAGATTGTCATTCACCCAATCACTCCGAACAAAAACCTGACCACCGAGACTCGCATTTCTGACTGAAATGTAACTGGCCAACCAGAGATTTACAAAAAGTTGCAGCAGCTGCTTTAGGTGTCTGCAACTACTGTATAACTAATACAGATTGTCTTTTTTAAATAAGGTTTCTGAAATTAGGTTATTTGCTAGAGCATTGTCAATGTGAAGCAACGAAGATATTTAATCATAATGTTGGATCTTCCTACGACATGCACCTATAGAGCGATCATATGAACCATTTGGCCAGCACGGCCTGTGGCAGACTTTGTGTCAAGGCAGCAGTTCGATGAACAATAAATAAAGGGATTTAAAAATAGAGACAATATTGTCTGTCTTTGCTCCATTTCTATAAAGCAGATGGCTCCACACAAAACCCATGTTGAGCGTCTTTATAGCAACACCGATGTTTCCTTACTGAATTTGCCTTTATGAACAAATCAGGAGAGTCGATGACTCACTGATCCATTCATAAAACCATTACTTTCCTGAATTAAAAAGTCATTTTTAATAGTACATCAAAAAAAGAAAAACGCCTCAAATGACTAGAGTGGCTTGCTGCCACCTGCGGTTCATTTTGGTTTCTCATTTAAAAAGCGTCACTTTATTTTCAGTCACTTATTTCTATATTGCGGTTTTTAAATATTTAAAACATTAAATTTGTAATTGCATTGTAAATTATTGTACAAGTAGGGGGGGGGGAATAGAACCCTGCATATTTAATCAAGGTTATACTTGGCTTTTCTTCAAATCACTTGTTTCTAAACAATTTTTTTTCCCCCCAGGCAATGCAAGTTAAATCCATCCATCTGTCCGTGTATATTAGGAAGCATTTTCCCATGTATTTTGACACATCGATGTCTCCGGAACTCAAACAGCATAGCAGCTCAATATTAGACGTATGGATGCCTCTGTTCTAGGGCTGTGAATCTTTGGCAAGGCAGCGATTCGATTCGATTACGATTCAAGACCGATTTTTGCAAATTTAGAACGATTCAATTCGATTCGATTTACAATTAAATTTGATTCGATTATAACGATTCGATTCTGCATTCTTTAAGTGCATTCACGGGATTTAAATGCTTCTCCTAAATTCTTTAAATGCTTAGTCAGGGGGCAAATTACAGTAGCATTTATGGTTAGACAACCATAACAACCAAAACAACCTTTTGTCCATTGTTAAATGATAGTTTAATGATGCGACATGGCATACGTAAAAATGTATGTAAGCCAAGTTTTTAAAAAAAGAGCTTAATGAGTATGTATAAGCTAACATTTTGTCACGCCAGGGGCGTAGACATAATTTCAGAAGTGACAGAAATGTCAAATACAATCATTTTATGTATGTAGCCTATATAATAATAATTATTATTATTATTATTTTTTTTTTTTTTACAAGGAATTCTCTTCTTTTTTAATTACTTTTAATTAGCTGTAATAAGTCAAATACACTGCTGGACAATAATCAATCATTTGTAATCAATAGTTTTTTCCTAATGGCAATTTTGTGATCGTTTTATATACTAGGCTACATTTAATTAGCAATTATTTAAATTTTCTGCGCAGAATAAGGTAGAAAATATCCTTTAGTTTCTGTACTGTAATAAATGACAATTAGCACTGCATCATTCATAAATTGTTTGTGGGTTTCATCAGTTCATTCTGCTTTTATTCAGTTTAGCTGCAGATATAGCCTGGACGTCTATGAGAGCGAGATCGCTTCTCTTTCAGTGTGAAAACGTCTTCATCTCTATTTAACTTTTCCTCTCCATCCGCGAATGATTCTGAGAGAAAACGTGCCAGATGTCTGTTTGCTAATGAAACAAACGCTAGGCTACTTTCATGCATATTATCAGATAAATCTCGTGCTCTTATTTCAAGGTCGTTGTTAATACTGTGGTTAATTTTAAAAGTTTCCTTCGTATATTCGGTTCATCCGCATTGTTTAAAAACATTTATCATTCAATGGATCTGTGCGTACTATGATTTAGACACTTACATTTCTGCTCCGTCCATGCAATAAATACAACTGAATCGAGTGAAAAACGAGTGAATCGTTACACCCCTACTCTGTTCATTTCAAAACAGTTTCATAGTCTACTTACGGCCCCGATTTCTGTTCTACAACCTCAGACGGCGGCTCTGTTCTCGGTCTCCGTGCATCAACGGCAAAGAAAAGTAGGGCTAAAACGAGTCCTTTCCCAACAACCATCTCTGCCATGAACAGCGATCATCCAAATCTAAACAGAAATACTAAACAGAAAACCACTTCTGTTAAACTCAACTGCCGTTCAGTTGGCTGCACTGTTACTGGCTTTATCTAAACGCTCTTAGCCTAATAATAATAATTGGAACAGGCTGATTTCAGGCAATTGAAGCGTCTTTAGGGCGGAGATAGAGCTCCGGTAATTAATCAAGCTCACACTCACACTCCGCACATTAAAATCTCACGCCAAATACCAGATTCTACAAGTTATTTATAACAGCCATAACAAAGAAGAAGAAGAATAGTTTCTACGCCAATCCCGAGAGGCACATCTTGCTCAAAACTGGACGCGAGCTCATTCAGTGCCGTTTTATCAATATTATGTGTGCGCGCGCAAACTGTGCCAGAATTTGTTTTCGCTCTTAGATGAAATGCTGTCAAAAAGTTATCATATAGTCAGAATAGACTTCTGGTCGATGGTTGAGAGTGAACTGCACCTGGAATTCTTCAACAGTCAAATATTAAGCTTCATGCTGCGCAATTTAATTATATGAATCATATATCTAATAATAATTATTTATAAAAAAAAAAAAAAAAAAGCAGTAGGCTATAGTCAAAGTCTGAAATCAAACTGAAAATCTACATTAAACCTGGTCCGTGTCCAAGATCGCCTCCATACAAGTGTTGGGAAGTAGACAACTTTTTTCAAGTAACTAAAGCAACACATTACTTTTTAATGTACAAATATCTGTTACTTTTTCAGATAAGTAACGCCATGTAGCCTATATATACATTTAATAAACATTAAGAATTTTAAAAACCAATTGCACTTTTTTTCGTTGACACCGGTCTGTGCGCGTGCGTGCGCGTGCGCGCGTGTTTCTGTGACCTGATACCCGGATGTTGATCGGCGCGGCGTCAGTGCGCAGCTGCTGGCCGGACTTACTGAGGTGAGCAAAACAAACCCAAACATTTGCAAACATACACACCATATGTCGCGCTAGCAGCAACATACAAACGTATACAACTTAAACGATCTCTTCGAGCCGTGTCTGAAGGCTGTCTTTGTTATGCCGCGAACGTATTTTCAGTTCTGCATTTAGTTTTGATCTCTTCATCTGTTTACCATCGAAAACAGCAGTATAATTAAACGTATAGAAGACTCGCATACATTTCGTGACCTGAAGTTATCCTTGTAGCCCTTCTCTAGTTGCTTTAATTGATATCGAAGCATATTTTTCTGTGCGTTTGAACGTTTGTGCGTGAATGCGCCATAATTAGCATGTTAGCTTGATAAGTTGAAGCAGAAAGATGAATAAATCAGCTTTATGGCAAAATAGACCGTTCATTTCATACAGTACAATGGTCTTTGACGTACACTGGAGAAATAACATCGATGTAAAATCAACATTCAGTGAGATGATGTATGTATTTCTATATTTTTACCATTTGCCATCATAGCGTTGTTGTGCGTTTGGGTTTGTGTAAGAAAGTTTGCAAGTATTAACACAAAAATAGTAGAATAAAATCTTTACTGCTTCATTATCTGGCTTGGTGCAAAGATTTCCATGGCATGCATACATGATGCATAGGTATTTCAATAAAACAGGGCAGTTAACCACAGAGATATAATGCAGGGTTCGAAATGAACTTCTTTATTTGTTAGCACTGTTGCTCCCAACTTCAGAAAGTCACCAAAGCAATCACCAAAAATCTAGGAGCATCGCAACCACAAACCGATTTTATCCTTACATTTAATGTGAGCTGTCAATCATTCAGTCGCTGCTTTCCGCTGACTACCGCAAGAAAAAACTAATCTGGAGAGAGAAAATGAAAAGAACACAGGGAACCTATAATTAAGCTCAAAACGGCTGGGAGCTAGGGGTGTGCGATATTGTTAAAAGATATATCTATTTTCTGGGATTTTATCCATAACTATAATAGATCTGAGTGTTGCTGTGCTGATATCTTGACGGCTACAGAGGACAGATGACTTCTTTTCTTCATATTCTGTGTGGTGGTCAGTTCCCAACAGTGACTCAAATGTATCTTTTCCTATAACTGCGGGTTACATTGTGTTGTTTAAGTGTTCCTTTTATTTTTTTGAGCAGTTTATATATTAGAGCCCGACCGATATGGATTTTTGGGGGCCGATGCCGATATTAACTCGAAAAGAGCCGATTTATAAGCCGATATTTTGATTTAAAAAAATAATCTGGATATTAGACCCATTTCCTATAAACTGCACTTACACAACATTCAATAGCAAAATATCTGCCTGTTCTATGTATGTGGGCTGTATAAACCATTTTCCAGAATGGACTATGTTAAAAAAAAGCCTTAGATTACAGTCTCAATGACTAAACAATTGCACATCAAAAGTATATATTTTTTAATGATCAAAAAACAGTCTGGTTTTAAACATTTAACACTTTTACTTTCTTCCAGTTGAAGCTGGTTTTAACAGTCTGTGTGTGTACTGTAAATAAATTATAATACTAAAGTTAAAGTATTTGCAGAAGTAGTCCCACACTTTGCTGCTACAGCATTCACCTTTTTCAGCCATCTGTAGGCAGAAAGAGAGACAGAGAAAGAATAAGCATGTGTATTAATAATATCACCATGTATCATTACTCAGGTCATCATTAGAATTATAATAATAATAAACTGGGATCTCCTACATAGGCAAAAATGAGAAATATATATATTTTTTTTATTTGTCAAGCAATAGGTATTACCTACTTATATTTAACAATATTATTTCAACATTTTCCTGTTATGTCTGTAAAGCTGCTTTGAAACAATATGTAAAAAAAAAAAAAGCGCTTGTTCAGCTCACATTTATTTACATGTCCCCTCTGGTTTAATCATTTCTGACGCACCTACTGTAGTTACTGTAACTACACTATATTTGCTCTCACAGACACATTCACAACAGACCCGTATATCTTCTCCTCTTCTCTTTGTGCAGTCTGAATCAAAACATCGTCTTGCCTACTATTACCGGAAGATTACGGAATCAATTCGAAGTTGAATGGTTAACGTTAGTGTCATGAACACACCGCTGTCAATTTTGAGAAGAACCACCTTCAAACAAGTTAATAGCAAGCATTTAAGGGGCCTGCTAAAAAGGAAGCTATTAGCGTTAGAGTAACGTAACCAGCCTGAATTCACCAAATTGTTCTCTGGACCTGAGGGTAGCCTCTTCTTCCTTGCTTCTCTCTTAATTCTCATCAGCAGGACTAGCGCTATCGCTCGCTTCTTACAACGGGACAGATACATGTTTGCTGCTGACCGAAAGGAGGAGGAACAGACTATGAAAGAGCTCCCGCTAAACGTTTTTAAAACTCCGCCTATGCCATAGCGCAGCGCAAATCGCGTTGTATCTGAAGGGCAACGCTGAGCCCAGCGGCAAGCGCCGTGCATACCGCGTCCTGTGTGAAAGGCCCAATTACGCGGTCATTATGTGGGAAACACACCGCAATAGAATAAGAATAAGTTAAACGCTAACGTTATAGTTTGACCTCCTATTAACGTTCGCGCTCTTCCACTGATAAACATGGTATTAGCTTTGTGGCTAATCTAATATAACAATGCATTAGCGGCTGTAAGTGATGTTACAGAATATTTAGAAGTAATAATGATAGGACCGTTAGCTAGAACTACCACACAGTTTTTATATACAGGGTATGAACTAAATCTACAATCATTTCACATGACAAACGACAGACTCACCGTCAAAACAGTTGATCGCTTTCTTCTGTAGTGGACTTCTGGCGCTGTTGTTAACTCTGGAGCTGCAGAGCTCCCTCTGGTGGGCACACTATGCAACACTCATAACATGAGTGAAGCATGAGACTCTGTTTCTCATGTTTCATCGGCCGTTATAAATGCCGATGCCGATTTAAATGCAATTAGCTTATATCGGCCGGCCGATATATCGGTCGGGCTCTATTATATATATATATATTTTTTTTTTTTTCTTATAAATGCAAATACTGCCTTTCTCAGTGTCGTCAAAAATGTTTTCACTATATGTGAAAAATGCCAAATAATGGCGATATATCGGTTGGCCATTAAACTGTTCAATTCGGCTGCTGGATCAACATTCACCACATTATCACTAACACCAGCACCATTATTTGAAACTGTAGCCGGTTCACAAAAGAAAGTGTTTCTTTTTTGTTTTCTCTCTTCTTCAGCCCTTCACATTCCCCGCAGTTGTTAGCTCCCTGACAGCGGAAAGCGGTGACTGGGTGATTGACAGCTAATATTAACCAATCTAAAATCTGCATTAAAGTTAAAAATGGAAAGATGAAGTTTAAATGGATGTGTAGCCTGAGACAGGTCACTGTATCAACACTCAGAAGGCACATACTCTGAACGTTTTTGGAGAAAAGGAAACCAGTCGCACTCACACAAATGGTCACAATTTCGAGCCTTGATAAATGTGGTTCGTGTCATGTCACAGGAACAGGAAGGTTCAGCAGTTCATGGAAGACAATCACCATAAGACAGGAGACAGCAGTCATCAGGAGGTGGGCAATGCATGTGCTGGGTTTAACCTTGTACATACTCAACAAAACACCCATTAGCTGTGTATGTGCATGCAAACATCTGACGAGCAGTTTGTTTTTATTACAGGACTCTGAAGACAGCGCAGAAGGTTAGTAAATTGCTTTTCTGCTTGGTTTGATTTAAATCCACTGATCTCTATAATGACTGGATGGCTCAGTTGCTATCCCCTACCAGCAGAGGGCATCACTGACTGACAGCCAAAAAACTGGCATAAAATCACCTGATTTGAAGTGCATCAATCACATGGGATTCATTTTTAAGATATGTGTAAATGAATTATCATTTCAGATGTTATCTGCAATGTTTATGGTCTTTTTGGGCAGAATATGGAATATATTGAAATCGTTAAAGGGCTGCAAAATGCCGACCGACTCAGTGAAAGTGACGTGATGTGGCCAAACATGGTGACCCATACTCCGAATTAGTGCTCTGAATTTTTCCCATCTGATTAGTCTATAGTGTGAAGTCCTCCGCATTTCTTATTATTAATTACTATATTAATAATCACAATACAACTATTTTCTTTTTATTTAATCTTTGCTATTATAAATAAGAACCAATACAAAAAACTGTAAAACAGATAGCCTAGAAAGAAATGCATTACTTTTATAATTTTATATCTAAACTAAAGCATTCATGTATTAAATATATATATATATATATATATATATATATAATATCAAATGTAAAAATAACTTAAGTGTGTTCATTACAAATAAATTGATTATTAAAACTACAGAAGCAGTTCAGTGCATCGAGTTATTCCCCCTTTTCTTTTATTGTTAGATTAACATGATACATGATACAGAACCTCTATGCTGTAATACACAGATCTAATATGTTACACATCAGATGTTTTCCCCCAACAGTTCCCCAAGTGTTCACTTAAGACAATAGATGTTTGTGTGAATACTGAAATACTGTAATTCTGTATATATTGTTTGGGGTCCGTTATGCACGCACTTCAGATGACAGCACAAGAAGCGAGCGGAGAAATGGTAATCCTCTTAGAAAATGTAAAAAAAAAAAAAAAAGTGTTATTTTTGGATGTCTTATTACTACCTGGAGCATTCTCATTTTTTTTTTACGTTTTTTTTTTTAACACTGTCATAGAACAGATCTGATCTGTGTCACATGACCAAAAAACCACATTTAACCACACACTTAACCCCTTAGGGGGGTGATTTTGTTGCATCTGCTTATACTTTTCATTCTTCACTATGTAAATGAAATATACAGTAGACTAATTCTTGTTAGGGATGTTCATTTCGGTAATTTTTCCTAACCGCCAACTGAATAATCGTTAACCGATAACCATTAACCGACAAGATTATAATGGATAGAGAGTTGGACTTGTAACCCAAAGTTTGCAGGTTCAAGTCACAGGTCCGGCAGGAATTGATGGTGTGGGGAGTTAATAAGAAGTACTCTCTTCCACCCTCAATGCCACGACGAGAGACCCTTGAGCAAGGCACCCAACACCCAACTGCTCCCGGGCGCTGCTGCATTGGCTGCCCACTGTTACTGTGTGTGTGCACTTGGATGGTGTGCACTTTTTCACTTTTCACTTTACTGTCAAGTCATCTCAGAACAGCTATATTCACAGTAAACAAACCAAGCCATTCTCTGATCTGAAACACAGTTTCATTCTTGATCTAAAGCATGCATCTACTGCATTAAGTCGCAGCCTGTGCAGTGTGACAATATATTGTGCAGCCCTAATTCAAAGCTTGCCATGCATCATCTTGGAAAACAAGCTTCATGTCTTTAAGTATACTTGTGACACTGATAAAAGCTTAACTTTTATCATGAGAAATCCAGTTCTCTATGATATATCATGTTGAAGTGTGTTGACCCTGCTGACATGCTTAATGAACAGTTTGCTCTATGGTTTCGTCTCTTCAAAAAAAAAAAATTCTGTTTGCTTGAATATTTTTGGTTCTCAGGATGCATCACATCACTTCCTGTGTTGTTTAGTTAGAGTTTAGTTCAGATTTCAGAAATGTTCTGCTTTTTTATAAAACTTATTTTAAGAAATGTTATCCATTGCAAGGCTTTTTTCCCCCGCTCTGCTTCTTTCAGAATTGGGCTCATTTCCATCTCCTGCATCCTTCATCACTCTTACTTCTGCTTCATTACGACCCGGTCCTGACAAAAAAGACTCCCCGTGTCGTGTTGTCGGGGGTTCGTCGGACCCCCCTGAGGGAGGGAACAATGCAAAGTGGACCCCTGTGGCCAACGGACAGCCCCCCTCCACGGTGTACCAGCGCTACATGCCCCGTGAGGTTCCCCCGCGCTTCCGCAACCAACAGGAACCAAAAGTGCTACTGAAGAGGGGCCAGCCACCACTGTCTTGCATGCTGCTGGGGGGCGGAAACAGAGGGGACACCATGCCCCAACATCCTCTGCAGGAGCAAGCTGATGATTCAGGTGGGGCAAATTATGGACTTAATAAAATGAATTCAACAGAGCTGTGAGGTTCTTTTATAATACTTAATAAATCTTCAAGGGCCAGGTGATTTTGTGAATTTTGTGATTTTTCTTTACTGTATTAAAAGTATAATTTCCAGAAAATAAATCATGTGGTTGTTGGGATTTTTTTTGTGGCTTTTGTTCTTTTCTGATGTGGTGTATTTTTCTCTTACAGATCCTATAGTAGATTCAGTTTCTCAGCACTCATCATCTGATGCCTCTGCCACTTCCACTTATGCAAATTACACATGGGGGCTGGGCTCAGGACGTCAACTCTCCGCTCAGGGAATGGACAAAGATAATTCTGATGTTGAGAAATGGCCAAGGCCAGAAAGCTCATGGAATAGTGATCATACTCCAAATTCTCCCAGTTCGTGGATGGATGAGTCTGATGGCCTGGGAAAGGGCAGTTCTTCTCAACTCTCTGAATATGCAGATGCCAGTGTGATAGGACGTGCGTCTTCACACTTTGAGAATAAAGAATCCATTAAAGGCGTCAATCAAGACTTCATTTCAAATGTGCAGCTGCTTTCTGGAGACCAAGAAGGCACCCAAGGTCTAAATCAAAATTACAACCCCGATGAAGCATCCTCCAGTCGAAAACTCTTATTCCACACTGCTTCTGAGGAATCTTCTCCCACACCCTCGAGTCCAGCCAGTGCACTGTACCAGACACTCTGCAAAAACGAAGAACACATTACAGGAGATTGGATGGAGCTTCAAGCTGGACCAATTGGTGGTGGAGATGATGGAGCCTTCAATGAGGAAGTGTTGGATACAGGGGAAGACACTATTGGGAAGAGCAGTGATGCAGTAAGTGGAAGATCAGGTGATGGCACTGGTATCTCACAAGAAGTGTTGGACAGGGATTTGGTAGGTTCAAACAAACAGGCAGCTACAGGATGGTCCTCAGACTCCGCGGCTGGAGCATCAAAAGAGGATGTGAGAGAGATCGCTGAGGTAAGCACAGATACATTTCAGAACTCTTCAATGTCTGTGGACAGTATGGCATCAAAAGATGACAATCAGAAAGCAGATGATGATTGGAATGGTTCTAAGAGAGAATTAACTGTCAGAGAAAGCAATGAGGATGCCCAAAATCCTGTCCAAAGCCCCTCCAAATGTCAGGCCATCCCTCCAGAGGAAGCATTACAGACCATGATCAATCACACTAACCTGGATCCTAAAGTACTGTGCAACACAGGATGGGGCAAGACTCAGATCAAGCAGAATGTCGCCTGGGACTTTGAGGGTGACAGTGGGAATGTTGGCTGGGATGTAGAAGAGCACACCTCCCGTAGTAAGGAAGGCTGGCAGGAAGCAGTTGACTTTTCCAGTTCCAAAATGCAGAAGCAGGAGGTTGGCCAGGTGGGAAGAGCTCAAGGGTGGACTGGGCATGCAGAAACAAGTGTTGGGAAAGGCCGCAATGGGAGCGGTTGGGGAGAAGGCCAGGAGGTTGAAGATACTAGCAGGAAGGATGGGACGGGGTGGAACAAGGGTGGTGGAAGTGGTTGGACTCGATTACCTGAAGGTGGAGGCTGGAATGAGGAGAGGGGCAGTCCCCACAAGAATCAGGATGAAGGGTTATGGGGCAAACCTGAAGGGTCGGGACAGCGGAGTGGTGGCTTGGGAGGCAGCAGTGTCAAACAGGACCAGGGATGGGGTGAGAAGCTTCCATCACAGATACCAAACAAACAAGCAGCACTTAAAACCCAAAATCAACAACCGCAGCAGCAATCACAAACCCAGCAGCAAATGCCGGAATATCCAAAGGCATTGCAGGATCAGGGTCGTCCAGGAGAGACAGACGACCAAAGGAAAGGGTCTGGGTGGACCTGTGGGCCCATCCCTCAGATGCCTTTAGTTGCAGAGCCAAGTGGGTGGGATGAACCCTCGCCGCAGTCCATCAACCGGAAGATGGAAATCGATGATGGCACATCTGCATGGGGAGATCCGTCACGCTACAGCAGAGCCGTCAGTCGGTGGGATAAGAACAGCTCACAGGACCAACAGCAGTCGTCTGGAAGACAGGCGGGAGCTCCATCTAAGACTTCTGGTAAGAAGGCGGCAATGCATTTTGAAACAGTTAAATCATTTTGAAAGGGAAACATCCCATTCATCAACACATTCATCTTATAGCTCCTACGACTTGGGCACGCAGCAGTGATCCCTCCGATTCGTCCATGGACAGCAGTACAGCTCCATGGGGGAAGTCGTTTGATGGTTGGGGGGAATCCAGTGAACCAGGGAAAGGAGGAGGATGGGGAAATGTGCATTCCCATTCTAATAAATGTGGTAAGAGCCTGTCTTAAGTGTATATGCTCAGGGGTTGCCAAGTCTGTAGGTTTCGCAAGGAATTGGGCCTATTTTAAACTATTGCCAGAATTTTTCCTTGTGGGTTAAACGTTGGACACTTTGCACAAATTATGATTGTATTGAAATATTCTACCCAATTTATATTCTACAAATGATGAAACTGTACTTAATGAGACATACTGTCTTCACAACTACTATTATACAGCGATTATATGGCTAGTTTTGTGAAAGTCATTGATATACCTTTTATTGCCCATTGGCTTGGTTTTGTTTTAGATCTGGCAACCCTGAGCACAACTGTAAAATGGGATTTCTCAAATGGCTGCATGACTATGACAAAAATCCTAATTGTTGATTATTTCCGTTGACATTATAATTGTGGTTTATTAATTTTAAATAATAGAATGTACATTCAAATAGTTTTTTTTGTTGGAGGTAACTGAATGTTGTGTTCTGTAAATAGATTACACATCCCAACTGGTCCAAAATTGCTGGGCATAATTGCATATTTGGTCCCTAATATTATTTTGGTTTGGTGATTTGCTATTACAACCAGTCACAAAGATGTTTGCAGAGTGGATGAACGGAAATGTTAAGCACTACAAAAATGTTCTAAATGGTAACAATTGATCCTGATAATGAGAGTAAATCTAAATGTAATGCTGGGTAATTAAGTCTTTTCACAATTAGGTATTCATGGCAGCCATATTTGTGATTGTTTTTCCTATTAATTTTGGAACTTTTCAAGTGTGTAATTTGAGCTGTTCTTCATATTTACTATTAAGGTTCAAAGTCTATACAAGAGGGATGGGGTGATGAGGGCTCGAATGTGTCCCGACACTCCAGTTTGGAGGAAGAGGATGGTGGCTCTGGTGTTTGGGGCAGTCGAGGATCTCAAAGCAACATGTCCACATACAACTCCGGGGGCTGGGGACAAGGTCAGGGGGCAAGGAGACTCAATGCTAAGGTATGTTGGGAGATCTGTTTGACCTAACCAAGGTTTTTTGACTTAGGGATAACTATCGACTTCCAAGTAACCCTTTGGTTTGTCCCACAGAGCCCTCTTAAAGGCAACAGTGGGGACTCATGGGCATCTCCTGTGACTCGGCAGTTCTCAAACATGAGCGTAATGGTAAGTTTGTCGTTACCACTTTGCTGATCTGCTCCTGTGTGCTGCTGCTATAGAAATATGCTGTATGTGTTTGACAGGATGAAGACTCCAGTATGGGTCACGATAGTAGGCACGACAGAAGAGGAATGAATGATGGTGAGATACGGAGAGGCGGCAGGACTGGGGGAGCTTTCCGTTCACAGACATCCAAAGAGACGCCATGTGGGGAGACCGGACCTTACCTGGACAAGGTACTGAGACACATCCAATCCCATCTTCACTAAAGGACGAAGAGAGTCATATATAATAAAAAATATCCCATGGCATTTAAATGCAGAAACACTCTTAAGAACGAAAAGCAAATTATTCCAGTCTTATTCCAGTCCTGAGAGACGCTGGAGCAACCTGAGGTTATGTGATAAGATTTATCTGATGCTACTCAATGTCAAGTGCTTTTTTTTGTGGTATGATTCGATGAGCAGTTTTACTCAGAAGCTACAATGGACTACTATATGGTGACGTACTTTTGTTTCATGCCGACCTGTTCAAAGTCATGAGTGTGGAAGTCCAACTAAATATCCTCTAAAGCCCCAAGCTTTAGCTGTTGCACTTCTTTGCTGTTGTTTTGAAGGTTGGAGGTCATAGTATGTTTGGTGGCGGTGGGATTCCTCCATTGAGAGGGATTCATCAGGCTGGTGTGCACCCCTTAAACCCTTCCCCTGGGATACGAGCACAAGTGCCTCATCAGTTCCTGCCGCCTCAGGTCAGTTTGTGATCTTGGTTTTAACACTGATAAATGGATGTTTAATAGCTCACAGTCATACCATGGTTTCTCCGTTGTTCTGCAGGTTCCTGGGCCAATGTTAAAGCCAATGGCGCCCCCTAGTGGAGGCATGTTCCCTCCACAGCTTTCCCCCCAACACCTGGCCATGCTCAGTGGCATTCATCCACACATGCAACAGTTTCAACTGGTATGTATCACATTTAGTCCTATGATGTAAGGTGTTTAAAAAAAGTGTTGTTTAACTATTTTATGTACATTATCAATCTCAGGCCTGTCAGCTCATATTGCAACAACAACAGCAGCAGCAACAGTTTCTGAATCAGAGGAAGTTTCCTCCTCCTGTGAGACAACAGCATGACCCACAGCAGGTACAGCACCCACATAACAGCACAGCGCCCCCTACTGAATAATATTCAAATGAGCATTTACTGGACTGAAGCAAATTAATTTAAATTAATTGTCTATTTATAAGTCATATTCAAATGTGAGTATCTAATATGATCAACATCTTTTTGAGGAACATTTTTGTTTTTCATAACCCCTCAGTCAGGATTGTGTATCAGCAAATATCGGCATCTGCACAAAATTTCATATTTTTGCCCAGTTTGAGTCTCTGAATAAATCTGAGCTGTTTTTTTCTGCATATTCTCACTGTATCAGACTATATGAGCCATAAAAGCCTGATATATCAAATACGATACAAAACATAAAATGCATATGCTGACTGAAAGATTTTGTTTATGGGTTCATTAAATGGTTAATAAAAAAAAAAAACCTTTCCTATGAAATTATTGTAACTAACTGATGTCTTGACTGAAATATCTGCAATAGTGAATTTTCAATAATCTGAAGTTAAAACATGTTAATACATTTTAGTTATTTTTATTTTTCCTTGCTAAAGTATTTAAAAATTCTTGAAGCAAGATGCATAAGATATTAAGACCTGGGGCCAGTTGCATAAACCTAGCCTCTATGTTAAGACAGTGTCTTAAGTATGAGTTTGACCTACTAGCAGTTAGCCAATAAGTAATCAGTCTTATTTTTGGAATTAACTTGGACCCTGTTTTCAGGTATTTTCTCTACTTGGCAAACTTGCAGATTTACACTTTTTATGCATAAATAAGTCTATAACCCTACAATCAAGATGAAATCTATAATAAGTCTTAATATCTTATTCAGTGTTGCTTCTAAAAATAAATGAGTGTTTTAGGATTTGTAGCTATTTTAACTGGAATGCAAATACTCATGCTTTGAAAGAACTTTTGTATGGACCAAGTCTGTTTCATTAACGTGTGTTTTCTTTGTAGTTGGCGCGGATCATGGCAATTCTGCAGCAGCAGCAGGGTGTTGGTGGGCCCAGACTCTCTCCGCCCCCCATGGGAGGACACGTCCCCAAACACCCAGACGCACATCTCCACCAGCTGGGCATGAATGCCCACAAACAGCCTGATGGGCCGGTGCATGCTGCCATGGGAGGATCTGAGCTGCACAGCAAAGCTCCTGCTGTTTTCACAGGTGAGGACCTCACCTCCTCAAACACACGAGTGAATGAATGAAGGAGTCTTACACTGTTGAGCAGATTTTATTGGAATGTGCTGCTTATACATTTTGGTGTTATTCAAAAATGTATTTAAAGGAATAGATGGATGTTTGAGAAATTAATGTTGTTGTTGTTGTTATTATTTAAAATATGTGAATTCCCACCCGAGAATAGGAGTTTGTGTTAGTGATTGGATGGGGGTTCAGCTCTGTGTCTGTGTGTTCAGGGCCGGTCCAGCAGGCCGGTGGATCTCAGTACGATGTTTTGGGCGGCAGCTGGCACCGAAGCGCTGGAGGGAAAGTCGACACATCTCCTGTCAACCCCACCTGGCCTCCAGGTAACATTCAGACCACATCTTTGTATTAGTGATTTCCTTGTTTTGAATTGAAATTACTCGATCTGTCTTGACTTTGTACACTCGGAAAGCCCAGATCTGATTCTTAGACATTGCTACACTACTGTTAAAAAATAGTTTGAGTCAGTAATATTGTGAAATGTAATAATCATTTTAAATAGCTGTTTTCTGTGTGAATAATTAGTAAACTGTTATTTATTTCTGTGATGCGTCATTCTAATATGATGATTTATTGCTCAAGAAACATTTCTGATTTTTCAGTGATAAAAACAGTTGTGCTGCTCAAGGTTTTTTTTTTTTTCTTCCCAAGGATTATTTGAAAGTACAAAAGCATTTATTTGAAACATTTGGAACATTGCAAATGTCTTTACTGTGATTTTATGCATCAATCTAATGCCTCCTCTGTTGATAAGTATATATTTCTTCTTCTTACTCATCCCAAACCTTTAAACGTCAGTATATTTTTTTTATAAATCTGAACAGCAACCCATATAAATCTGATGCTTTCAAAACCCTATGTCAAGCACATTTTTGAAGAGCCTTAAATTTAGTTTTTTTTTTATCAGTCTGAACAGTCATATTGGAGTTGTAGCACATTTTTATTAATGGTTCTTTGTTTTGTTTTAAGTTCAAGAACTGCTCTGTCCGATTCAGTGAATCATTTGACTGGTCAAATAAGTGATTAAGTCATTTGATTAAAAGCTGCAGCCTGTTAGAGTCATTTTACTTTTCCATCACATTCAGCCCAGCTCAGTATTTTACGTCAGATATTATATTTAAGTCACCCAACATCATGAGCCTCACAGGATGCAAGTGTTTGACTTTCTCATGCTTTCATTGCTGTAATATGTCATCTCACTCTTAGAGTTTCAGCCGGGCGTCCCGTGGAAGGGCGTCCAGAGCCCTGAGCCCGAGCCTGACCCCTACATGAGCCCTGCGGGAATAATGGGATCCTCCGTGCTCGGTGATGCCGAGCATCATCTGCTGCAAGACAGCACAGGTACTGAGACAGGGAGAGTGCAAGAAACAATTTAAATCATGTGCACAAAATACTGATCTGTTCCCTCATTTCACACAAAAAACAAGGACTTAAAATTAGTGAAAGAGAAAAAAAGTGTAATCTATCAATCAGACAGCAGAAGACATGCAGTAGACTGCTTTCAGTTTTATTGAGCAAAGATTTTTCATTTTTGAGGCTTTAGAAATGTGATCTGCGTTGCATGCTTGAGAATGTAACCGTGTGTGTGTGTGTCTGTGATCAGGGTCAAACTCTCTGAACACCTGTATGCCTTCACATGGTGCCTGGCCGTACAGTGCCTCAGAAACACCCCTCGCTGCTCACGGCACAGGTAACGCTGGCTAAAAAACCTTTGTGCATTTTCAGTAAAGTTGTATTCAGCATGTTCGTAGCATTTTGCATCTCCTCGTGCTGTTTCCAGCTAAATACTCCGAGCAGAAGTCCAGCTGGCCGCCGGAGCCCATCGGACACGGCAAGTCATGGCGGACCAACCGCAACACTGCTCACATGTCCCGCCCCCCTCCGGGTCTCAGTCAGAAGCAGCTGTGGGCGGGGGAGGGGCCTTGGATGCCCAGGGCCTGGGGGGGCGGAGCCAGCGGCCCAGAGCCGCCCTTTAAATCAGGTACTGCAGGCACACATTAACACGTCTCATTAACACAGGTGTATGTGAAGATCAACCTGTTCATGTCCCGTGCTCTTCAGAGTGGAGCGATGGAGGAGCTTCAGCGGGAAAATCATGGCTGTTACTGCGAAACCTCACGCCACAGGTGTGTACACACACACACACACACACACACACACATACACGTTTATTTTTGTGAAAAGTGGGGACACCCATAGGCGTAATGGTTTATATACTGTAGAAACTGTATATTCTATGGCCCTACACCTAACCCTAACCCTCACAGGAAAAAAATCATTTTTACTTTCTCATTATAATACATATTATAATTATTATTATTAATAGATATATTTTTTAATGTATTATTTAACAAATTTGAAATCATTTGACTGGATTAAAAAATAAATGTGTAAAATAAACACTTTTACTTTAGATGAAAGTATTTTTCACAAATAAAAAAATATTTAATAAAAATATAATTAAAAAGGAAGTAAACACTGTAACCAACAGGGTACTCAGTATTCTGGGAATTTTGTGTGCATTGGGAATCATATTTTTCAAATAAAAGTTACTAATAATATAAAAGCAATCATTATAATATTTTGTTTACATTAATTTCTTTGCTTAACAGTTCTATCTGATTATTAGACAGACTTCTGTCTGTATTAGACAGAGCTGTTAACGACAGTAAACAAGAGAGAGAGTGTGAGCTGTGTGCGCTCAGGTGCTGTCACACTCTCAGCGCCGTCAAAATAAAAGTCCCGCTTTGAACACATCTGCCAAGCAGAAAAACGTATCGGCCGATATTTGAAAAATGCCGAATATCGGCCGATATGTCGGCCAACCACTAATCTGAAGCATTTGCTGTAACTTAAATGTCGTTTTAAGTGGTTTTCTGTATTTATCGGGATATTTAGTATAGCAAATCATTTCATTTTTGTGTTTTCCTGTGGTTTGTGTGCAGATCGATGGCTCGACCTTAAAGACGATCTGTCTACAACACGGCCCTCTTCTGACCTTTCACCTCGGCCTGACGCAGGGCAGCGCTCTGATTCGCTACTGCAGCCCTCATGAAGCCGCCAAAGCCCAGAGCGCCCTGCATATGTGAGTCACACACACACACACACACTTAAATTAATAATGAATTATAGATATGGTCAATTACATGTTTATAATCCTCTGTCAGGCAGAGATGTATAGAGTTACTGAAAACCATAATTGAGTAAAAATACAGATACCTTAAAACAAAAATGACTCAGTTACAGGTCATCAATTCCAGTGTTACTTGAGTAAAGTATTTGATTTAAACAGTACTTAAGTATTTTACTTATACTGAATGATGGCTGAGATTCACTAGTCCTCAACACCTACGAAACGTGCAAAATGACAATATAATTACATCATTTTATAAAATTAATGCAATGATATTTTCTTTTTATTCACATTCATAATTTAGATCTATTTCAGTGTCAGATATTTTATTTGCGTAGATGTACAGATTAATCCGTCATCGTATTTAGAGGTGCTCAATTTACTGATACTGTTCCAATGTCAAAATCAATAACTTAGAAATATATTTACTGCCATTAAATGGCTGGTGGATGGAAAACATGCCTGATTGAGTTCAGTATGTCACAATGCAGGTCACACCAACACCCCGAAAGTGTTAACATGTTGATAAACTGAATTAATGTCAAACATGAATGCTAGGACTTTCTAGTAAGTTTTCTAGTGATCTGAAGTGTTTTCATGTTTAGGTGTGTTCTGGGAAACACCACCATCCTGGCCGAGTTCATGAGTGAGGAAGACGTCATCAGTTACTTCACACATTCCCAGGCCACAGGGTCACCCGAGGGCTCGCCCGGCTCTGAGCCTGCCCTGCGAGAGGGTGAGCGTCCCGTGGGCATCAGGGCGGACGGAGACGCGGCGGTGGGCTGGCAGGGGCTGGACGTGATGGCCGGCTCCGCAGTGGAAGCCCCGGGACTTGCCCTCCTCAGCCAATGGAGCAACAGCGCAGGGGAGGGGGCGGGGAAAGGGGTCTGGGGGGGCGTGGCTCTCGGTTACCACGGCAGCAGCCTATGGGGCGGTCCTCAGTTAGAGGACGGCACGGCCGGGTTGTTGCCAGGCAACCTGCTTGGAGGCGGGACAGACAGTTTGTGATTGACAGCAGTCAGTTATTGAGATACTGGTACGTGGAGTTTAAAGTGTGTCAAGCTGCAAACGCAATGATTGTTTCCAAACATGTGGAAGCCCGTGCATTATCATAATATTTCAGTCTAGTTTTCACAAGACAAGTGGTGAATCTCATTAAAACATTTCATTTTTTTTTAACCCCAAACATCCAAGGAAAAACAATTTATACTGTGCATAAGTTTATTTTAGGCCCATTAAGAAATTGTAATTGTGATATTATTTTTAATGACAGTTCCCAGTTAATTCAAATTACTGGCGTTAATGGATATATGGTAAGTTTTTATTTATATATAAAGTTTGTACAACAAAACTGTGATGAATAAATACTAGTGGAATTGTCTTAAAAATATCACAGTGCAAAAAATCGTCTAAATGTAAAATTAAACAAGTTCTTGAGGTATATTTTTATTTATTGAATGAAAAATAAGTCACCAAAAAGCGTAATGTGTGGCCTCTGTATGTTTTCATTATTTTTGCAATTGTTTCTGGTGACACACTGCAACTTTAAGACACACACACTTCGAACAAACACTCGCATTCAGAGAGCTACATTTCCACACAAACACTGGACGAGTCGACATGCTTTTCTATCTATCCAGTGAGATATTAAACACACACAGGTGCAGTGTGAGCGCCATAGGGATTTGCTTACAGACATTCTCATCATTGCCAGAGTTAAGCTATCATATATTCGAATGCAGGGACTGTTTCTAAAGGCCTTCTTTCTGTCTCACACACACACAAACACACACACACTGCTCAACTTGAATGACTGATTTCAGTTTGATGCTATGCTGGCACTGTTTGACTCTTCGACAGCAGATTTATTGATTTAATTAGAGAGCAACAGCATTCGAAGCTGCCAGGTGCGTGAAACTCACCAAAAAAACACACCTAGGACTCATTTCGCCCCAGAATCAAGTCAAAATCAAAAGCCTATTTTTTTGAACAAGTTAATTTTTTTTTCTTCATTGTGATTGATTTTAACGATGACAGAGCACATGTACTCCCTCATTCTCAGTATCGTAATGCGCGACGCTTTCTAATACTCATTGCCGTAACGGTAAAATTTACTATATTACAGTTAAATACTGTATAATGCAATTAGCTTTAAATTGAAATAAATAAACGCTTTACATTTTAAAATAATGCCGTTTTCTGCATGATCGTAATGAGAATTGAGTAAAATAATAAAATAGTGACAATGCAGAGAGTTTCAACTATCCATAAAATGTGCTCTTCATTATTTCTGTGGGATTCAGGAGTGAAAATGCTTCCCTGTGTTTTGGGAGGTTCACGCAGCCGATGTTTCTGTCGCTCCGTTCCTTGTCCAGCGCAGCGTTCCTGTGGACTTGTGTGTCTTAAACGCATCTGATCTCTCATTCAGACCTTCCACTGTTCCCTTCTTGATCTGTTCGTCAGGCTCGCTGTCACATTTATATGATTCGTACATTGTTTTTATTTGTTTGCTAAGGCTATACAAGTTATCTTCAAAGACTTTCACGTGATCGGACGGACGTCTATACTGTGTGTTTGTGTGCACTTTACTGTTTTTGGTCTGTGTTTGTGAGTTTGTGTGCAGCTGTACATTGTTGATTGTGCACTATACACTGCTGGTTGTGTTTTATGAACATTGGCATTATCGGGTTTCTGCGATTGCCGTTTCTTTTGTGTTTTTTAAGCGTACTCATGTAGCCTTTTGTATCGGCTGAACCGCAATAATGAATCTACAAGCATTTTTAAGAGATGAGCGCGTGACGGCGTCTCTGCCAAACTTATCCACCTGTCCAGAGTTTACAAACAGCTGGAAGATGTGTGTTTTTATGTGTCTGTACTGTTGTTTTTGTTTTCAATTGAGACTTTAACTCCTTTTTAGGGTTCTGATTTTTGAGATTTTACAAAGAGAGAAAAAGTAAGTGAGTTTATTTAAATAAAAGTGACATGCAGCTGTTCTAAAGACTGAAGGATCAGATTTTTGGCTGTTTTTGTGGTTTCTGGACTCATTTTGTCACAGACAGTTTCACAGCTGAGACACACAATCTGTGTTTAAAGGTAAAAGTGAACTGCTTTTCTTTGACTCACTGATCATTAATAGGAAAATTAATCAGCGGTTTCACGGGTAGATTTTATTTGATTAGGTAGTTGTTTTGATTTGATGGTCTTTCATTTTTAATGTAATTTTATTTCCAGTAGCATTAATCATTAGATACTACTGAATGCACATTGAAATGGATTTATTTTTCCATATACAGTATAAATTTGTATTATTAATATGGATTATTATCTCCGCTCAGCTGCTAACCTGTCAGTGTGAAAGGTAAGTTAGCAGGTTTTCGTTCAGTTGTGTACATTTAATCAAAGTCGTCTTTTAATTGTGAATGTTTTGCTTTGTAATTACAGATGATCTTTAATCTTTATTTCTTAAGTCTTATAGTAAATATCAATACATCAAACAATTACACTATACTAGTCGATGCACATTAGTTCAAGAGTCATATATAGCTAATATGAGTTATATATATGTAATGGTAAAGTGCTAAACAAACTTGAGTGTGGGAATCTTTATGCTACTTGTGTATATTTATGTTTGAGTTTCTTTGTTTGGATTCCAGAACTTGCATTAAATTTTGTATATTTCACATTGCACATTGTTTCAAAGCATCTTGACAGAATGTCATTTTTTATAATCTTTTAATTCCAGATTAAACAGGATAGTTTGGAGACGCTAAACATGAGCCAGAAGTTTGCTAATAGTGTTTTTTGAGTGAGTAAATGTACGCAATAAATAAACACGTGAAATGTTTCTAAGATGAATTCAGTCCTTTATTTTGAGGTAAAACCTGTAGTTGTAGTTTCGTTTTCAGTTTATGTTGTGACGTGTGAATATGTTAAAAAAAAAATGCTTTTATTTCACTATTTTGTAAAGTTTAGGCACTCTAAAAAAGTATATGTTATGTTTAATTGTATTTTGGAAGACATTCATACAGTAGCACAATTTCCATTTGTCTACAAACGTAATTTCAATTCAGATTAATTCGTATAGCGCTTTTCACATTAGCCTACTCGTCGTTTCGATCTACTTTACGATTTAGAGCGATCTCTTCTCAGAAGTTGAAAGTGTAAAAGTAATAATATTTTCACAAATGAACAGTTCAAGATACTAGAATCACACAGCTTGCTATATTAACTATTAATATTATTTATTTCAATCGTTTAATCGAACAGTCCAGACTGGTACCCTACCCATATTTGCTGGAACCGCGGATCAGATTGCGGTATTTAAAGACGTATTAATAAACGCTTTAAAGAAGCATCGCGTTCTGCGGGCTTGATGACGTCACCACGAGTGGACGCTCGCTCGTGTCGCAGAAAGAAACGCGTCCGGAGAGCTGCACTTCTGCAGATGAGTGGCATCCACTGATTTTTTTCTGTGGTGTATGTTGAGGAGATCTGTTTGAAGCCAAGATCAGCTGGAGAAACATCAGCATCAGCGCGTCCGCACGCGACGCGACACTGGAGCGTTCGCGTCATTATCCGCCGATAAAGAGTCAATTTGGCAAATTTCTCTAATCGACTGTGTATCAGAACTGGAGATTTCTGTGAAATAATACTTGTAATAATACTACAGTAAATGTATTAGTTTATATTTTTGTAAGTGTGTAATGATAATAGTTTAGTCCAACATTTAGACGCTGCTGTTTTGTTTTGACATTGGTCTTTAGTGCACGTCATTTTGTATACATCAACAGTGTCATGTACAAAATCTGTAGATTTCACGAAATCATTAGTTTTTGTTTTGTATCACAAGGCTTTAGGAAGGTGTTTTAGGAACACCATACATAAACATTTTCCACTAATGAAAACCTCTGTTTAAGTGGTTTGTTATGACTAGTGTTGGCTCCTCCCAGTGGTGTGTTTGCAGCGTTCTGATTGGCTCACGTCCGGGATGGCTCTGCTGTGGAGGAGGAGCTTGTCTCTAAGCAACGGTAAACAGGACAGCGCAAGGCGGCATTAATTCATTTATTGAGATACAAAAAAATGTCATTTAAAAAAGCAAGAGAAGGATTGCTTTTGGCATTAAATGACAATCTTTTGTCAGAAGAGGAGTTTTTAATATTGTATGATGTAAATAAGTCTAAAAACCTAGAATTACCATGTAAGCAATACTTGCCTTTTAACCTTGATTACATGGAGGAAGACGAATGCTTAAATGAATTTCGTGTCAGAAAATGTGACCTACCAATTCTGGTAGATGTTCTCGGGATTCCCAATAAGATCGTTTGTGATCAGAGATGTGTTGTGGGAGGAGTCGAGGCGCTGTGTATGCTCCTTAAGAGGCTGGCATACCCTTGCCGGTACAGTGACATGATGCAAAGGTTTGGTCACCGACAAGTCCCAGTCCTGTTCATGGCCACAAACTCCGTGCTGGACTATATATATTCTGCACATCATCACAGGATAACGCAGTGGAATGTAAACTGAACCCTGTAGCATTGAGAAACTATCCTGACTGCATCCTCCAAATGGGAGCCCCTCTGGATAATTGCTTTGGGTTTATTGATGGCACTGTACGACCCATTGCCAGACCAGGTGTAACACAGAGGATCCTATATAATGGACACAAACGCATCCACAGTCTAAAATACCAGGCTGTAGCCATCCCTAATGGTTTGATTACCCATCTGTACGGCCCTGTAGGTATGTCTGAATAATTTACCATCTATGGAAACATTGTCATTCCCTTTAAAATTTATAAAATTAAAAAAAACATTTTTTAATTTAAAAATATATTTTAACAGAGGGAAAGAAGCATGACTCTGGAATGCTGGCAGAATCTGGGCTGTTGGCATTGCTGCAACGTCATGCCATCTCTGTAGATGGCCATCCAATGTGTGTGTATGGGGACCCAGCATACCCACTGCGTGTGCATCTGCAAGCCCCATTTCGACATGTTCATCTCACCCCTCGAATGATGGAATACAACAAACGAATGAGTGAACTCAGAGTGTCTGTGGAGTGGTTGTTTGGGGACATAGCAAACTACTTCAAGTTCATGGACTTCAAAAAGAATTTAAAAATTGGTTTGAGTAGTGTTGGAAAATTGTATGTTGTATCTGCTTTGTTAAGAAATGCACTAACTTGTCTGTACGGTAATCAGACATCACAGTTTTTTAACTTTGATCCTCCACACATTCGTGACTATTTTTCATGAGGTAACACATACATGCAAAACTACACTGCTATGTAGGCCTATATATAAATACATTTAAAAATAAAGATAAATAAATATAACATAGTATACAAACACACAATATAAAACCAGAATTGTATTTAAAAAGAATAAGACATTTTATAATAACACATTTTTAATTTTATTATTAACAAAAATATAGTATACATAGTTTACACAAATACACAATATACATAAAGTAAAGTAATAAAGTATAGGCTACTAACAACATGTTATTAAAAATATGCTATTTTATGTTAACATATTTTATATTTTATTATTAATAGAAGGATTTATACATTGAAATGTTTTATGAATGAAATCACAAATAAATAAATGTTTTTAAATTGCAAAAGAATAATCATTTCTTTGACATATTTTCAATGAGGCTAAGTAATGCTTGCCCTTGCTGTTGCTGTTGCTGAAGTAGCATAGTCTGCATTGCCTGCATTTGCTGTTGCTGTTGTTGCATTAGTTGCATCATGTCCCTCATCTGCTTTTGTGTTTGTTGTGCTGCTTTTGCTTGCTCTTCAACCTGTATTTTTTTCAATTCCAATTCCTTTTTTCTTAGAAGCCTCTCAGTCTGGCTTCTCTCCCTCAAAAACTCAATGGTGTCATTCCCACTCCTTCTCCTACGTTTGTTGTTTGTCCAGTCCTCTCCCTCTTCACTAATCCTCCTGTTGTTCTCGCTAACCCTCTCCATGGCCTTCTTCCTTGCCTCTTCTGCTTTGGCCCTGTCCGTCTCTAACTTCCTCATACTCTCATCACTCCCTTTGTTTTCCTCAGCTGCTCTTTCTTTCTCCGTTATTTCTTCAATTAGTTCATCAAGTTCTGTTATTTCTGCAGATGTTCCACTGCTCTTCTCGTCTTTATTGTTTCTGGCCTTGTATTTCGTCTGAATCAAGTTGAATCTCTCCCTCACTGACCTCTGTATAACTCTGAATTTGGGTTCTTGAGAGCAATTCAGTGTGTCTGCTATACTTGACCAGGCCTTGCCCTTGTCAACACTGCCCTTTTTGTACCTGTATGGTTCTGTGAGCAGGATTTCTCTACAGAGAAGCACATCATGTTGCTCTTTCCACTCCATAGGGACTCTAATCAACAAGAAACATGAAGTAAATATAGCTAATTTTTGAAAAGTAAGTATAATTAATAGTCTTGATAGATAACTAATAAAATAACCAATCCATTAATCTATTTCTTATCTGTTAATCTACTTTACCCAATTAAAAATATTTTAATAGCATAGTAATACATTTAACATGGATTTTGAGAAGGATAAATGCAATACTTACATTGTCCGCTTCACATCATCTCTAATCTCAATGCTGCCTGAGGTGTTGTTGCTAACAACAGACATATCTTTATACAAACGGAAAAAATAGTTAAAATTAGCTTAAGTTTAAAACATTTTAACACATATTATATAAAACACTAGTGGTACAATCATAAACTGATGCAAATTACAGTGTCATATGCCATAAAACATAACATTTATTTACCTAATCTCTCACGTTGTAGCGACTCCGTCAAATCAGCTGTTCTCCCGTAGTAGACCGTTAAAGTAGAACGTCACAAAGTAGCAGTTAAATTCGGGCATGCGCAATACAACGCCAGAATGGCGTTGCCGTTCCACCAGAGGCTGTTGCTTAAAGTCCCTATTTTTACGTTCTTGGCTACGGCGGTGTGACAGCAAACTTCCGGTCGCTGTAGCCGTTCCATTCGCAGCTGTTGCTTAAAGTCCCTACTATCAGGACGGTCAGGGAATGACTCTGTTTGGCATGTCGCCGGGGCCCTGAGGGTCACAACAGGTCGTGGGAGACCGCGGTGTTCGCCCCGGAGATGCCCATCTTCCTGACCCCCGCAGCTTAGACCATCTCTGGGATCTTCACCTGGACGGCTCTGCTGCTCAACCTGCCTACCAGCTTTAAAAAAAATTCTTATATCATTTTTTATTTATTTTAGATTGCATATATTTCAAGTAACACGTACATTTTTAATGCATTTTTTAAAGCATTTCATTTTTAAATGCTCTCTAGTTTGAGACTAAATCAGACTATCAGCAGTACACCCAGCAGAGACGGTGTGAAGAGCCGCTCCAACAGCTGCAGCAACGAGAAAACACTGCTGCTCAGCTCCGACGACGAGTCCTGATGCGCTCTCAAACCCTAGTGAGATCACGGTGCCTACAATCACAGAAATGAACAGAAACGTTCTTCCAGTAATGTTACTAGAATGTTTGTTCAAACATCTGTTAGCACAAAAACATTTAAAGTTGTTTATGGATTTTTTTTTTTTTTTTTAATGTTTTGGAATGTTCAGAGAACATTCAAAAGTAACGTTCCCAGAATGTTTGCACAGTAAAATGGAATGTTCCCATAACTTCACAACAGAGAGAAATGATTTTAAAACATGTCAAAAACTAGACGTTCAGAGAAAATTCAGAAATAATGTTTGCTTAAATGAATGGGAACAAAACTGAGAACCACACTTCATAAGATAGAAGTTTTAATTAATAAATTGAACATATTCTAATCAGTATCAATAATAGATCAGATAAATTTTGATGCTATCAGGCTCCCAGCGTAAAAGTACAAGAATAACATGTAGAAGCTTGGTATTGCAGAACCTTTTTTTTTTTTTTTTTTTTTTAATATTGCAACCAAGTTCAACCCAATAACCAGTAAATAAATGTATATTTATACACCGTATCCTCTTGACCCTCTCAGGTGTGCATTTCCCAAAACCATAGTTGCTAACCTGTTAGGAACTTAGTTGGTTGGCAATGGGAAATTGCATTGCAACCAACAAAGTTGCTAACTTAGTTAGTGACTATGGTTTTGGCAAACGCACCCCAGTCTAGCTTCATTAACGATGTGATGCTCAACTGAGCACTGAACCAGTGTTTGAGTCAAACTCACTAAACTTTAAAGGCAAACAGAATGATGTTTGCTGCTTTTCTGCACATTTCAAATCTAATGAAAGAGTAAACATTGGAGTAAAATAATCTTCCGAATTAAATATATTTATTTATTTAAAAGTGCAGTTTGAGAATCCCTGGTTTAATTCAAACTGGAGCACTGCATGTCTGTCACGTGAAGCTGCTGCCTGTGTAGGGCATCTCAGATCACTCACTAATGAGGGTTTATTAGCTTCAGCAGACAGCGAGACAGACAGAAGGATGATTATGAATCATGATGTCGAACCATATACACACACACACACACATACTTTCTACATGTGTATTTCAGGGTCATGTGAAGATTTATTTACATGAAGTATCTAGATTATAAACTGCTGCATAATAACGTACATGAGGAACCAGTTAATGACTGAAATGCCTTAAACGTCTGTGAATGGCTGCAGATTTTTCTTGAATGTTTCATTTTTTTGTTCTTAGTTGGTCTGAATATACATCATGTAAAGATGAGGGAGATGACAGATTAAACCTCACAGATGTTTGAAAGCAGCTGTCTGAAGCTTCCTCGGATAACTGAGAAATCCTCTTTAGTTTGAGTGTATTTTATTTTAGGTTTCTATGATGATCAGTCATATCTAAGAAATTCTCAACATAATGAAGAGACTTTCCTACGATTAAAGTTATATCACAGACAAGATTCACCTTGGCACTTTTATCTTTACCTGTAAAATCATAAAACTTGTGGACAAACATTGATTCTAGGTGAATTTGAATGCAAAAGAAAACAAAATGATATAGTATTTAAATATAATTCACTCTGCTCGGTTTTCACTGTATATATTCATGTTAAATGATTTAATATAATCAGAGGTGTAAAATACTTGAGTCATTTTACTTTATTACTTTACTTGAGGATTATTTGGGGGGATTTGTACTTTATTACAAGTACAACTAAAAATGACTATTACTTTTACTTGATTTAATTTCGGAAGAAAAGCTGTAGGCTTTTATTATATATATATAATATTTTTTATATTACTTTTAATTGATTATCCCACTGAGTATCTGTACTTTCACTTAAGTAACTTTTTTGAGAAGCTTACTTTTTAAACCTCTGAATATAACTCATGATTAATGGAGTGATGACCATTGGTGAATCATTTCAAATGAAATACCTTGATTTCTTAAGAGAGAACCCAAATCCGAATCGTTAGTTGTCTTTTAACTGATGCTCTGTGTTTATTCAGAGAACATGAAGCGGTGCGCGTGATGAAGTCTCTCTCCGCAGGAGGGCGTCGGTGAGAGCCTTTGATCGTCACGTGACTGACTCTCGCTTCAGAAACTAACGGAGTTGCTGATATAATGGCACTCAGCGCGTGTAAGATCTGGATTTAACTAACCAGAGACCTGCACTAACATGCTGCTTCAGTTAACCAACAGAATTAACCCTTACTGAGAATAGATGATCTCTCTTAATCAACTAAACCTTGTTTTTCCGTCGAGCTGTGTTAGTTTAATTTGGTCAGATTCTAAACAAACTCTTCCTACAGCGACAGAAATCCGTGTATGGAATAACAACAACATTGACTAATTCTATTTTTAGGCATGCTGTTTTTATGTTGTTGTCATAGTGGCACAACACTGAAAACTTTAATTCTATTGTGATCACTTGTACAAACTCGCGCTCATGACAGTATTGCTGCTTGTAGAAATCGTTCAAAGTTATTTTCAGTGTGTTATTGTGGAGATTGTAACGTCAGACTTTTGTTTCAGTGATTGCTGCACATGATCTTGCTCGCAGCAGATCCAGCTTTGCGCTTCCTCCTAACAGTAAGTCTTTATATATTTATATTTGTGGAGATTAATTATTAATTAAAAGCATACACACACACACGCACACAAATATATATTGGCGTTTCTTCAACTGGGGGCACTTTTAGCCTAGAAAATAAATAACTTGAATTTTTATATTAAGTAGAGCATGATCTCATAAATTGTGGATACATTTTTAATGTGTGATGAGAACTTTGTGTGATGGAAATGACAAGGTGTTGTGGAAATGACAATGAATTAACATGAATGTAGAGAAACAGATTGTCTCACAGATGAAACGTTACAGTGCATGTTGTAAATAACTCACACAACTAATGGCAAGGCAAAAATATAAGTAATAAATGATGCATCAAAATGTCATCATTGTGAGATAATTATGAGGCTATATAATTGTGAGAGTTTGATACTGAAATGTTCTCATTGGTCTCTTAAATGAACAATTATCTTCTGTAAAGAGTAACTGTAAAGAACACCTGAAACTGAATCATATAAACAGAGATGTGGAACATTTTGATCACCTTGAATGTGTGAGTGTCTGTATGTTTGCACGTGTGTGTGTGTGTTTCTGTGTGTGTGTGTGTGTGTGTGTGTGTGTGTGTGTGTGTGTGTGTGTGTGTGTGTGTGTCTGTGTGTGTGTGTGTGTGTGTGTGTGTCTGTGTGTGTGTGTGTGTCTGTGTGTGTGTGTGTGTGTGTGTCTGTGTGTGTGTCTGTGTGTGTGTGTGTGTGTGTTGAGAGCGAGAGCATTTGCCAGATCTGCAATCGCTTTAACTAATACTTTTTCTTTAATTTCTCTCCGTCTCTTTTAAGTCTCTCTTCATATTTCATGGGGTCAGCTTTTATTTTGTTGTTTTAGGTGGCATCTTGAAAATAGATAAAAATGAAATCAATTAATATAAATTGTATATAATTTAGAAATAAAAATATCATATATAAATATAAAAAAGTACTATATATTAAAATTATAATTATATATCTACTATTGCAATCCATATCAGTTGCACTTTGTAATCATAAATGTCATTTCCAGCACAGAGAGCTGTGTGGTGGAAATGACATATCTATAGTTTATTTTGTGAAAAAATGGAAGATAGCTTCACTGAATAGCTTTGAATTTATACTTAGCATTTCATGTATGCAAAATAGTCTTATTTAACTTAAAAATGCTTAGCTTTAAAAAAACACCCTTGAAGGTACAGCATGTTTAAAAATGATGTACAATAAATATATTAACTGATCAAGCAATGTTTACATAGATATTTTTTCGTTTGTTGTTAATTAAGATTTAAATTCCCTCCATTTCCAACATATGCAGTGATGTCACTGAACATTTCTATAGAAACCATCTAAACAATCTTTCACACAAACTTTTTAAAGGGACATTACAGTGTTGTGGCAGAAATGACACCAATTTTATGTGACAGCCATATTCTGTATAAAAAGTAATATTAATAGTGGTCTCAAATTAAATACTGTTATTTATTTAGATTATTTTAGTGCTTAATTCAGGTACATTAATATTTACCAGATAAGTCATATTTTTAAACTGTATTTTCATTATTGAAGTTTAAAAGTCTGGGTGTGTACAAGGAGAAAACAGTGATTTTGACTCCTATAAGGAGGTAAAAAGTTTATAAGGTGGTTTTATTGTTAGTTTGACAAAGAAAGAGGAATTTGTCTGAAATTATATGTATTTTTAACTAGTGCTGTCAATCGATTAAAAACTTTAACTAGATTAATCACACATTTTTTCTGTGATTAATCGCAATAAAAAAAGAAATGTTTTTGTACGTTTTTAATATTTTTTAATGTAATAATTTCACAGTTAATCAAATTAATGTAGAAACAACATAAAGACAGTATATTTTAAATAATTGTTTAAATGGCATCTTTTTATGAATGAAGGCCAGTATTACTGATATTAATACAGCTACTGATTTTTTATTTTTTTTTACATTTATTATTAGGCTTCAAAAATATAACAGTTTTTAATTTAAGTAAACTTAAAACAATGCTAACATAAACCCATAATACATGTCATGTTTACTCCTGCCCTTCCTGTCTTAACAGTTAGGAAATATACAGAAATTTAATAAAGTTATCAAAGTTATATGCAGTCTGCACTGCATAAACTATAAATTAAATAGTTAATCCTTATTAAAGCTACAAAAGTTATTTAGTCAAGAGCAGCGAGTCATTTTGACAGGAAGCTTTATTGGCTGCTGTCCCTTTAAGAGCAGAAAGCCACGCGGATCTCACTGTTTATATACTGTCTATGGATCTCGCCTCAATCTCTCACAACTCTTTTTGTTCATTTTAGACTTTATATAAATAATTTAAGATTGCTCTTATGAGGATAATCGACAAAGCTGGCACTTTGGGATTTTTATTGTTAGTTCAAGCGCTTAAGAGAACTGGATTCTGGCGCCCTGTCTATGCATTGTGTGTGTGTGTGTGTGTGTGTGTACGTGTGTATGTGTGTTTGTGTGTGTGTGTGTGTGTATGTGTCACATAAGGGCATTCACAGACAGTGCATTCTCTTTTGTCTTGCCACACTTGAAATGTTTAAAAGCATTTAAATGAATAAGAAAGTGATCATATAATGTAAAGCTAGCCAACGGATGGCAGAAAATACCGATGCTGCGTTAATTGCGTTAAATATTTTTACACGTTAAACCAAACAAAAATTAATCGCATGCATTAACGCATTAACGTTGACAGCACTATTTTTAATATAAAAGTGCCCATAGTCTAAGAATCACCCATATATATAAACATAGTCCACCAGTAGGATAGGCCTATTTGTGGATTCCTTCTCTCGCATGTTTTGTGTGTTTCAGTGAGTGATCTGAGGATTGTTCTTCTGGGATCGAGCATGTCAGAAAACAGTCGAGTAGGAAACTTCATCTTAGGTCGAGCAGCGTTTGACAGTGAAGCTGCTCCAGATGCTGTAGAGAGAGTCGGAGGAAGACTGAAGGACAGACACCTGATGATCATCAACAGTCCTCAGCTGCTCCAGACGAACATCTCAGATCATCAGATCACACAGACAGTGAGAGAGTGTGTGTTTCTGTCTGATCCAGAACCTCATGGGTTCATAATCATACTGCAGCATAAAGACTTCACCGAAGAGGACCTGACAAGAGTGAAATATATGCTGGACAGATTCAGTGAAGAGGCTATTAAACGCTCTATCGTGATCACGACTGATGAAGAGACGAAAGCTAATGAATTCATTCAAAGATTAACTGCTGAATGTGGAGGAGGACATCTGCAGCTAGATCATAAAAACGAGGAATGGAGCTCTATAATACTGCAGCGATTAGAGAAGATCCTCGGAGAGAACAGTGAAGAGTATCTGTATCATGATGCAGAAGGATCATCAGTCGATGAAGATCACAGCAGATCTTTTGTTTCACTCCAAACCGAAGAGGAAGATTCAGATGAAGACGATAATGGAAAAATCCAAGACACTCATATACAGAAAAAGGAAGCCGAAGGTTATCTTCATAATATACCAAAATTATCATTTTGTAAGTATTCCTACTTTTGTAATTACATATTCAGCACCATGTTGCTGAATACTAGAAACTTATATAACATTCAACTGTTTTGGGTGGGTTGCCAAAAACAGTGATTCTGTCATAATATTGTTAGTAGTATTGAGATTTATGCTTAGACTACAGTATATAGCTGTATAATTCAGGACAAGTCATTTTATGTATAGCCATTTGATTGATTTATTTGTGCATGATAGATCAGAGCTACTCAAAACTCTCCAGTGGATTCAGAAACACCAGGTTTCTTTATCAGGGTCAGATTGTTTAATAGAGAAGCAGTTCATATAAATATATCTTTCTCAGTAATTTAAATGTGATCAAAGACGCTCATATGAGATGCTGTAATGGACAATGGTTTCAATTAGGATGCATCATTGCATACTGAATCGTATGCAATGTTTCATAAATACATGCACAGTGAATTAAGGTTAAATATAGCAACTGTAGGCAGCATCATACGTAGGTTTGAGACTGAGATTTGTTTTATTAATGTTTCACTCATTTATTACAGTTAGTACTCCAGATCAGAGACGTGAGCGTGATCAATCAAAGAGTAAGTTTATGAACCAAGTAAGTTTTTTAACTGCTGTAGCATTAATATAACATATCTGAAAATGTTGCAGTAACCTTTTTTTTGGTGTTTTTGTTAAAGGAAGTGTAAATGTGAGCAGGAAACAGAAGCTGTGTGTTGTGTTGTGTGGAAGTGATGGAAGACTGAAGGCCTCCGTATCAAATCTCATAAGAGGAAAAAAGCAGTTTCTTTCCCCCTTGCACCTGAAAGAGAAAGAGTGTGTGAGGAAACATGTGGAGCTTCATGCTCATCTGATGAATCTGGTGCAGCTTCCAGCTCTGACTCCTCTCTCAGAGGAGGAAGTGATGCGTCAGACTCTCAGCTGTGTGTCTCTCTGTGATCCTGGAGTTCATGTTTTCCTCCTCATTGTTCCTGATGCTCCACTGACTGATGAAGACAAAGCAGAAATGGAAGAGATCCAGAGGATATTCAGCTCGAGGATAAAAAACCACCTCATGGTTCTTATAATCCAAGAGAAGAACATGTTTCGCAAACTTTTTAGTAGCAAAAGTAGTCTACTTAATATTTCATCTACTCAGATGTGTCTTCAGTCATTTAAAGGTCGTCAGTTTGTTTTGGAGAACAGCTCACGGATTCCAGATCTACTGCAGGATGTGAAGAACATGGTACAAGAGAATGGAGGAAGCTGTTACACAACCTTCATGTACCTTCAGGCTCGAGTAGAACTGGAGAGAAACAAACACAGAGCTGAAATAGAGGAACTGAGAAGATCTATGATGAAACCTCAATCAACAGCAGGTATGAGTTTGACATTATGTTATCAGGTCTTCCTGGGAAATTTGTTTTAATTCACATCACTTTGAAAAATTCTAAAAAAAAACAAAACAAAAAAAAAACATATACTTTCACAGAATGATGAATACATAATGTGCATTGCTTTGTTTTTATTCAATTTATGAAGATCCTTTGAATTAAAATGTTATATACATCTACCTAATTTTGTAATATGCAAGTAACTGTTTTCTGTGAATATAACTAGAAGAATAACAGAAAACATCTTGGTTACATATGTGACCACAGTTCCCTGAAAACGGAACACCTTTGGTATGATGAATGTCTGAAGCCCTGTACCATCCCGCCAATTTCATTGGCCAAACAGAGCTTGGCACCGCCTTACGCATGCATACGCATAGTATACCTGGGTGCTGCGTGCTATTTCACTCTGATTTCATGAACTGATGAAACACTATTATGGAACAGAATGGCCGGGACCACAGCATCTCGTTCCCTATTCAGGGAACTGTGGTTACATACGTAACCGAGATGTTCCCTTTCATAGGTCACTTCAATGCTGCGGTGACGTAACCGTACGTGAACCCTATACCATCACTCCTGCTCAAGCGGAGAGAACCATGGAGCCGTGAGCCGTGAGCCGTCCTCACTTCAAGACTATAAACTTTACAAAAATGCTTTCGTGAGGACCATCCTGCCGCATCACAAATATCATCTATTGAGGATCCACTGAGAAAAGCTTGCGATGAAACCACTGCTCTCGTGGAATGAGCTCTAATTCCCAAGGGCGAAGCAAGCCCGCGCGTCTCATAGGCTGAAGATATAGCTTCCACCAGCCAATGGGACATGCATTGCTTTGTGACACCACGGCCTCTATTTTCATGTTCAAAACAGGTGAACAGCTGGTCAGACTCACCTCTGCAGGGGAGAAAGCCTCCAAGACTACTTGCTGGAAGCGAAAGTCCATGCATGAGGGTGAAACCGAAAGAGCCTGTAAATCCCCAACTGTCTTGAGGGAGGATAAAGCCAAAAGAAGAAATGTCTTAGAGTAGGATTTTTTTTACAGTTTCCAAGGGCTCAAACGGATGTCCTGATAAACCCTGCAATACAATAGATAAATCCCACAATGGAACTTGTGCAGTGTGGAAAGGCCTCTGCGTAAAGCGAGAGATCAGTGGATGACGGCCCACTGAAGTACCATCTATATATACGTGGTTAGCTGAAATGGCTGCCACGTACACTTTAAGAGTGGCTGGTGTTACTCCATCTGAAAAACGGTCTTGAAGAAACTCCAGTACTGAAGCCACAGGGCAGTAAACTGGATCCATGTTACGAATTTCACACCAGGCAGTAAACAGTTTTCATTTGAAGACATATAAGCATCTCGTAGAAGCTGCTCTAGAATTGATTATAGTTTCGGTAGTTCCAACTGAGAGACCGGGACATATTAAGTCACCCCGCTCAGAGGCCACGCCCACTAGCTTCCATTGGTCTGGCCTTGGGTGCGAAATCATTCCCCGTGCTAGCGACAGTAAGTCCTGTCTGAGGGAAATCTCCACGGAGAGCCCATTAGCAGATTGACCAGTTCCGCAAACCACGGCTGAGTGGGCCACAACGGAGCCACCAACAGCAGCTGCTCGATTTTGTCCAGCCGTATTCTGGATAGCACCACTGGAATTAGTAGAATTTGAGGAAAAGCATATAAGCTGGTCCTGGGCCAATCGTGTGCTAGCACGTCCAAGCCCAGGGGCGATGGAGGGCATAGGGAGAACCATAGTGGGCATTGCCTAGTTGTGCTTGACGCAAATAAGTCCACTTCTTCTTCAAACACCTGCTATGTACGGCTCACCGTTTGGGGTTGCAACCTCCATTCCCCTTCCTCCAGGCTCTGTCTCGAGAACAAATCACGCCGACGTACAAGTGCCCGGGGACATGAACCACTAGGAATAAAAACAGAAATCTGTTCTGAGACCAAAGAAGAATATTCTTTGCTAGCCTGCACAAGAGGCCTGTATCTTGTCTTGCCTGATTAACACATGATGGGCGATCAGCCATTTAAAAAAATATTGGAGAGCTAGAAAAACCACCAGCAACTTCAATCTGTTTATATGCCAGCCGCGTTGTCTCCATCCCGACTTTGTGAGCTGGGCATCATTGACAAACAGCTCCCCAACCCGTCAACAATGCGTCTGTCATGACAGTCTCACAGCAAAAACAAATCCCCCAATCGAACTCCAGTCCGAGGGAATTTTGTTGACATCCAAAGTCTATTGTCATAATACACCTCTGTGTCACCGAAATCGTTCAATTTGGGAAACAACAGGGTGAAATCCTTCGGCTTTTCTCCTCTTTTTTCACCTCTTTTGAAATGGGCGCATGTAAAGTAAGCCCAGATGGATTACAGGGGATGCTGCTGCCATTAGACCCAAAGTCTGAGGCACAAACTCACCATACTGAGCGACCTGCTTTGAAGTGGTGATGGCATGATGTGAGAGACTGAACGCACAGGAGTTTTATTGCAGTAATTCAACTCAAATTGTGAAACTCGTGTATTAAATAAACTACTTCAGTCTGTGTGCACTGAATTTAAGTCTTTGGTTCTTTTAATTGTGATGATTTTGGCTCTGATATAACAAAAACCCACCAATTGACTACCTCAACAAATTAGAATATGGTGACATGCCAATCAGCTAATCAACTCAAAATACCTGAAAAGGTTTCCTGAGCCTTCAAAATGGTCTCTTAGTTTGGTTCACTAGGCTACACAATCACGGGGAAGACTGCTGGTCTGACAGTTGTCCAGAAGACAATCATTGACACCCTTCACAAGGAGGGTAAGCCACAACCATTCATTGCCAAAGAACCTTGCTGTTCACAGAGTGCTGTATCCAAGCATGTCAACAGAAAGTTGAGTGGAAAGAAAAAGTTTGGAAGAAAAAGATGAACAACCAACCGAGAGAACCGCAGCCTTATGAGGATTGTCAATCAAAATTGATCCAAGAATTTGTTTGTACTTTTGCTGAACCCCGACACCTGGGCTAAGGAGAAGAATAACTGGACCGTTGCCATCGTCCAAAGTCCTCTTTTCAGATGAGAGCAAGTTTTGTATTTCATTTTGAAACCAAGGTCCTAGAGTCTGCAGAAAGGGTGGAGAAGCTCATATCCCAAGTTGCTTGAAGTCCAGTGTTAAGTTTCCACAGTCTGTGATGATTTGGGGTGCAATGTCATCTGAGCGAGTGAGTGAGTGACGTGACATACAGCCAAGTATGGTGACCCATACTCAGAATTCGTGCTCTGCATTTAACCCATCCAAAGTGCAAACACAGCATTGAACACACACACACTGTGAACACTGATGAAAACAAATGCATTGGCAGGTAATCTGCTGGTGTTGGTCCACCCCCCCATTAAAGTGTATTTAAACCTTTTTGTTTGCCCTGTTTACTGGCTGTTATGTTTGGTTTTTCCTTGTTGGTGGTTTATGTCTCTCTGGTTCCTGTTAATTCCTTCAACAAAACTCATTTGTTGTGTTCAGATCCTCTCTCTTCTGTCCTAGAATTGACAAGTGTAACAAACAAATGGAAAAATCGAAACATGGTTGCTATAGTAAATGTGATTTGATTTTTCTTTTGTGTTTCACATCAGTAATTGTTCTTCTCTTTCTGTTTCCAGGTCTATTACACAATTATGTTGCTGTGAGGATTGTACTTCTGGGAAAGACTGGTGTTGGGAAAAGTGCAACGGGAAACACGATACTGAGAAGAGAAGCTTTTATATCGAAACTGACTTCACGCTCCGTGACCAGAGAGTGTGAGAAAGAATCCTCAGAATTCATCAGAAGACGGATAACTGTGATCGACACTCCAGGCCTGTTTGATACTGGAGTCGATAATGTTGAGACCAGGAAAGAGATTGTGAAGTGCGTCTCAATGGCAGCTCCTGGACCACATGTGTTTCTGCTGGTGATTCAACTGGGACGATTCACTCAAGAGGAGAAAGATGCAGTCAAGATGATCCAGGAGATGTTTGGAGACAAATCCAGAATGTACACCATGGTGCTCTTCACCAGAGGAGATGATCTTAGAGAAACAAGGATTGAAGATTTTATTGAAGGTGATGATAGCTTACAGTACCTCATCAAACAGTGTGGTCACAGATACCATGTGTTCAATAACAAAGACACTAAAGATCAGGCGCAGGTTTCTGAGCTGCTGGATAAGATTGACTGTATGGTGGCAGCAAATGGAGGGAGTTTCTACACCAATGAGATGTTCCAGCAGGTGGAGAAGAACATCAGAGAAGACCAAAAGAGAATCTTGAAAGAGCGAGAAGAAGAGATCAAGAGAAAAGAAGAAGAGCTGAGAGCCAAGTATGAAGCAGAAATAGAAGAAATGAAGAAAGAAAATCAAAAAGAAAGACAAGAAATGCAGAAAGAATTAAGAAAAAGTGAGGAAGAATTCAAAAAGAGAGAAGAAGAGATCAAGAAAGAAACAGACAAAAATCTACAGAAAGAGCTGCAGAGAAAACTGGAGGAGAACCAGAAACTATTTGAAGAAGAAAATAAAAGAAAAGAAAAGGCTTTGGGAGAACAACAACAGAACTTCATAAAATACTTGGAAGAAAAGCACGAGAAAGAAAAACAAAAACTTAAGGAGAAGATTCAACGTGAAGCACGAGAACAAGCAGAGTGTGAATATCTGATAAAACTGGAAAGAGAAGTAGCTGAAGCTTTAAAAGAAGCTGAAAAACAACTACCACGCAGTGCAAAACGAGCTCGTGACTGGAGTCAGTTCGGAGGGTTTATCGGAGCAGCCGCTGGAAGTTTTATTGGTTCTTTTGAAGACCTCGTGTGTTGGATTACCAGCACACACTCTAAATGTCAAACTCAACAGCTAACTGAAGGATGAGTTCAGGTACAAGCCCAATTCCAAACAAACTGTAAATAAAAACAGAATACAGTGATTTGCAAATCTCATAAACCCTAAGTTTATTCACAATAGAACATAGAAAACATACCAAATGTTTAGACTGAGGAACTGTACCATTTTAAGGGGAAAAAGGCAATTTTGAATTTGATGGCTGCAACACATCTCAAAGCAGGGACGGGGCAAGAAAAACTGGAAGAGTTAGTGTTTCTAAAAAAGAAACAGCCGGAGGAACATTTAACAACTTATTAGGTTAATTGGCAACAGGTCAATAACATTTGCGGGAAGTCGTGGCCTAATGGTTAGAGAGTCGGACTCCCAATCGAAAGGTTGTGAGTTCGAGTCCCGGGCTGGCAGGAATTGTGGGTGGGGGGAGTGCATGTACAGTTCTCTCTCCACCTTCAATACCACGACTTAGGTGCCCTTGAGCAAGGCATTGAACCCCCAACTGCTCCCCGGGCGCCGCAGCATAAATGGCTGCCCACTGCTCCGGGTGTGTGTTCACAGTGTGTGTGTGTGTGTTCACTGCTCTGTGTGTGTGTGCATTTCGGATGGGTTAAACGCAGAGCACAAATTCTGAGTATGGGTCACCATACTTGGCTGAATGTCATGTCACTTTTTGGGCTAAGGGCTAAGGTTCACCAATTTGTGAAAAACTGCATCCACAAATTGTGCAACAATAATGTTACTCAAAATAAAATTGTGAAGACTTTGAATATCTCATCATTTGCAGTACATAATATCATCAAAAGATTCAGAGAATCTCTGCACAAGGGACAAGGGTGAAAATCAGATCTTCAGGCCCTCGGGCAGCACTGCATTAGAAACAGCAATGCTTCTGTAATGGAGATCACTAAATGGGCTCAGAAATCACTGTCTATGAACAAGGTCCACGAATGCAGGTTAAAGCGCTGTCAAACACAGAAGAAGTTATATGTGGACATGATCCAGAAATGCTGTTGTCTTGTCTGAGCCAAAGCTCATTAAAAATAGAGAAGGTAAAGTGGAAAACTGTTCTGTGGTCAGATAAATCAAAATTTGACGTTCATTTTGGAAACCATGCATGCCTTGTCTTCCAGACTAAAGAGCAGAGAGACCAGCTTTTCATCAGCGTTTGACACATGGATCATAAATCACTCTTGAGTTCAACAGGATTGTTGGAGAAGACTTCGAGGAATCCAGCAGAACTTCAAACGCAGAGAACCATAGTAGCATTTGAAGCCTTTCACTTACACAATAAATCTGTTAGTATTTTTTGGGTCAGAGTCTAACAACGTTTGTCAGGATTGGCTATATTAGTTGTTCATCATTTTCTTTTTTTTTTTCTCTACACATTTTATTCAGTCTTTCTAAAAGATTGTGCCTGTGTATTCTTCAGACTAAACTGAAAACGGTTTGGAATGTGTGTTTTGTTTTGTTTTTTTTCAGAAAAATGTCCAACATAACAGTGCTGTTTTGTGCTGAGTCTCAGTTCAGTTTGTCTCTTTAGCAGCAGGTAACACAGCTGATGGTGGTGTGACAGTGTGTAACCCATAATGCATTATAAGTTACTTCTATCATTAGGCTATATGTTAAAAAAAGCAAACACAAATAGGGACAGATATAATCTTTAATGTGAACTAATTTTGCAAATATGAGTCCATCTGTGTAGATAAACAACAATTTAAACATGACCTTTCAAATTGCATTTAACTAAGTCAATGCATCCAAATGGAATAAGTTATGTTAATATGGTAAAAATTATAATACAGGATTTTAGCATTGTACATTGTACAAGCTCGAGGCTCAAAATAAAATGTAAAACTATGAATTATTTGTATGAAATATTGTGGTTTGGACAGGAAATAAACAGAACTGTTAGAAACTTGTTCCAGTCTTCTCCACGGTTTTCATTTCTATAAAAGTACAGATGTTTCTGTGTGAATATTAATAGTATACATTTTGCCTGTCCTATAGCACTGTATGAAGTTAGAGAATATGAATATTTTGACCTGCACCCTCCTGTGGTGGATTTAGTTCATACAGGCTCGTTTGGGAAACTGAGAGGCGTTGCGTGTAGCCTGTAACGGCGCACATTTCCGGCAAGATCTTAAACCAACATATTTAATACTTATCAAAATATTATTTTACAAGGATGAAAATGTTTATTTTTTTACTGCTGTCTTAAAACAGACTTTCTTTAAGAAATAAATTCTCCAGACGCCTGCTGCTGTGTGCTGACGTTTGTGTTTGGCGTTGGTTTACTGACAAGTCTCGAGAGCGCATTATTGTAGCGCGAAAACACATTAATACAATGCACGAGCGTTCGCGCTCGGATTTCCTTTGCTCCAGCACAAAACCGGTCGCGCGCGCTCAGATACACGCTGCTTTCGCACGGAGAGAGTGCGCGCACATATCTCTCCTCTCACTGAAACTGTGTCCCGTGCGCTTTCAAATCTCCCTATGCTCAAGCAGCCTAAATATCAATTATTTTCGCAACTGAAATAAACATTGTCAAAGGTTATCATTATCCACTTTTAAAAAGTAGCCTCAAAACATATTTGTGCAGGGCATTTCCTTGATTTTTTTTATGTTGTATTTTTGTTTTAACATAAACTGGTTATAGTAGCTACTTTGTTTTACTATATCTCTTTTGTGTTTGTATTTTGATCTTTTCTCCAAATGCACATATGCATCTCTCTGTAAAATAGGCCACTTTGTAAAAATGTTTAAGAAGGAACTAGGCTATAAATAAAGCTTTAACCAATCAGACCTCCACAACTGACCGATGAAAATACTACGTGGAATATAACTGAACCTGGAACTCTTTTGACAATCAAAGATGGATCTTTAATTTCTTTCCAGTTTAAATATTAATGAAATAGAAATGGCCAGGAATTGGGTGCTTGGATGATTAGTACATAACCTCTGTCCAAAGGGTTTGTCTCTGAGCAATTTATCTAAAAAACAAGATATTATAGTCGATGGCCCTAAAAACTTTAAATAAAACATCAGTGTTATATCATTCTAATAATGCATCTCATAATTTGTGACTGCAGTTATATCTTACCAAATGCGCATTATTCTTATTCTTTAGCTTGGGTTAAACTAATTAATTTTACTTTGTTGGAACAGCAGCTATGCTAAAGATGTCTCTATTTGTTTCTATGTTTTGGTAACTAGGATTTACACAAGCTCCAGTCTGGATCCAGAACACATGAGAAGAGATGATGCTGACCCTCAGACGACCTCAGATGATGCTAACCCTGAATCAACAAAAAGAGCTAACAAATATTGCTACAAGTGTGACTGCATCATATAATAATTGCTGTTAATAATCGTCTGGCTGACCATGTCTTGTATTAATCTTTTCTGAAAAATCTTGACATATGCGCACAAACTGACAGTCACCCCTCATAAGCTACTACTAAATATTGTAGAAACGTAATTTTCTGTAAAGTTGCTTTGCAATGATTTGTATTGTAAAAAGCGCTATACAAATAAACTTGAAACGAATTGAATGTCATAACATGTCAGATAGACACAGCTCAACTGATAAATTCAATAAATTCTCAGTTGGTATGATGGCAATAATAAGTAACAACTCCTCAAATCAACATCAAATGCAAAAATAGATGCAAGATACAAAAATAAATGTTCTAATATCATTCCTGTTTGGAGATTTATTGGGAACTTAAAAAAATCCAGTGTTTTTCTTCAGTCTTAAGTGAAAATCCACTTAATATTTGACTTTACATATAATGGCACTTCTCTCTCTCTATATATAGCGCATGAGCCCAGAGAGATGAGAGCGCACAGGACACAGTGTGAGTGAGAGGAGAGATATGTTTCTGAGTGTATCTGAGCGCGCGCGTCCGGTTTTGTGCTGGAGCAAAGGAAATCCGCGCGCGAGCGGAGAAATTCGCGCTCGTGCATTGTATTAATGTGCTTTCGCGCTACAATAATGCGCTCTCGAGATTTGTCAGTAAAATAACGCCATAACTGGGTTGAGCTTTTAATGACAATAGCATAATTAATCACACTCGAATATTTGAGCTTTGAATCTTTATGTTGTAGTCTCTTCTGATAAGCGCATGTATTTCAGTGTATTTTTCTCCTCGCTGTTTTTCCCCTCAATCAGATTTCTCGTTGGATTTTGAAACTTAAAGGCAGAAATGGCGCAACATCTGCGTGAGTTTCAAATTATAACAAATGGATGTGTTTTATGTACATATGTTGGTGATGTTTTTTTCACATTCCTGTAATTAAGGATGAGGTATTTCCTTTTGCCTGAACTTCCTCAAGTGAGTCTCGGGGCAAACCGAAAGTCCAGCTCTCTCACCTTCACTGCTGTTATTACCACTTTTCCAGTTTGTATGTTCCTTCGCTGGCATTTTCCACATTTCGTTTTTCTCTCTTAACAAATTTGTCAATTCTTATGCTCAAATTTACTTAAATAATGGTTGACTATTTGAATTGAATTCTGCTAAAGTGCGCGCTTGTAGGTGTTCGTTAAATGCTTTATGTTAATTATGTAAGTAGGTCTGCTCATGTGTGAAAATAATATATATCTATAAATCATTTTACATAAAACTTTAGTTCATAGATTATATTTCTTTAGCACATTTATTATTTACAGTTTTTCTCAGTCACTTTGGTGCATCTCAAATCAGAAATGAAATTCTCAAAACTAGCCTATACTTGTACACAGGGCCGTAGCTGGGGTCAGCGGGGCCCCGGTGAAGGTTGTACCAATGGGCCCTGTTTGAAATTGTTTATGTTAATAAATAAAAATACATTTTTATTTATTTTTGCTATTTACACAATGTTTACGTTTTTTCAAGTTTGTAGATGTTCAGGTAGAGAAACCAAATAATTCGTAAAATATAATTTGTAAAATAGCACTGTATAGTCTTCAGTGAAACAATAAAATATACAATCAAACCCAAATTTATTCAGACACCTTCAAAATTTCTCACATTATTACAGTTTATTTGCTATCACTTGTAAAATGGTTGTAAAATATGACAAGAACTCAGAGTTAAACTGTGTCAGGACAAATCTTTATAATGTCATAACTTTGATAGAAATGGATTACAATCATCCAAAACTACAGAACTGTTCATATGACAATATTTACACAACGATCAATACTTTGTTGACCAATTACCAAGCAATGCTTCATTTTGTTCAGACTGTGGTGTGAAAAGGTTGCATTAGCAATTCAGAAAAAAAACATACATGGCACTTTAAAAGGTGCTGAATAATTTAATAATTTTTGGTATCAATTATAGATAGATAGATAGATAGATAGATAGATAGATAGATAGATAGATAGATTTTTATCAATTTCACTAGTTCACTGTATGAAGATTATTTGGGTATAATATGTCACAGTTCGCTTAATTTTGCTATACTCACTTACATAAATGTATTACTAGTATATGTATTATATACTAGTACATTTGAAGTTGATATGGCATACATAAGCATATGGCATACTGTTCAATGCAGTAGTTTACATCAGAACATCCCTCCAGAGTATGCTGTTATATTGACAACATGACTAAGTGATTTGACTGTCTTATCTGTAAACTATGACACAAGGACTTGTCATTCTGATGACAAACTGAGTGGGCTCAAGAGAAACGTGGCCTGCTGGAACTTGAAATATGTGAAACTTTTTCTTAACCAGAAGTATGCAGTCAAACCAAAATGCAATTTCTCTTATTGTGTTTTTAAATGATCATTTTACAGATTCTGCAAGGTGCATCTATTCTAGTGAACTCAGTTGTACATATAACATGTTTAATGATCCCTTACAAATTACTTTTGGTGCATTAAACTATCTTAAGTAGTTTGTCTTTTTCTTGAAATGATTTAAGCACTTAATTCACTTACAGTCGTGTTGAGCTGCTTTGTTGAATTGAAAATACTGAATATAAAACAGCTTTCTGTGTTGCTCATATTTATTGTAACTCTAAAGCAGTTTGCATTTGTATAAAGTTATATATACACATTAGATTGACTTGACAAACTGTCTAGCTCCTTGCTCTCTGAGACTAAGAGACTACAGAACATGAGAAGTTTTTTTTCTTTCTTTCTTTATTTTTTTTTAACACAGGGTTGGGCAGATATCATCAATCATTCTGACCACATGAAGTTTCATTGTTCAGACAAAAAAAAAAAATTCCTTGGCTGTTTCCATAGTCGTACTTGATCTAGCAGTGTTTCAGTTACAGTCAAGATATACAGAGGGAATCTGATTTTAATTAACATTTTGATGCAGAGGTCTTAAAGTATTACTGCTTAAATTATTCACGAATGCAAAACAGTAAAATCTGTAATATTTGCATTGATGTCTTAAAAGTATTCATTTAGTAAATATTGCACCTTTATTTGAGTTCAAGTAGATAGAAACTTGAACACTGAGTTACAGATAAAAAATGTCTTTGTAATGTGTGCATTGTCCTTTGGCTTATTAATGTGTTCTAGTCAGTAAGATAATAATGTAGCTATTAATTAGCGTTATTTTATTTAGTTATTTGTTTGTTTTCATTTATAGAAAGCAAGAGAGACCAAAGCCCAAGTGATCGTCCCAACAGTAAGTACAACAAAACAAATTATGATTGACAAAAACATATTATTAATATAAATTAAGATACATGTTCGAAACCATAAATTATTAAACCAGACTTAATGTTTGCATGTTAATTCAAAGATTTTTATTCTCAAAACCGGTTGTTTGTTTGAGTCGGTATTATGTAATGAAAATGGTAAAACTCCTTTTGATGACATGGTGTATGTACAGTATGTATTGTGTTTCAGTGAGTGATCTGAGGATTGTCCTGGTGGGGAAAAACGAGTCAGAAAACAACAGAGTAAGTTTTGTTGATGGCTTCTGACTCTGGTGTAATTTCCATTCTCATCCTTCTTGATTTAAGAGCAGCTTTTGATACGGTTGATCATAGTCTATTACTCGCCCGCCTTGAACAAGATTTTGGTGTGTCGGGGATAGCTTTGAAGTGGTTTAAATCATATTTTACTGACCGTTCTCAGTTCGTTTCCATGGGCGGTTTCAGGTCTGAGATTAGCTCTGTTTTCACTGGGGTTCCTCAGGGCTCAGTCTTGGGCCCTCTGCTTTTTAATATTTATCTGGCACCACTTGGACAGTTGCTGTGATCGCTTGGCCTCCATTATCACTTTTATGCTGATGATACGCAGATTTATATACACTCAAAGTCTGGTGAACATCTTGATGTTGATTTTCTGTCCGGCTGTGTTTCTGAGATAAAGGAATGGATGAGTACAAATTTTTTGTGTCTGAATAGTGGTAAAACTGAAGTTATGCTTATTGGTTCCCGTCATCAAATTTCAAAAGCTGGTTCCTAATCTTTGACTATGGATGGCTCTGTCTTGGCTACTCAAGCTAAAGTGAGGAATCTTGGAGTTATTTTTGATACTAGGCTTTCATTTGATTCTTTTGTTCAGAGTACAGTTAAATCATCATTTTTTCACCTCAGAAATATAGCTAGATTACGTCCTATGCTAAATTTCTCAGTATCTGAAAAGCTGATGAATTCCTTTGTCATCTTTAGGATAGATTACTGTAACGCCCTTCTAGCCGGAGTCTCTAAATCCACACTTAACAAGCTACAATATGTACAAAACTCGGCCGCCAGGATATTGACTGGGTCCAGGGTATGCAATCACATCACTCCAGTTTTGGAGTCCTTACACTGGCTCCCAGTCCGATTCAGAGTAGATTTTAAAATTATGATGCTGACATATAAAGCATTGCATAGCTTGGCCCCTTATTATTTATCTGAGTTGTTAACTTCCTATGCCCCAACTCGGAGTCTGCGTTCTTCACAATCCAACTTGCTGGTTGTTCCTCAAACACGCTTACGATCTATGGGTGACAGGGCTTTTTCTTCATATGCTCCTGTCCTTTGGAATTCTCTGCCTCCTGATCTTAGGCAAGCACAGGGCTACGACATTTTTAAAGGTAGACTTAAGACTTATTTTTTTAAATTAGCATTTGATTGTTGATGTTACTTTTATTGTTTGAGCTTTGTATTACTTGTTTCTGTACAGCGCTTTGAGAAGTTGCCTTTAAAGGCGCTTTATAAAATAAAGTTTATTATTATTATTATTATTATTAGAGTGGGAAACTTAATCTTCAATAAAAATGTGTTTGGAAAGAAAACACCACAACCTGATGTGGAGACATTCACGGAGAGAGTGGAGAGGAGAAACATCACAGTCATCAACACAACTCATCTGCTCAATCCAGAACTCAGACTACAAACACTAACACAATACGTGTCCAGGTTGTGTCCTCCAGAGCCTCATGTGATCATACTGGTGCTGCAGCTCAATGATTTTAGTCAGAAGAATAGAGACATATTACCTTCAGTGTTGAACTGCTTTGGTGAGCAGGCGATGAATTGCACAATGATTCTGACTACTGATGATGAGACACGCAGCACTGAACATACATTTGAAAATGAATATATTCAAGAAATATCTACAGAATGTGGAGGAGGATGCCTTCAACTTACACAAATTACACAACACTCTCAAATACTTCAAAAAGTGGATGAAATAATCAGTCATGGTGTAGTTGAAGAGACACAGCAGATCTCATCTCTGCATGAAGAAGACCGCAGTAAGTCTTCTTAAGTTCATATACCAGTCAGATTATTATAATGTGTCTGATTTAAAAGGTTTAGTTTGGTAATTTGTACACAAAGAAATAAAAAAAAAAGATAATGAATATGTTAATATTCATATATTTGATTTCCAAGTATATATTCTATCTACCAAAGGTTACTGACTGTTAATGCCCAAGCTTAAAGGTGTTAAATAATGGTAACAAACTATACAGAAAGTAATGCAGGACAGTGAGTAGCACTACATTATCACATTACTTACTACCAAAAACTATTTTTAACTTGTAAACAAACTAATCAGTAAATATTATTGATTTTAGGATTATGAATTTAGCATTTTTTAAGTTCTTTATTAGATAATCAGTCATTGCTCACTGAGAGTAGTTTCATTAAGGACTCTGAACTATGACCAATTATAAGCAATAGGTATTTGGTTAATATTAAATATAAACTTGAGTTTTCTCTAAAGAGGCATCATTAATTATTAAATCTTTATAATTGGTCATAGTTCCTAATTTATCTAATTCTATTCATTACTAATGAACTGTCACTGTTCTAAATTTGCAATTAATTACGGATTGCTTAATCATGTTTCCATATTAGTGAAATGCTAATATAGTGATCTTCATTTGTCCTGCATTATTTCCTAGTTACTTAATATGACAGACCATTATTCTAATGTCATTTTTATCACATCTGATATTATATGGGTGATGTTATTTTCAGAGAGGCTTTGGCGTAGAAGTAAAAGTTTAGGAGATCGCCCTAACAGTAAGTTAATTAATTTATAGCTATATTAAAACCATAGACTTTTAATATACAGTATATATATAAATATAAATATATATATATATATATATATATATATATATATATTTAGAATTGTTCTTCTTTCTGTTGTGAATTAATTCAATTAGCCTATATGAATGACAGCCAAGCCTTTTATCATTCCTTAATTAAAAACAGAATATTACATATTTTCAGTGTTTGTAAATATGCATGTGTTCTTGTGTGTTCCAGTGTGTGATCTGAGGATTGTTCTTCTGGGGAAGAATCTATCAGAAAACAGCAGAGTCAGAAACTCAATCCTGGGAATAGATGTGCATGAGAGTGATGCTCCTATAGAGAAGCACAATGTGCTGAAAACCAGTGAAACAGTGAAGAACAGACACATCACAGTCATTGACACGCTTAATCTGCTGAATCCTGACATCTCAGATCATCAGATCACACAGACAGTGAGAGAGTGTGTGTTTCTGTCTAATCCAGGACCTCATGTGTTCATAAACATACTGCAGCATAAAGACTTCACCGAGGAGGACCTGACAAGAGTGAAATATATGCTGGACAGATTCAGTGGAGAAGCGATTAAACGTGCCATCGTTCTCACCACTGATGAAGAGAGAGATGACTTCTACATTCATCAGTTAATAAAGGAGTGTGGAGAAAGACATTTGGAGTTTGAAAAATAAAACCCAGAATGGCAATCTGACATATTCAATAGGATTGATAAGATACTTCAGGAGAACATGGAAGAATACCTCACATGTGAAATATTTCATGATGCTGAAGGAACATCAGTGGATGAAGAGCGAAGATCTCAAGGTTCAGTCAGATCAGAGGAAAAAAACAAAGAGCATTCTTATAACAAAGATTATGGAAAACTCGAAAAGAGCAAGAGAAGTGAAGGAAGTCTAAGTACGATTTCAGAATTTATTTTCTTATTATGATAATCAAATAGAATAACTAAACAAAACTACGTTTTAATTAAAAAAAAAAAAAAGCTTCCAAACAAAACATGGCAAGAGCTTTCATATCAATTTGACTATCAGAAGCACTTATTTTGTTACTGTTATTAAACTTGTGTCCTTTGTCCTGGAAAGTTTCCAGCAGACAGATTTTCACAAAACCTGTACTGTTAATCATTCTCATTGAATAAAGTGTGCATGTGTATAATGTAAACTGAAAGAACGCATGGAGAAGAGAGAACAGCTTTAATGCTTTCGACGAAATAACAAAATAAAATAAATATTACCAAATAAAAGTAACAACAACAAAAAAGTTTATATGAAAGATGACTGCAGATTTTAATTTGTAATGACAGAACACAGCATGGCTATTTTTTACATTTTCAAACATTTAGTTTTGTTTTTCTTTCTCTTTAAACAGTTGATATAAAAGAGTGGATTCGCTCCAACTGTAAGTTGACGAAACTATTGGAAGCTAAAAATTTTCATAATCTAAAATGTGGTTGTTGTTTACGGAAAGTCTAATGTTTTTAATATGTTTTTCAGTGCCAGCTAATTTCTCTGGAAAACAGAAGCTGAACCTGGTTCTGTGTGGAAGTGATCCAACATTTAAAGTATATGTGTCCAAACTTTTACGTGGAAAAACTATAAAATCTTCACCTCAGAGAGAGAGCAGTGAAGAGTGTGTGAAGAAAAAGGAGAGGATTCATGGTCGTCAGATCAGTCTGGTGGAGCTTCCAGCTCTCAGTCGTCTCTCAGAGGAGGAAGTGATGCGTCAGACTCTGCACTGCCTGTCTCTCTGTGATCCTGGAGTTCATGTTTTTCTCCTCATTGTTCCTGTTGGTCCACTGACTGATGAAGTCAAAGCAGAAATAGAGGAGATCCAGAATAACTTTTATTCCAGAGAGCATTTCATGGTAATGTTTATCAGTGAAGGCACTGTTAAAAGACCAGATACAGAGTTTGTAAAAAACACCCCAGAATCTCAGAGGTTAATCAGTCTTTGTGGAGGTCGGTACAGAGTGATGGGTTTAAAAGAGCATGAAAGCTCAAGACAGATCCCAGAACTACTGGATTATATTGAGAACATGAAGACTGAACCATATTCACTTCAGATGTATTTGAAAGTTCAAGAGAACAGAGCCAGACATGAAACAGAGGAGAAATATGAAGAGAAACTGAAGAAAATGGAGGATGAGATCAAAGAGTTAAAGCAGAAGATTCAGTCAGAAGGTGAGGATTTTTTAAGCTTATGCTTCATCATCAGAATGTAGAAATAGTTCTCTCACAATGATGTGTGTTCTCTAAGTCTGTTGTTAATTTAGAACAATATTTATCTGGTTCATAATTAAAAGGGATAGTTCACCCAAAAATGAAAATTTGATGTTTATCTGCTTACCCTCAGGGCATCCAAGATGTAAGTGACTTTGTTTCTTCTGTAAAACACAAACAATGATTTTTTTTTTTAACTCAAACCGTTGCAGTCTGTCAGTCCTATAATTAAAAGGAATGTGAATCAAGGCTTTTGAGAGTCATAAAACATACGCAAACAAAACCAAATTTAACCCTGTGGCATTGATGTGTAAAGACACAAAACAATTGGCATGTGCAAGAACCTGAAAATTATTTATATAATTTTTTACCTCTTATACAACGCAATGTCCAACATCCGGCACATGACGTGTGTGTACGTGCTCTGGTATAGAAGCCATATATAAGACAAAACAATAAACATAAGTTGAGATCATATGCATCAAATAACATAAACTCAGAGAACGTTGGCTGTATACTTGTCCAAGACAGCATTGAGTCAGGCCACGAGTCCTCATTTGCTCTATCTCTGCCACTTCAGTATCACCATGGCTTTTTTACGATATCCCCATGCCAATCACTGTAATTAGAAGCAGATGAATGTCATTCTGCACTTGACCTACTTACTCACTGCTCATCTCCAACCGCTCCCTCTTGCTGCAAACCCCACTAAACCGTAAGATTTTGTCCATGAGATGCTGAAACATGGCCGGTGCCGCAAACAACCCAAATGGAGACATGACAAACTGGTGTAATCCAAACGGCATTGTGAAGGTTGTTTTTTCATTGGATGATGGAAATAAGGGGATATGCCAATATACTTTTGTCAAATCCTATATCTAATAAAATCGAGCTGTACCCAGCCAATCAAGCCATCAACCCGCGGCATTGGATATGCGTCGAATTTTAACGCAGCATTCACCTTACAATAATTCACACAGAATTGCATGGAACCATCTGTTTTAGGTACTAAAACTATCGGGCTTGCCTAATTGCTATGGGATGGCTCTATTACTGCCATCTCTAGGATTGATTCTAATTCCATCTGAACAACTTTTTGTGTGTTCAGACAACCAATATGGCTGGCTGCGAACCACCACACCTGTCTCAGTCTCGATATGGTGCTATATGAGGTCGGTTCGGCCAGGCAGGGGTGCAAACACATCCGCAAAAATGGCCTGTAGCTCTAGCTACTTCAGTGAGCTGCGAAGGCGAGAGGTGATCTCCTCCAGGGGCCAGAGCCAGAGATTGATGTTTGATATTCGCCACTGGTGCGAGATCCTCCTCCTCACTCACTGCCGTCGCTAGCATCACTGATTCTGCCTCGCTCCATTTTTTGAGGAGATTGAGTTAGTAGATCTGATGTGCTCCGCCCCTGTCTGTACAAATTACCTCATAATTAAGATCTCCAGTTCGCCGTTTGACCTCAAAGGGTCCTTGCAATAAGTAAAATAAGTGTGATGAAATGGCTGAGTCAGTTAGATCCATCTGCAGCAGTTTATTAATACAGGTAGATTATTAATACAGTTAATTAATACAGGCAGATGTTCGTAGAGAACTCAGACAAGTACAAACAGAGGGGCAATTTGGCACACGAAGTCAGGCACTGGCATAGTAGCAAAGGATAATCAATCAGGTTTCAGAGTCTAGAGATAATACTGAAAAGAGCAATACAGACCAGGGGTAAATCAAAACTTCACAAAATAACAAAGGGGAGAGCAGTCCAGATAAAGGGGAGAAGACAAGGTGCAGGTGATAATACTAAATGTAATCAAGATAATTAAGCAGGGTTAGACGGGGATGATTGCGGAGAGGGACATTGGGAAATGCAGTCCTAATATTCAGGAGAGAGTGATCTGATGCCGCCAGAGGAGGGCATAGCAGACCGTTCCATGACATAGCCCCTCCCCTGCGAGCGGCTCCGGAAGCGAGGACCAGAACGTCGATGGGGTCTTCCTCTGGGTCTGGGAGCATGTCGGTCAGGATGGTCACAATGGAAGCTGGTAAGTAGAGAGGGTTCCGGGATGTCCCGAGACCTGACCCAGGAGCGTTCCTCAGGACTTTACCCCTCCCAGTCAATGAGGTAATGTAGAGCCCCGCCACGACGTCTGGAGTCCTGTACCGCTCACACCCGGTAGGCCTCCTCGCTGTCAACCTCAATAGGAGGATTCGGCACCGGCGCGTTCCCCTCTTGGACCTCCTCTCTCCTGGAGGTGACTGCGGATGAGGATGGTGGTGAAACCCTGGGACTGAGGAAGGTCTGTGACAAAATCCACGGCGATATGGGACCAAGGGCATTGTGGTTCCGACAGAGGCTGTAAGAAGCCAGCTGGTTTCAGGTGAGAAGACTTGACCATGTTACAAGTGGAACACTGATGAACAAACTTGATCATGTCAGCTCGAAGGGAAGTCCACCAAAAGCGATTGGAGACTAGCTGAGTGGTGGTTGTGATACCTGGATGCTCCACACTAGGAGTGCAATGAACCCATTGGAGGACACGGTCGCGGAGCTTGGGAGGTGCTGGATGTCTTTGCTGAGCTGTAGAAACCTCCGTGATGATATCCCACTGCACTGGTGCGACAATGAGAGAGGCGGGCAGAATGGGGACTGGTTCAGAACACTCATCATTACTGTCGAACTGGCATGAGAGAGCATCTGCCTTGCCGTTCTTAGAACCTGGTCTGAAAGTGATTTTGAAATTAAATCTGGAGAAGAAGAGGGACCAGCGAGCCTGGTGAGCATTCAGACATTTAGCGGATTTGAGATGTTCCAGATTTCTGTGGTCCGTAAGCACAGTGAAAGGATGACATGCACCCTCCAGCCAATGTCTCCACTCTTCAAAGGCGGCCTTCATCGCCATAAGCTCTTGATCGCCCACATCGTAGTTGCGCTCTGCTGCATTGAGCTTACGAGAATAAAAAGTGCAGGGATACATTTTAGCTGGATTACCATGACGTTGTGACAGGATGGCACCCACGCCTGTGTTAGAAGCATCCACTTCCACAATAAACTCTCTCTCAGGATCTGGGTGATGGAGAATGGGTGCTGTGGTGAATCTCCTCTTTAAACTTTCAAACGCTGCAGTGCATTCCGAAGACCAGAGGAAACGTCTTCCTCCTCCTTGGAGTAGAGAAGTGAGAGGAGCCACAATCATGCTGAGATTTTGAATAAATCGGCGGTAAAAATTGGCAAAGCCCAAGAAGTGCTGTAGTTCTTTCACTGACGTGGGTTGAGGCCAGTTGACCACCGCTTGTACCTTGTTGTCATACATCACCACTCCGTCTGCACTGATGATGTAACCCAGGAACGAGATCCGAGTCTGATGAAACTCTCATTTCTGTATCTTCGCATACAACTGGTGTTCGATGAGGCGCTTGAGAACAGCTTGCACATCCTGAATGTGCATTTCAAGGTTGTCTTAATAAATCAGGATGTCATCAATGTATACAATAAAACTCCGATTGAGCAGGTCTCTGAAGATCTTGTTGACAAACACTTGAAAAACTGAAGGACTGTTGGAAAGGCCGAACGGCATGACCCAATATTGATAATGGCCGGAGGTTGTAGAAAACGCCGTCTTCCACTCATCACCCTCCCGAATATGAATAAGGTTGTATGCATTTCGTAGGTCGAGCTTGGTGAAATATCGGGCCGTGCGGAGCATTTCAAGGGAAGCTGGGAGGAGAGGCAGCGGATAGCGGTATTTGACGGTGATCTCATTGAGACCCCGATAGTCTATGCACGGTCGGAGACCCCTGATCCTTCTTTTTAACAAAAAAGAAACCGGCAGAAGCAGGAGATGTTGAAGGGGTAATAAAGCCTTTAGCAAGCTGTTTTTCAATGTACGAATTCATGGCCTCTGTCTCTGGCTGAAATAGGGGGTATACTCGACCACGCGGCGGCATGGTTCCCGGCAGGAGCTCAATAGCACAGTCGACAGCACGATGTGGAGGTAAGTGTGAAGCTTCGCGCTCGCTGAATGCTTGGGCAAGATCATGGTAAACAGCGGGGATCTCCTGTAGATTAATGTCCACGGAGGAGCTGGCACTCAATTCAGGACCCTGGACATCGGGCATGCATTTATCCAGACAAGACGAAGACCACTGGATAATCCTCCTCTCTGACCAGGAAATTTGCGGGTTATGTAATGACCAGCCTGACCGCAGTACATGCATAAATGATTGCGCCTTCTCCTCTCGCGTTCCGCCTCGGAGAGATGGGTGTATCCGATCTGCATGGGCTCGGGCTCTGAGGTGCATACCGGGTTGAAACTCAGGCTGGTCCTGACTGGAGTGTAATCCGCTGCAGTGGAATTCCCTTGACGCAGGGCGAGCAACAGTTCCCCTGGATCCTTTACTCCAGGTGGGTGCTCAAACACTTCCCTGAATAGGGTGACAAAAGCATCATAAGTAATAGACGTGAGCTGACCTCCTGACCACAGTGTCGTTGCCCACTCCAGCGCTTTTCCCGTAAGCAGGGTGCAGATGAGATAGATGCGACCCTCATTGGTGTGATGTTCTGGAGCCTGCTGGCTGAGATAGAGCTCGCACTGCAACAAAAATCCCTTGCAAGTAGAGGGTGAACCGAACAATTTGAGATCGTACTCACGACTGGCAGCACAGGAACAGATACAATGGGGGCTGGTGCCTGACTAGCAGCTGCAATCTGCGGGGTTAGTGCCTGAACAGACCTGACAAGTTCCTCTGTGAGCGAAGTTAGTTTAACCAGCTGCCGCTGATGTGAAGCGAGCACCTCAGCCTGGGACGAAACCTCATTGAGGAGGTGATGAAACTTCTAGATCTTGAGTTGGTGAAGTCTTCTGTGATGAAACGGCTGGGTCAGTTAGATCCATCTGCAGCAGTTTATTAATGCAGGTAATTAAACAGAGAACAGCAGACATAAACTCAGGCTGGCATCAAAAGGGAACTCAGGCAGACGTTCGTAGAGAACTCAGATAAGTACAAACAGAGGGGCAATTTGGCACACGAAGTCAGGCACCGGCATAGTATCAAAGGATAATCAATCAGGTTTCAGAGTCCAGAGATAATACTGAAAAGAGCAATACAGACCAGGGGTAAATCAAAACTTCACAAAATAACAAAGGGGAGAGCAGTCCAGATAAAGGGGAGAAGACAAGGTGCAGATGATAATACTAAAGGTAATCAAGATAATTAAGCAGGGTTAGACGGGGATGATTGCGGAGAGGGACACTGGGAAATGCAGTCTTAATATTCAGGAGATAGGGATCTGATGCTGCCAGAGGAGGGCGTAGCAGACCGTTCCATGACATAAAGTAATTTAGAGGTAGACGTAGGAAGCAATACAAGAACTTTCTCTCCCTGTGCAAATTAACGTAGTCTGGCTCCCATGTTATATAGCTGGCTTTGCCTATCCTGGGCCTGTAACAAATTCTCCATCTACAGCCACCCCAAGGTGTGGAGTTTTGTTCTCATGTCCAGCCCATATTGTATTTCATTTCGACTTTCTGTAGGTCCATCCTCCCAAGTTTCTAGCAGGACATCCAGCACCCTACAGGGCTGCCGTCCATAGAGAAGCTACAAGGGGGGAAACCCAGTGGAGGCTTGTGGGACCTCCCGCACAGTGAATAAGAGGGGTTCCAGACACTTATCCCATTTTTTTTGCGTCCTCATGAATGAACTTCCGAATCTTGGTTTGTAATGTGCGATTAAATTGTTCCACCAGTCTGTCTGTTTGTGAGTGAAAGACGCTGGTGCGAATCGACTTAATGCCCAACAATTCTTACAGCTTGCATAACGTACGCAACATGAATGCCTTGCCTTGTTCACTGAGAATCTCTTTAGGGATTCCCACTCTGGAGATTAAATGAAACAGTGCTTCTGCTACACCTTTCGATGAAATGTTGCAATGTTTTTTTTTGTTTTTTTGTCTTTTAAATTTTCCTTTTTCCTTTCTAAAAATGCGTCTGCAGCCATTTAGTTTTAACTGTGTACATAACAAATAAAGGCCATGTAAGGGTCATGTAAATAAATTTGTAAACATCTTTCAAGCAATTAGACCATGTATGCACATAAATGTCACTAAACACTGGTGATGTATCATATCATTCAGTAGCTGTTGATTCATGAAATCTGAACAAAAAGTGGTCACGTTGACATGCAGATAATCAAATTGTTCTGGTATTGAATGTGAACGTCTTGTTTGCCCTGTGTACCCCATGTTGGAAGGATTCAAGACTGTATTTGTGAATTCTCCAACATCTCTGTGCTCCTTCATCTCCTCACAGTAGTGTAACGGGACATTGTTCAAATGTTTGAATTATTTATTTAACATTTTTATGATTTATTAAATTACCAGGGTTTTATCAACTCACAAACCCACTGCAGTTCTTACATTAAGCCCAGTTTGGGTAACCCCAGTGTAATGCAATGTGTAATGCATTTTATGATGTTGATGTAAAAATAAAGAAAATATTTTTTATATCAATATGGTATGTTTAATGACAAGTTTAACACAAGTTAGATAAAATATAGTCTAATAAAAAAACAGTCAGAATACATTGTAAAGTTAGCAACCTAGATTACGTTACTAACTACAATTCCCAACATGTAATCTGAAATCAGTAATGGATAACAATTTTTAAGTAATCTACATCACATCACATCATTTTGATGTGAAAGAAATTACATGGAATTTTATGCACAGCCGTTCTTGTTCAAACCAGAATACTCAGACCTAGAACTGAGAGAGATGCAGGGAACAGGGGCACAACCACAATGTGAGAATGAGGGCTTTTGTGATGTGGTGTGTTCATGTTCAGGTATCATGCAATGAGAACAGCGAAATAATTTATCTGGATCACATGTCAGAAATATGTAAAAAGTCTCTCGAATGGGATTGCACATGCAAACATAATCTTTTAAAAAATTGTTCCAGTATCCAGGATAAGCACAGGTAAGTACATTTTTAATGAACAATAAAACACTCAAGATGCAGTTGATAAATCACTAAGGACAATAGTTTCACCTAAAGAGTGAATAAAGAGTGCTAAAGAGAAATAAAGTCACCTAGATTTTGGATGGCTTGAGGGTGACTAAATTAACAGCACATTTTTATTTTTGAGTTACTCTCCCTTTAAGAAGTTTAACACTTGAATGTGAAGCTTGTGCCTTTAACCACATGTTATTAACACATGTACATGCATTGGTTTCAGGTGCTGAATGTTCAGATGATCAGGAGAGTTTGAGGATTGTGCTGATTGGGAGAACAGGAAATGGAAAGAGTGCAACAGGAAACACTATTCTAGGATGAAATGAGTTTGAGAGTAAAGCAAGCATGGATTCAGTGACGACTGACTGTAAGAAGGGAGTTGGTGAAGTTGATGGTCGATCAGTAGCTGTGGTTGATACTCTAGGACTCTTTGACACATCACTGTCAAATGAACTAGCGGTGGATGAAATAGTGAAATGTGTTTCACTCTCGTCTCCTGGACCTCATGTGTTTGTCATTGTGTTGAGTGTGGCAAGATTCACCAAGGAAGAAGCAGACACTGTGGATCTGATAATGAAGATCTTCGGTCCAAAAGCTGCTCAGTTCAGCATCGTTCTGTTCACTAGAGGAGATGAACTTAATGATGAGTCCATACAAGATTATGTGGAGAGAGGAAACCATGCTGAGGTCAAGAAACTGATACGAGATTGTGGAAACAGATTCTTAGCTTTCAATAACAGAGAAAAACAAGACAGAACTCAAGTGACCCGACTGTTAAACATGATAGAAGAGGTGAAGAACAGTAATCAGGGTCGATACTTCACTAACAGCATGTTTGAGGAGGCAGAGATGTCCATTAAAAAGAGAATGGAGGAAATACTGAAAGAAAGAGAAAGAGAAGTTCAGACTCAAAGAGAAAAAATAGAAGCCAAATATGAGCTGGACATGAGAGACACGATGAAGAGACTCGAGGAAGAGAAACAGAGAGCAGATGAGGAGAAAATGAAGATGGAGAATAAATTCAGAGAAAAAGAGAAACAACTTAGAAAAGAGTTTGAAGAGAAAGAAAAAACAGAAAAGAAGAAAAGAGAGAAGGAAAACCTGAAACGATCAGAAGAAGAAAAACAGCGAAGAGCTGAATATATAAAAAAAATTGAAGAAATGAAGAGAGAGATTGAAAATCAGAGATCACAGTATGAAAAACAGCAAAAACAAAGAGAAGAAGAAGATAGAAAGAGAGAAGAGAGATACAGACAAGATCAAGGAAAAATGAAAAAAGAACAAGAACGTGTTATAACAGAGTTAAAGATGAAAGAAGAAAAATAAATGAAAAAGAGAGATTTAGAGGAAAAAAGGAAAAAAGAACAAGAAGAGAAAGAGAGACAAGAATGGGTGAGAAAAATAAAAGAGGCTGAAAATGACAGAAAAGAGACTCAAGAAGAAATTAAACGACAACAGAGAGAATGGGAGGATGAAAAGAAACGACAGATGACAGAACAGGCTGAAGAGGAAAGAAAGAGAAAAGTGAAACATGAGGAACAACTGAGAGAAAAACAAGATGAAATGGAGAAAATGAGAAAGAAATTTGAAAGAGAGAGAGAAGAAGAACGACAGAAGATAGAGGATGAGAGACAGAAACAGAGAAGAGAAAGAGAAGAAAAAGAGAGAGAATATGAATGAAAGAAAACTGAAATGGAAAGACATTATGAACAATTGGAACGAGAGAGAAAAGAGGGATGGGAGAGAAGAAAACAAGAAGATGATGAGAGACAAGAAGAAGAGAGAAAGAGATGGAAAAAATGATTGAAGATCTGAAACAAGAACAACAAGAAGAGGTAAAGAGAAGAGAAAGAGAGAGAAAAGTAAGAGAAAATAAAGAGAGATAAAATGAAACAGAAACATGAAGAGGAAATAAAACAGATGAAGAAGAAACATGAAGATGAAGCCAGAAAACAAACAGAAGAACTGCATGATTTCAGACAGAGATATAATCAGCAGGTTCAGGAGCTCACAGAGATGCTGGAAGAACGTCAGAGACACCAGGAATTACTGGAAAAACTATATATGCACCTGAAAAATCAGACAGGAGAAGAAATAAAAGAGCTACAAAAACAAGTTGAAAAACTGAAAAATAAACCAGACTGTATCATTATGTGACTGATTTCAAGCATAAAGATGAGTGCCAATAACATTAATGCTTCCGTTAATTTTTTTTGTATTTACTTACCTTAAGCTGTTTGATAAGAATTGCCTTGCTGACAAAATGAGAAAGGTCAAAAAATCGAAAAAGATTTCATTTTGTTATTCTGATACTGTTTTGAACCATTTCATATTGGCATTTTCATATTGCTTGCATACTTCAGTATTACATAAAAAAATTAAAATACTGCAATATTATTTTTTCCAATGTTTTCACATCTACAGGTGCATCTCAATAAACTAGAATGTCGTGGAAAAGTTCATTTATTGCAGTAATTCAACTCAAATTGTGAAACTTGTGTATTCAATAAATTAAATGCACACAGACTGAAGTAGTTTAAATCTTTGGTTCTTTTAATTGTGATGATTTTGGCTCACATTTAACAAAAACCCACCAATTCACAATCTCAACAAATTAGAATATGGTGACATGTAAATCAGCTAAACAACTTAAAACACCTGCAAAGGTTTCCTGAGCCTTCAAAATGGTCTCTCAGTTTGGTTCACTAGGCTATCATGTGGAAAGACTGCTGATCTGACAGTTGTCCAGAAGACAATCATTGACACCCTTCACAAGGAGGGTAAGCCACAAACATTCATTAGTCACATTTCCACTGTCGAGTCAGAGCGAGGCAGTGTTTCAAATGGGCCGGATGTGGCTAATGGCCTTGGACCTGTAGCACCGAGGCCAAAATTGCGCTGCGTTTCCACCGTCGGGCAAGGAGGTTTCGCTGCGCTTCACTAAAACCCGCCCTTTACACGCCTCTCATGATCAACATCACGCCACCCCATTATTTCACCAACAAAGCATTATCAGAAGTTATCAGAAAACTAATAAGTCACTGGAATTAGCCAAACGAACATAAAAACGTCTGTTTGTTTGCATGCTTTGTTAAATATTTAAATCCAAAAGCATCGTTGTTTTACTATAGTAAGTGACACACTGATCATAATGAATACATTTATCAGGATTGAAAATTAGTCACACAGAAATAAAGCAGTATGAACATAGTCTGCTATTCAGTTGAGTCTGTTTCTGTTTATTTTAAGTAACAGTAGCATATACATCACATTTAGAAAGAATTATAATTTCTATATTTTTATAAAACCTCCTGAACAAAAACCATTATCATAATTAAGACAGGCTACGTGGCACTAAACGTTCGAGACAAATGACAGATCAAATGTGTTACTAAATTGAGATAAAGAATAAGAAGCTGATGTCTGATTTCTTCAAGCGGTCGAATTTGGCATGTTTACACTAGCTATGGTAACTATACTGTCAACAAGCACTGTCCTTCGGATGAGACATTAAACTGAGGTCCTGACTCTCTGTGGTCATTAAAAATCCAATGGTACTTCTCGTAAAGAGTAGGGGTGTAACCCCAGTGTCCTGGTCAAATTGTCCCTTTGCCCTTTGTCAATCATGGCCTCCTAATAATCCCCAACCACTTGATTGGCTCTATCTCTCTCTCCTCTCCACCTGTAGCTGGTGTGTGGTGAGTACACTGGCGCCGTTGTCCTGTGGCTGCTGTTACATCATCCAAGGTGATGCTGCACACTAGTCATGGTTAAGGAGAGACCCCCCACATGATTGTAAAGTGCTTTGAATGTACAATAATACACAATAAAGTGCTATATAAATGCATCATTCATTCATTCAAATATTTTACTAAATAAATACATGATTGTGATAGAGAATAAGAAGCTGAAGTCTGATCTCTTCAAGTGGTCACATTTACCATGTTTAATATGGTAACGTTAATGGATAGCGTGCATAGTCTTTTGCATTGCTTATAAATATTTCTGCCGTGTTTGTTGATTATAATCCACATTGAATCATGTTATTTCAAACACTCGCTGCTGAGTAAAAGTGAGATTTGAGCTCAACTTATTTTAAAAAGTTTTTAATGAAATGATCCGCGGCGCTGATGCTCTCCAGACGCAGAGATACTCTGCCTTTTTTCATAACCACTCCTCTAGCCCCAGCTGACCCGCTTTGGCGCAAGGTTTTCGTCTGGCCAGAAAACCCTGGCCGTTGGCCCAGAGGAAACACAGACGAGGCACGATCAAGCACCGGAAGTGAAACATGACTGGCCTTGGTTTAGTGTTTAGTGAAAGAAAGAAGTGTGGAAGAAAAAAATGCACAACCAACCGAGAGAACCGCAGCCTTATGAGGATTGTCAAGCAAAATCGATTCAAGAATTCTAGTGAACTTAACAAGGAATGGACTGAGGCTGGGATCAAGACATCAAGAGCCACCACACACAGACGTGTCAAGGAATTTGGCTACAGTTGTCGTATTCCTCTTGTTAAACCACTCCTGAACCACAGGCAATGGCAGAGGTGTCTTACCTGGGTTAAGGAGAAGAAGAACTGGACTGTTGCCCAGTGGTCCAAAGTCCTCTTTCAGATGAGAGCAAGTGTAATGAATTGACAGATTGAGGTAAAGGAAGGAGACTAGGGTCGGCGTACGGGGCTCGTGAGATGCTTTATTTAGAAAGTAAAAATCAAACAAAAGAAACAATCACGGCAGGTGCGCGCACTTCGCAGTCTTCAATCTACAGTATCCCTTTGTAGCCTTCTCGGTCCAGCACGAGTCCCCGTCTCTCTCCTCCTTCGCCAGCTGTCGCGCTCCTTAAATGGTTCCCCACACCAATCACTGCAACGACATCCAGCTGTTACTTGTTTCTCACCTGAACCACTTACCACCGCTCGTCTCTTCACTCGCTCTCCCGTTACAGACTTCGCTAAACCACGCCTCCCCCGCCACATACCCCCACCGCCCGACTCAGGCCGGGGAGCCATCCGGCCTGCAGCCCCCCCCCCCCCATTCCTGGAGAGGAAGTCGGCCACAGCCATCTGCGCCCCCAGCCTGTGAATCACCTTGAACTTAAACGGCTGTAAAGCTAGATACCAACGGGTGATTCATGCGTTGGTATCCTTCATGCGGTGGAGCCACTGGAGGGGCGCGTGGTCCGAGCAGAGGGTGAACTCCCGTCCCAGGAGATAGGACGGGAACGAAGGGTGAGAACCGCCCACCTGATGGCCAAACACTCCTTCTCTATGGTGCTGTACTTAGTCTCCCTTTTTGAGAGCTTTTGATTAATGTACAGCACCGGGCGGTCCTCCCCCCCACCTTCTGGGACAGGACCGCACCCAGCCCCCTTTCCGACGCCTCGGTCTGCAAAAGAAAGGGGAGAGCAAAATTAGGAGAGAGCAGGAGCGGCACCGCCACACAGGGCCGCCGTAACTCGGGTAAAGGCGTTCTCCGTCCATTGGACCGTATCCGGTACCTCCTTTTTAGTGAGGTCAGTCAACGGGCTGGTGAGGTCCAAATAATGAGGAATAAACCTCCTATAATATCCCGCCAGCCCCAAGAACTGCCTCACCTCCTTTTTGGTCTTGGGCCTGGGACAGGTTGCAATTGCTGCCGTCTTATCAATTTGGGGACGCACCTGCCCGTGGCCCAAGTGGAAGCCCAGATAATTTACCTCCACCCGCCCAACTGCGCACTTCCTCGGGTTGGCCGTTAGCCCCGCCCGTCTCATCGCCCTGAGGACCGCCCTCACATGCTCCATATGCCGCTGCCAGTCCCCACTATAGATGATAATATCATCCAGGTAGGCTGCGGCATATGCAGCATTGGGCCGCAGCACTCGATCCATAAGGCGCTGAAACGTAGCCGGGGCCCCGAACAAGCCGAACGGAAGCGTAACAAATTGGTGTAATCCGAATGGTGTGGTAAAGGCTGACTTTTCTTTGGACATGGGAGATAAGGGGATCTGCCAGTATCCTTTGGTTAAGTCCAATGTCGAATAAAAACGAGCCGTGCCTAACCGATCGAGCAAGATCGGGCTCTCCCAATCGCTGTGTGACTCGATTACCCCCATCCCCAGCATGGCCTCTAATTCAGTCTGAACTACCTTTTTTGTGTTCAGGCAATCTATACGGCTGGCTGCGAATTACGACACCCGGCTCTGTCTCAATGTGGTGCTGAATCAGGTCCGTACGACTGGGTAGGGGCGAAAACACGTCCGCAAATTCTACCTGCAACTGCGCGATGTCAGTGAGCTGCGAGGGCGAGAGGTGCTCCCCTCCTAGGGCCAGTGCGAGGGGTTTTCCTTTAATAATCGCTTCTGGCCCGAGATCCTCCTCCCCACTCACTACCGTCGCTAGCAACACTGACTCCTCCCAGCTCCATTTTTTAAGGAGGTTGAGGTGGTAGATTTGCCGTGAGTCGCCTCTATCCGTCCGTACTACCTCATAATTGAGATCTCCTATCCGCCGTGTGACCTCAAAGGGTCCTTGCCACTTGGCTAACAATTTGGAGCTAGAGGTTGGCAGTAAAACGAGCACTTTATCTCCCGGTGTAAATTCTCGCAGCTTAGCTCCCCGGTTATATAGCTGGCTTTGTCTGCCCTGGGCCCGGAGCAAATTCTCCATAGAGAGCCGCCCCAGTGTATGGAGTTTTGCGCGCAGGTCCAGGACATATTGAATTTCATTTTTGCTATCCGAGTGTCCGTCCTCCCAAGTCTCTCTCAGGACGTCTAGCACCCCTCGGGGCTGACGTCCATAGAGAAGCTCGAAGGGGGAAAACCCCGTGGAGGCTTGGGGGACCTCGCGCAAAGCGAATAAGAGGGGTTCTAGCCAACGGTCCCAATTTTTCGCGTTTTCTTGTACGAACTTCCGGATCATGGTTTTTAATGTGCGATTAAACCGTTCGACCAGATTTAGTGTTGCTGCTACTCCTAAGTGCCCTGCCATAGGATTACAATGCGCCGTCTGGAAAAGCATTTCCCGACGGCTCTGTGGTACTAACAGCTGGGTTGTATCTTCCTTTGTCTGAGCGTCGTGGGTCACTTGATACAACCTGTCTTTAATAACAGCAAAATACGGGTGGGATAGCGGACGCTCAGGGTGGAGGACCCTTCCATCAATCGAGCAAACCTGCTCGAAGGCATGTTTAAGCGTCTCGTCCCAGGATTGTTCCAGGGGAAAGTCATCGCGGCTGACAAGGTTTAGCCTCGCCATGCCGCTCGGCTTCCCTGGGACCGCCCCGCTAGGTCCTGGGATAGATTCTCCCACCTGAGCGCTCGCCCCGCTCCCCGGCCGGTTCTTTCCCCCGACGGCACCCGCTGTCAAACACCCCAGCAAATGTTGAAACACAGGCCAATTCGTCCCCAAAATTAGCGGATGCCGGAGGCGCGGACTAACGGCCACCTCCACACTATGCTTTTGGCCCCGAAATGTAATGCCTATGGCTTTTAATGGGTATTCCCTTATATCCCCGTGCACGCACCTCACCTTAACCATGCGGCCCATATCCAATGCCCTGGATTGTATCAGGCTTTGATGGATGGAGGTCTGGTTACAACCTGAATCCACCAGAGCCTGATAGGTACCCCCCTTAATACTCACAGGTATTTGGTACAGCCCGGCTTGATCGGGGGCAGCCTGCGGGTCATCCGGGATCCGGACCAGAGTCCCCACCTCCATCATCGGACACCTGTCCACAAAGTGGCCCGGATCCCCGCAACGCCAGCAGGCTGGCCCGGGTCTCCCCGCGGCCCCAGTGGCGGGAAGTGGCACAGGGAATTGACGTGGGGAAGCAGCCGGAGGGTCTTCACTCCCCCGTCGTGGGGGGGCGGCCATCCCTCGGACGGGACCTCGTGCCCCGGCCGCAGGCTTCATCGCCACCCTCCAGCGGGGTGCAGCCCTCGGTGAGGGAGAGGAAGAGATTTCGGAGCGGGGGGGAAAGGGGAGACAGGGGAAGAGAGAGAGAGAGACAGCAGGGAGGGGCTCACCGACCCCGGAGCACGCCGCCAGCTGATCCTCCGCCAGCTGGATGGCCAGATCAAGCGACGCCGGGCGGTGGCAGTGGACCCACTGGGCGGTCCTCTTTGGGAGGCGGGAGATGAACTGATCCAGCACCACCGCGTTGATGATGGACTCGGCGTCGCCGTCCCTGGCCAGCAGCCATTTGTGGCATGAGTCCCGGAGCTGCTGCGCCAACACAAAGGGTCGTCCCGCCTCGGCCAGCTCCAGCGACCGGAAACGCTGGGGATGTTGTTCTGGGCTGAGGCCGACCCTCTGGAGGATGGCTCGTCTGAGGTCGGCGTAGACCAGGAGGTTCGGGACGGGTAGTTGTTGGGCCGCCTTCTGGGCCTCCCCCGACAGCAGAGGGATGACCCGGACGGGCCAGCTGTCCATCGGCCACCCACATGCCTCCGCCGTCCGCTCAAATAGGTCCAGAAAAGCCTCTGGATCGTCGGCGGGACCCATCTTGGTGAGCGGCATGTGGGCGGGTGGGACGCTGGGGCAGGACATCCCCATCCGTCCCTCCCGGTCCAGCAAGCTCCGGAACAGCTCGCGGTCCTCCTGCTGGACCCGCATCATAGTCTGGAACCGGTGGTCCTGGTCGGTCTGCAGGTCCAGCAGGGCCTGGTGGTGTTCTTGGTGCAGGCCCGCGAGCGATGAAATGATGTCCGCAAACGGCAAGGATGATGTGGCTGACGGAGTCTGCATGGCGGATGCTCTCCTTCCTCCCGGGTTTCGGCACCAGTGTAATGAATTGACAGATTGAGGTAAAGGAAGGAGACCAGGGTTGGCGTACGGGGCTCGTGAGATGCTTTATTTAGAAAGTAAAAATCAAACAAAAGAAACAATCACGGCAGGTGCGCGCACTTCGCAGTCTTCAATCTATAGTATCCCTTTGTAGCCTTCTCGGTCCAGCACGAGTCCCCGTCTCTCTCCTCCTTCGCCAGCTGTCGCGCTCCTTAAATGGTTCCCCACGCCAATCACTGCAACGAGATCCAGCTGTTACTTGTTTCTCACCTGAACCACTTACCGCCGCTCGTCTCTTCACTCGCTCTCCCGTTGCAGACTTCCCTAATTCACGCCTCCCCCGCCACAGCAAGTTTTGTATTTCACTTTGAATCCAAGGTCCTAGAGTCTGTAGGAAGGGTGGAGAAGCTCATAGCACAAGTTGCTTGAAGTCCAGTGTTAAGTTTCCACAGTCTGTGATGATTTGGGGTGCAATGTCATCTGCTCGTGTTGGTCCATTGCATTTAAAAAAAACAAAGGCCCTGCACCCGTTTACCAATCTATGGGCTATTGTCAAAAGGAAGATGAGAAACAAAAGACCAAAAAATGCAGATGAATTGAAGGCCACTGTCAAAGAAACCTGGGCTTCCTATTTTGGTCCAAAAATAGCAAAAGCCACGACTTTATTCAGCATTATCTTCTCTTCTGTGTCTGTTGTGAGAGAGTTTAAAACAAAGCAGTTTGTGATAACTGGTTCGCGAACGAATCATTCGATGTAACCGGATCTTTTTGAACCAGTTCACCAAATCGAACTGAATCATTGTAAACGGTTCGCGTCTCGAATACGCATTAATCCACAAATGACTTAAGCTGTTAACTTTTTTTTAATGTGGCTGACACTCCCTCTGAGTTCAAACAAACCAATATCCCGGAGTAATTCATTTACTCAAACAGTACACTGACTGAACTGCTGTGAAGAGAGAACTGAAGATGAACACCGAGCCGAGCCAAGCATGAAGACCCCCGGAAACTGTCCTTGTTCCTGCAAAAGAGAAAGATAATGTTATTGAGATGTCCTTAATGCAGCCTATGTGTAGGAGAGGGGTATTCTCCCCTCTAAACGCAAGAGAGAGAATAGCAGTTCCCTCTTAATTTAAGTAGCAGGGCAGCGAAAGGGTATTCTCTCCGGCTGGAGAAAACAGCAGTCCCTTTCTTTGAGGGGTGTTCGTCCCTCGCTTGAGGGATAGAACAGCAGTCCCCTATGGTTATAGCAGCAAAGGGTGATCTGCCTGGTGGGAAAAAACAGCATCCCCCTCTCTTTTCTAGTATTTTAAATACAGTTGCTCCTTTAAGCTTAAGGAAGGTTGAGGAAAACAGTCTGACACCATGGTATAATGAGCATACTCGCACCCTAAAGAGAGCAGCCCGGAAAATAGAGCGCAGCTGGAGGAAAACAAAACTAGAGGTATTTTGTACTACATGGCGGGAAAGTAACCTATCTTACAGAAAAGCATTAAAAACTGCTAGAACCGATTACTTTTCTTCTATTTTAGAAGAAAACAAACATAACCTGAGGTATTTATTCAATACAGCCAAGTGTTGACATTTGTCTGTGTGTAATGAATAAATAAAATATACAAGTTTCACTTTTTGAATGGAATTAGTGAAATAAATCAACTTTTTGATGATATTCTACGACAGTCGTAGGAATTACGTATTTGGCAGTTTGAATGTCTTTCTGATCTGACACCATATGCTATGAAAGTTATTAATTGTGAAGTGAGATCCTACCGCAGGCCGTCTCTTGGCCAGCAAATAGCAATGAGGAGAGAGACAAGTTTGAAACGCCCAGCTCAATCATAAGCAAGTAAATCGGGTGCTATGGAAAGTGTTCCCGGTTCTAGTTGTCTTAATTATTGCAGCCAAAAGCCCCATTCACACCAATAATGATAAATGTAAAGATAACGATATTAGCATCCACACCAGTGAACAAAATCTTCTGTTTATTCTAAGAGCACATGCGTCTGCCGCTTTAAATTCTTGAGCTCATTACAGCAGGATGGATTCTGATTGGCTGTCTGAGTTTTATCATTCATCAGCTGGTAAAAAAAAAAAACACAACAATATCATTAACTCTATATCTTTAACATTATAGTTGTGGTGTGAACTATGCTATTCTTTAGTATTGAGAAAGATTTTTAGAACTATATCTTCATGGTTATCTTTATAGTTCTCGTGCTTGGTGTAAACAGGCCTTAACTATCCTATAATGTATTTGAATATTAGAAATGTATAAGTGTGTTGTGTATGTCAAATTAAAGAGATGGGTCTTTAATCTAGATTTAAACTGACAGAGTGTGTCTGCCTCCCCAATAATATTAGGTAGATTTTTCCAGAGTTTGGGTGTTAAATAGGAAAAGAATCTGCCGCCTGCAGTTGATTTTGATATTCTATGTATTATCAAATTGCCTGAGTTTTAAGATAGCAAGGCTGATTTCAGTTTGTGCCTGTGAGTTGGTATGAGATGAACTAGACAGTGATCAGAGAGCCCCAAATCTGCCCGTGGGACAGAATGATATGCATCCTTTATTGTGGTCCAAGTATATTACTGTCTCTGGTGGGTCATGTAATGTGCTGTTTGTATTTTGGCAGTTCACGGGAGAGATTTTCTTTATTAAAATCCCTAAGAATAATTAAAAGAGTGTCTGGGTACCGTTGCTCCATTTCAGTTATTAGTTCAGCTAGCTGTTGCAGCAGTGTGTTCACACATACATCACGAAATCTACTCATTCACAAGAATGGACAAGGAAAACTCAAGTAAGTATACAGTTTATGAAGAGAGCATGTGAATTAGGACAGGATATCTTTTTTTCAGGATTGTTACACCTGAACACTAATGTTCATTTTGGTAGAAACATAGCCCACTACCTCTCATTTTCCCAAGTCAGTGATGCAATCTGCTCTGAACAGCTGGAAGTCCGGCAGATGAAGTGTGTTATCTGGAATAGCTTCACTCAGCCAGGTTTCCATTTTAAGAAAGGAATGGACATTTGCAATATGCAATAACAATTATAATAATAATTCAACTTTTAATAATAGGTCAAAACTGTATTGTTTTAACGTGTATCCAAGTGTTTAAATACAAATATGTTATAGTTGACACGTTATGCTTAGACACAGTTCATGTTCCTTAGAGTACAGTCATCGCATATAAAGTTGATGTTGATTAGTGTTTTGTGAATTATGCACTTGTGATTCACACTAGGTTGTGCAAATATGCTGCAATATATATGTCACATGTGCCATGTACAGTATTTATGTCAGTCAGACTGAAGTATAGTAAAACTTGTTTCCTGTTTGAAAAATAAATGGAAGTGTGAAAGTGGAACTACAATAATAATGTTATATATTTAACTTAGATCGAACTAAGTGAAGAAATTACTAGAGTGTATTATAAATAGGAGAAGGTAAATTTTATCTGGATTAGAGACCATCTCAGGTCTTGACACAATGAAATGATGCAATCATCATCATTAGCATTCGCATTAGTTGGTTGGTATGTGGGTCATTTCATGTTCTAGAAAAGCTGGACCAGAATTGCTTGAACTGCTGCCAGAGAAATCACCTTACTCATGTCAAACTAGATGCAACTAAGTAAAATTAACACAAAAGCCTAAATCATAACTGTACAAAAGAAATCTCTTTAATTAGGCAGCAACACTTAACAATAAGTTCTTATTTGTCAACATTATTTTATACATTACATTAATAACTTGCATTTTTTCATATTAGTAATATGTTTAAAGTAACATTTACTACGATTAATGAAAGCGCTAAGAAAATATTTCTCATTGGATTTGCCATGCTGTTGCAATATAAAATACTTTTCATTGCTAATTCATGCTAACAAATGAAGCCTTGTTGGAATTGTAAATGTTTTGAAACTGTAAACATGTAAAAAAAAAAAAAACTTTGTCATATGCTGGGCACAAGTGCTTATGTATGTATACTTAAGATGCTCTTTTAATGTCACTGTCTAAGTACATAAAGCCACGTTAAGCATTGTTGTACATTACACGTATTAGAAATATCTTCATTTTTCTTTATCGCTCACACCTCAGTGAGGCACAGGTCACTGAGGCTGAGGGTGCTTTCACACCTGGCTCATTTGGAGCGTTTGATTCAGAACCTGTCTTGTTTTCTCCTTTAGCCTCCAATATCAATGCAATAAACCACACTTAGCATTTTTTCCTTTATTATTTAGCATTGATATTTATTTATTTATCAGACAACTTTTATCCAAAGCAACTTAATTGGGAATACAAAGATTAATCAAAAAGAGGCAATAAACACCAAAAGAGCTAAAAGGGAAGGATACATGTAGGAATAGTGAAAGAATAGAGTAAGATTTATATTTTCAATAGGTGGCAGTTAAGTTCTCATGGAAGAGATGTGTTTTCAACTTCTTCTTGAATACTGTCAGGGATTCGGCTGTCCAGGTAGGGTTAAGTAGATCATTTCACCAGTAAGGAACAGTGAACAAGAAGCTTCTGGAAAGTTATTCACACACTGCAGGCTTCCTGAAGTTAATATAAAGTTCTGTATGCAAGCATTAATGTCTTGCACTTGATGTGAGCTGCAACCAATAGTCAGCGTGGGGAGATAAAGAGAAGTGTAGTGTGGACCAGACATACTGTAGTGTTGCAATGCCCAAACTGTTAAATACAGAAAATACAGTGCAACAGAATTTTCCAATTGGTAGTGCTGTGATGCACTGTAATTTGTGTCATACTGCACTGGAATGGATTTAAGTCCAGTGTTTCAGGTAACATTTACGTACATGGGAGTGCAACAAATTTAAACCCGACAAGGGAATTCAATTATTCAAAAACGTTTTAACTTGACAGCATCTTATGAAGCAAAAACATGCATATATAATTTTTTTTCCGTCTGTTATTGAAGGACACAGGGTTTTCCATGGTCCTTCTTAAGGCTGTCAATGATTTCAGCATTTCTGGCTTCAATTCTCATGCGTTCTGCAGCGTACATATCAGCTATCTCTTTGTACCTCCTCATGGCCTCGTCCATCTTCTGCCTGCATTCTTCCATTTCTTTATAATGCTGATCTAGTTGTTCTTTCTCTGCCTTTCTCTCATCTTCAGAGTTTTTAGGTAAATCCTCACTGCTCTGTTTGTCTGTGACTCTATCTTTTATCTTTTCTACTTTCTCTTCTTCAGTTGCTGCTTCTTTAGTTTTACTTTCTTCTGTCCTCTCAATCTTTTTCCTTAGCCTTTTGCCTCTTTTTAAGGATTCAAAAGGCTTCCATTTTTTAACATGTTTCTTACGATCTTGATCAGATTGTCTTCCAGTTTCTGGTATCTCTCTATCCAGATCAGTTGTTCCTGTAAGCTGATTTTCCTGCTTTTCAATCTGATCATCATGGGTTTGTTCAGTGTTTATTGTCACTGTGTTTTCTCTCTTTTGTCTCAACAGTATCATCTCTCTCTCCGCAAACAGAAATTCTCTAACTTTTCCTTTAGTTTTTTCCTCTTCTAGTTTGTCTTGAATTTCTTTGATTTCAGACTCATATTTAGCTTTAATGGCCTCGATTGCTCGTCTGACCTCCTCTTCTCTCTCTCTATTGATCTGCATAAGTCTGAATGGTCTCTCAGCCTCCTGAAACATTTTGTCATTATAGAAATTGGGGTCATTATCCCACATCATCTTATCAATCTTCTTTAACAGATTCACGACCTGAGCAGGATCCTTCTGTTTATTATTGAACAGATGATATCTTCCTCCACAGTCATTTATCAGTTTCTTAACGTGTGGATTTCCTTCTTTAATGAATTCTTCAATGCTTTCATCTGCGAGATTGTCTCCTCGTGTGAACAACACCATAGTGTAGGTCTCTGCTTTCTGTCCGAAGGTCATCTTGATGAGCTGAAGGGTTTCTCTCTCTTCTTGTGTGAACGGGCCGACAGCGATGACCAGCAGAAACACGTGTGGCCCAGGAGCCGAGAGTTCAATGCATCTCATGATCTCCTGCTGGATCTCTTCATTACTGAGAGTCGTGTCGAAGAGTCCTGGTGTGTCCACCACAGTCACAGGTCGACCACAGGTGACTCCAGTCTCTCTTTGACATATCTTGGTCACAGATTTCATGCTGGATTTTGACTGAAACATATCATGTCCCAGGATGGTGTTACCTGTTGCACTCTTTCCCACTCCAGTTTTTCCAATCAGGACGATCCTCGCACACTTCAGGCTCTTCTCAGCACCAACAGAGGCTGTGATTCACAAATACAAGTGTTCAAACTCTATGATGCCATGATCAATTCAAATTATTATTATTATTTTTTTTAGAAAGATGTAAAATAAAGATGAAGTGTGAAAATTCTGTGAGAAATCATAAGAATAAAACAATTTTATGTAATACTCACATTTAGATCGCACTAATTTTGTAGGATTTCCTGACTTTGGGTGAAACCTCTGTGCCATGGGCCCTAAAAATGAATAAAATTATTAACAAATACTAATGTAACAGTTTAAAACTTGTTGGTGCATTAAGAGTTTAGGAAACTTGTTAAATGTATTAAAAAAACAACTATCATAGCGATTGTAAAAAACTGTAATATCACATTATCTTGTATGTAATATTGACAGCTAGAGGTTTGGATGGATACTGCAGTTCAAATTAAAAATTTGGAATTGTTTTTTTCCCTGCCTCCTCTTCAGTGTTTATACTCACATGGGTGGTCAAATTGAGGACACACAACTGGAAAGAGCCTTACACTGTAAGATGATGAGTTAATTTATCTGTGTTAATTTGCTTCTGGTCATAGAGTTTTTTTTAGACAGATGCTGATGCTTTTGAGGTCGGGTAGAATCTGCAGCCTAAGTGTTTGCTGGCTTTTTTTCTGCCAACTGGCAACCCAGTGTGTGAGGTAAGTTGGCAGTGAGAACCACAAACCAAAACAAAAACACACATTCCAACATGGAACACCCATTTCAAACCAGAATAACTGGCTGTGGCATTGTTCTTTAAAGAAACAAGTATGTGAAGTTAATATGTTTTCTAAATATCTGCAAATCTGAGCTGGACCGCAGACAGAAGGCAAAAGGGCCAACAAGTGCTAAGCATCTCTCGGGGAACTCCTTCAAGACTGTTGGAAGACCATTTCAGGTGACTACCTCTTGAAGCTCATCAAGAGAATGCCAAGAGTGTGCAAAGCAGTAATCAAAGCAAAAGGTGGCTACTTTGAAGAACCTACAATATGACATATTTTCAGTTGTTTCACACTTTTTTGTTATGTATATAATTCCACATGTGTTAAGTCATAGTTTTGATGCCTTCAGTGTGAATCTACAATTTTCATAGTCATGAAAATAAAGAAAACTCTTTGAATGAGAAGGTGTGTCCAAACTTTTGGTCTGTACTGTATATATATATAGCACCTTTAATGACACAAGCTAATGCCAATTTACACTTCTCCACCTAGAAATGGACCTAATTTCCCTAATTTCTTGTATAATTGATGGAATTAGGCAGTGCATTATTACATGAATTAATCATCTTGATGTATCTGATTAATTTTATCAGGCATTTTGTAAAACAGTGTGTATATACTTTATACTTACATTGATTCATACTACTTGGCCATCTACTGAAACCTGAATGTACACCATCAGAAAAAGCAGGGAGAGAGCAGGGAAGAGGTTATTTCATCTGCAGATCTACTGTATCAAAATAATCTTATTTTTATTAAATTCACAAATACTTGTGCACTGGAGATAAAGGTTACCTTTATGTATCTTGTTTGTTGTTAGGCAAACTGTGTGTTCTTTCATCAGGAGAGGTCTTGGATCTTCAGGGATCTTCAGCTGATGGCCTCCATTTTCCTCAACCATCTTCTCGATGCTCTCCAGAAGTTTCTGCACTTGTGATTGGTCTCCATTCCTCTGTAGATGATGGTGTGGATGTCTGCTGTTCTCCAGCAGAGACTTTACTGATTCAGCATCAGAGTCTTTAGCACTCACATACTCCTGCTCCTCATGCATGAAGACCACAATCACATACTCAGAGGCTCCTTCACCAAACGTGACATTAATGAGCTTGAGAGCATCTGTGTCCTGATCTGTAAATGTGCCAGACTTCAGGACTAGTAACAGGGCATGAGGTTCAGGACGAGACAGATGGAAACGTTTCCTCACCTCCTGTTCTTCAGGAGAGAGAGCAGGACTGAACAGGTCAGGAGTGTTGGTGACCACCAAATGCCTCTCCAGCACCATCCCATCATGCCTCTCAAACAAATGCTGGGAGGACGGCGACTCTGAAAAGACCTTTCGTCCAAAGATTGTGTTTCCACACAAGGATTTAACATCTGCATGTGATCCCAGCAGAACTATTCTCATCTCTTCTTTAATCACAGACACTGAAATTACATGAACAGGTTTATTTCCACTAGCAGTTATTGTAAATAATTTCCTTACAGTTTTTTCAAATGCTTATGCATAAATTTTTTTTTTACTTGTCACACAATTTCTGAAACCTGACACTCAAACAGCAGAAGCACACACAAAAACCATATGATAATTTTTGGCATTTAACCCTACAGAGGAATTTTTGGCACTGGCACATGGCACTGGAAAGTGTATGAACATCATCCCTATGTCAACATGACACTTCTAAGGTCGGATACGCCATACAAGAAGATTCTTTCTACGGTGCCTGGCAAGAGAGAATATAGCATGTGACGTGGATGAAGTATTGTGGCCTGACCCAGAGGAGGGATTGAGCCTAGATGCACACACACACACACACACACACAATTCCTTTGGAATAATCACCTTTTAGTTTATTTTTTTATTTTTTTTACAGTTTTTTTTTCCAATTGCTAACACACTTAAATGACATGCACAGCACAACTATTTAAAATGCACTGAACACAGTTCTCTGCATAAGACACAACAATCTGAAATAAAGTCACATGTTTGCCATTTCAAAACACTGCCATTCAAAATGACACTACATTAGCTAATTGGCCAGTTACATGTGCCACCTGGCCAAACACCTCAATGGTTAATTGTTAACGCTTCATCAGGATGTAAGCACTATGAAAAGACCACAGGTGAGAACCTTTTTTTTTACAACAACAATGGAAGACATTGCAGAGAGAGGAAGAGGAAGAGGGAGGTTGAAAATAAGAGGGGGAGGAAGAGTGAGAGGTAGGGGTAGAGCAGGTAGAGGAGTTCATGGCCAAAGAAGACAAACACTTTCAAAGCCACATCATCAAAGACAACCCCTTATTCAACAACATTCAACGAGTCAGTCTGTCCACATTAGCTCGCATTCTCAAGCGAAACCAGATCAGAAAGGAACAACTTTATAGGGAGCCGTCTGAGAGAATCTCTCAAAGAAACACAGAGTTCAGACAAACATATGTGGATGTAAGTACAACCCGAATTCCGGAAAAGTTGGGACGTTTTTTAAATTTGAATAAAATGAAAACTAAAAGACTTTCAAATCACATGAGCCAATATTTTATTCACAATAGAACATAGATAACATAGCAAATGTTTAAACTGAGAAAGTTTACAATTTTATGCACAAAATGAGCTCATTTCAATTTTGATTTCTGCTACAGGTCTCAAAATAGTTGGGACGGGGCATGTTTACCATGGTGTAGCATCTCCTTTTCTTTTCAAAACAGTTTGAGGACGTCTGGGCATTGAGGCTATGAGTTGCTGGAGTTTTGCTGTTGGAATTTGGTCCCATTCTTGCCTTATATAGATTTCTGCTATAGCTGCTGAAGAGTTCGTGGTCGTCTTTGACGTATTTTTCGTTTAATGATGCGCCAAATGTTCTCTATAGGTGAAAGATCTGGACTGCAGGCAGGCCAGGTTAGCACCCGGACTCTTCTACGACGAAGCCATGCTGTTGTTATAGCTGCAGTATGTGGTTTTGCATTGTCCTGCTGAAATAAACAAGGCCTTCCCTGAAATAGACGTTGTTTGGAGGGAAGCATATGTTGCTCTAAAACCTTTATATACCTTTCAGCATTCACAGAGCCTTCCAAAACATGCAAGCTGCCCATACTGTATGCACTTATGCACCCCCATACCATCAGAGATGCTGGCTTTTGAACTGAACGCTGATAACATGCTGGAAGGTCTCCCTCCTCTTTAGCCCGGAGGACACGGCGTCCGTGATTTCCAACAAGAATGTCAAATTTGGACTCGTCTGACCATAAAACACTATTCCACTTTGAAATAGTCCATTTTAAATGAGCCTTGGCCCACAGGACACGACGGCGCTTCTGGACCATGTTCACATATGGCTTCCTTTTTGCATGATAGAGCTTTAGTTGGCATCTGCTGATGGCACGGTGGATTGTGTTTACCGACAGTGGTTTCTGAAAGTATTCCTGGGCCCATTTAGTAATGTCATTGACACAATCATGCCGATGAGTGATGCAGTGTCGTCTGAGAGCCCGAAGACCACGGGCATCCAATAAAGGTCTCCGGCCTTGTCCCTTACGCACAGAGATTTCTCCAGTTTCTCTGAATCTTTTGATGATGTTATGCACTGTAGATGATGAGATTTGCAAAGCCTTTGCAATTTGACGTTGAGGAACATTGTTTTTAAAGTTTTCCACAATTTGTTTACGCAGTCTTTCACAGATTGGAGAGCCTCTGCCCATCTTTACTTCTGAGAGACTCTGCTTCTCCAAGACAAAGCTTTTATAGCTAATCATGTTACAGACCTGATATCAATTAACTTAATTAATCACTAGATGTTCTCCCAGCTGAATCTTTTCAAAACGACTTGCTTTTTTAGCCATTTGTTGCCCCCGTGCCAACTTTTTTGAGACCTGTAGCAGGCATTAAATTTTAAATGAGCTAATTAAGTGGATAAAAGTGTAAAATTTCTCAGTTTAAACATTTGCTACGTTATCTATGTTCTATTGTGAATAAAATATTGGCTCATGTGATTTGAAATTCCTTTAGTTTTCATTTTATTAAAATTTAAAAAACGTCCCAACTTTTCCGGAATTCGGGTTGTAGTTTTTTGACTGCAGTACACTACACGTGTGTACTGGATAACACCATATTGACTGATTTTTGTTCTTTGTTTTCAGGGAGTATTGAAAATGGATGCTCATGCAATCCCACATGAGTTCATCTTTATAGATGAGGCTGGGTTCAACCTAGCAATGACCAGAAAAAGGGGGAGAAACGTCACTGGCCACAGAGCCAACATAGATGTTCCTGACCTTGGACCATGCAACACATCCCATATTCTCACATTTCTGAGACTTCACAACGTTCTCATACCACCAGAGTGTATGAATGATGCAGACCATCAAAGAAACTGGTACGTTGTAGTATGGGACAACGTGAGCTTTCATCGTGCAGACCCAGTCCAAAACCGGTTTGCTGACCACCCAACATTTCTCGTGCAATACCTCCCATCATACTCACCCTTTCTGAACCCCATAGAAGAGTTATTTTCAGCATGGCGGTGGAAGGTATACGACCGGCAGCCCTTTGTGCGCATGACTCTTGTGCAGGCAATGGAAGAGGCATGTGATGAGATTGATGGGGGTGCAATTCAGGGATGGATAAGGCACTCAAGGCGCTTCTTCCCTCGATGTCTGGCAAGGGAAGATATTGCCTGTGATGTTGACGAGGCGTTACACTGTAAAATCCAATAGTTTACCTTACTTGGATTTAATTAGTTATCTTTACTTAGTCGTTATACTTACTAGGTTTTATTAAGTTTCAGCTACTTTCAAGGCAAATAAAACAATTTACTTACTGTTTTGAGTGACACTTACTTAAATTTTTCAAGTAGCCACAAAGGAACCAATGACATTAATAAACCAGTGAGAGGCAGCAGTGCACTAATATGTTGCTAATTGCCGTTTATTTTTTTTTAGCTCACCATTATAGTGATTAGCATTCCCTTTGGTTGGGCACTTGAAACTTCATTTATGTTACTATAATTTTCTCTCTATTAATGGAGAAATGCATCATGAAATCAGAGTTCTTTGATTTCAAAGAAAAGTAATAAATAGGTTGCTTTTATAAAATGACCTATTTTTTAAGTAAAGCATTTTTATGTGTGTGTTTAATAATGACCTTTTTGAGATTTTATTTTTCATAAATACCTGATATGCTTTTTATATAATCCTTAAATAGTGAGTGGTAATATGCTGAAGTCACACACAGACTTAAACATTTATCATGTGAATCACAACAATGGTAACAATTAAATTTAATTTATTTTCATTAATTGTAACAATAGCCATTTTATTTGCTCTTTTTGTTGTGCTACTGCTGACACAAGACGGCAAATAAAAACAACAACTTTAAAACAAAGCAACTGCATAATTTATTCTGCGCAATGCATTCTGGGAGTCAGTGAGTAGCTATACTAAGTCATGAGTAAACCTAAATGAAAGGATCAAGTACCCCCTACAGTTCTTTTTTAGTTACTAGAACTCTTGTGTAAGTTAACTATACTAACTAAGCATTTGTCAGTACAACATACTATTCCTATTTCACTTTACTTTTTTTTAAGTAAGCCCAACTTATTAGATTTTACAGTGTATGGACAGACCCGGCTGTGCAGCAAGATGCTGCCTAATTATTTTTCTTGCCTCTTTTTTTTTTTTTTTTACTATAATATGTTTTTTTCTGACATTTTTCTTTTTTTCTTTCTTTATTTATTTTTTTGTAAGAATATTTTTGTTCAGTCCCATGTAAATATATCTGCTGTGCATCTGTTGCACTGACTTGTTTACTGTAGTGAAAAAATACATTAAAAGTTGCAACAGCATGTGTGTGTGTATCTGCAAATATTTCTATGCATGTGAACAATCTGATACATATTTTAGTATTATGGCAAAGCATACTAAAGATGGGGGTGCTTTTCATTATGCCCAACAGTGTGTAGTTAGTTAGGCACAAATTTGGGAATATGAAGTGTGTGCCATTTCATGCAAAAGTTTGATTTTGATAATGCCATGTGTAGTTTCGGTTGCAGTGCTTCATTTTGCAGAATATACGAGGTATTTTGCAGTTTGGGTGTGTGGTTTTGTGAATTGTCAAGTATTTTAATAAAACCATACTAGTTAGAAAAATTGTTTGTTAGCAATTGTAAAAATCTGTAATGGTTTGGATTCTGTCAAACTAAATATTGTTTTTCTTTTCTCTAGTACTGCATTCACAACCACAAATGCTTACAGTAAAAACATAAGCACGATTTAATCTTGCTTTCGTGTTTACTGTGAATTTTTCTGTGAATCTCTCTCACAATTACTTTCAATCTCGTACAGAAATGTCTATAGGAGCTCATGAAAGAAGAGCTTTAGTTTTTGAATTACTGTGTGTATGACATATCCAAAGTATATTATGACGAAAGTGTTTGCAATGTAAGGCAGATGTTTGCTTTTGAGATGTGTTTGTGATCTTTTGAATGCAGTGTCACTTTGCAAGAGTCAACAATGTCAATAAAGAAAATACCACAGAGCATTCATCAGTCTCTAAGGGAAAAAAAATGGAGAACACAGAAAATGCAATTCTGTAAAAATTCAGCACTTGGATACTGCAAAAATACTGCAGTTTAACTGCAAAAGCAAAAAAGGTCCAATAAAACTCTAAATGAATAGCATGCTACCGTACACTCAAACACTGAGTGTACTCACACTGTCTCAGCATCATGTGTTTGTGCTTGAGACTTTGTCCACATCACAATAAAGTTGTGCTTTTTGCTAGACGAAGAGGAAACTTTCTCTAATAACACTCTCTTAACCCTTCCTCTTTCTCTCCTCATCCTCCACTTCTAACATGTACTCGTCCTCCTCTCTTTCTCAGATTGTGTCCATCTATTGTTCGTATCATCATTCAGTCACCTGTGACACTTGTGCTCTCTGAGCTGAATCATATTTTGTACAGCTGGTTTGATCTCATCATTAGAAACAAGTGTGAATGATGATGAATCGTTGTGTGTAAACGATGACAACTGTGCTTTAGTTGTATTTAACTCTATCCGCTTGTGTTTAGCATTATGCAGCACAGATGAATGAGAATGTGTTTAGAGTTTAGCAGAAAGAGTTCATGAGATTTGCAAATAGATCCTAACTGCGTGAACGTGTTTAAGGTTTAACAGAAAGAGTGCTTTATTCCACAAATCAGTTTAAGCTAGTGAGACTTTTGGTTCAGAGATTGGGGTTTAGTGTTTCAGCAATTCAGAAAAAACTGTAATATGAATAAATACAGTGCTCTGAGACACAAACACAATAATGGTGGAAGCTGGTAACATTACTATTGTTGTTAGAGTTGTACCAGTAGAAAGAGAAACTACTGTATATGCATAATACAACCATAACACCAGCAGAATGTCACAGTGTCTAGTCCGTGTTTCCCTGGGTGTCCACTAGTGGTCTCACTTCCCCATAGGCACCCCACTGCAGGCACTACATTTCCCACAAAGCCTTGTCCCTTCATCACAGTTAATTGCACTCAGGTGTCTTCACTTTCATCGTCATCACCTGTCCTCATAAACCGGTCTGTTTTCTGTCTGTGTCATGGAGTCCTTATTTTCCGTCACCTGGTTTTCTTGCGTTTCCTCTAGTTTTGAGTTTCTTGTTTCCTGTTTTGGTTATGACCTCTTGCCTGTTTGGATTCTGAATTTTGAATTACCCAATAAACACACTGCATTTGGATCTCTCGTTTCCTGTGATATATCATTACAGAAGGAACAGACCGGTTTATGAGGACAGGTGATGACGATGAAAGTGAAGACACCTGAGTGCAATTAACTGTGATGAAGGGACAAGGCTTTGTGGGAAATGTAGTGCCTGCAGTGGGGTGCCTATGGGGAAGTGAGACCACTAGTGGACACCCAGGGAAACACAGACCAGACACCGTGACACATAATGGACAGTAAAATCTGCTGTTTCTCTTGTACATACTTGTATGTAATGTATTATTTAGTTGTGAAAGGAAAAAATGGGCAGTTATTATACTGGAAGGTAGTTGTGAATTTACCTAGATGTGAAAACCTTATTCTTTTACCGGTTAATGAAGATTTTGTTCTACTATACATTATTTTATGTAAAAGTTAAACTCACGGTTCATAGGTTGGCATTTGCTTCCACTTCTTTCAGATAATCCTGAACTTCCTTGATCCTCAGTTGCTAAGGAAAAAAAAATAAAAAATAAAATAAAAAAAAGAATGTAGCTTATATGTACAGACACTTCTTATTACAATAGCAATAGAAATGAACAGACTCACCATGTTGTCTGGTTGATCCACTCCAGTCAGCCATCTTCACACAATTATCAGTTCTCATGGCAAATTACTTTACACAGTAAGAAAAAACTGTGTGATCGTAAGTGATAAATAAAAAACTGTGTAGTCATAAAACTTTGAAACTGGTTGGACTTGATAATTGGCATACTGTACATTACATTCAGCTGCAGGGTGAACTGCCAGGTGACTGACTGTGGCATATTTGAACAACATGGTAAAATGCATTTGCTACAGTGGACATTTTCTCTGTGTGTCACTGTGATTGCATAAATATCCACAAATGGCTGTTTGGAGAGAAGTGATGTCTTTACTCCATGTGTCTGTGAGATGTGACTTTCCTTCCCCTGCCCAAGACCTGAGAATGACAGATTATTACATAACCCCCACAGACTCCTGCCTGTACAATCAAATAAGACAATAATGATTTGGAAAAGCGGTGAGTTGTACAGGAATTGTAAAAACCATTAAAAAAAAGTAATATATTTAATTCGATGGCTGTTCCTAAACAAGTTTACCACCTTAACTATTATCCACTGTTACTCTAATAAAGACACATTTCCTAAAATTCTACAATTCCCCCATTAAACACATTTAAAGCTACAATATAAAAATAAAATAAAAAAATAATAACTTAAATGGATACATTCATAAACAAAAACCTGTAACATGCTGGTATAGGGCCGGGGATCTTGTGCAGCGCCCCTTCCTGAAGGTAAAGTTACAGTCAGAGTATAGAGAATCGCCTTTTATTACAAACACAGTGATGTAGCTGTTCTCAGGCAGTAGAGGGAGCCATTGTGCTCTGCAGAAGGAAAATTAAAGAAGAGACGTTTATTTATTTAGACGTGCCATTCAGCCAAGTAAAGTGACCCACATTCAGAATTCGTGCTCTGCATTTAACCCATCCAAAATGAACACACAGCAGAGAACACACACACACACACACACACACACGGCAGTGAACACACACACACACACACACACACACACGGCAGTGAACACACACACACACACACACACACACACAGCAGTGAACACACACACACACACACACATACACATACGGCAGTGAACACACACACACACACACACAGTAGTGAACACACACACACACACACACACACACACACATACACACACGGCAGTGAACACACACACACATATACACATGGCAGTGAACACACACACACACAGCAGTGAACACACACACACACACACACATACACACACACACAGCAGTGAACACACACACGACAGTGAACACACACACACACACACACACAGCAGTGAACACACACACGACAGTGAACACACACACACACACACACACACACGCACACACACGCACACACACACACACGGCAGTGAACACACACACAGCAGTGAACACACACACACGGCAGTGAACACACACACAGCAGTGAACACACAAACACACACACACACACACAAACACACACACCCAGCAGTGAACACACACACACACACACACACACACACACACACACACACACACACACACACACACATACACACACAGCAGTGAACACACACACACACA